>NC_134688.1:443645529-443990529 GCF_050947455.1 Rhinoderma darwinii | reverse complement strand
ATAAATGTGTGTCGTGGGCCAACCCCTTTTATCGTATAATTTCTCTATTTAAGAGCCAAAGACCTAATTTTTACAGGGGATACAAAAGAGTTGTGTCCGTAAGATAAACTTTCCTGAATCTAGGTCACAAAGTACGAATAGCGTTGAAAAAAGACATATGCCCAGCAAGTTCAATGAGGGAAAGGGATGGATTTCATATATGAGTGATTATTTGGTTAAACTATTGTAATACAGGAGTATTAAATGTACATACCCTACATACGACACAATTGGGGTGGAGCTAATTTAGTGTCTTGAGATTTTCACCTGAAGTACTCCAGCTGTGCATGAAATTAATCAAAGATCCAAAAAAAGACACAACCAGCGTGAGAAAACAGCATGATCAATAATCACGGCTGACATTATCAATGGGCACTGTGTGTAAAGTATCGCAGAACAGGCGTCTCTTTCCTTGCACAGCATGTATGCTGCAATTATTTTCATTCTGTTGAGAGGGAGAAAAATGAAATCATGGCATGAAAAACATTAAAATGTTGAAATTATAGTGGCATTGATTAGATAGGATGATCTCACGATATAGCGCACTTTATTGAGACTAGCTACTGGATTGGGCAGGGTTTAGGGTTGCAAAATTTCTTCATCAGTTCTTTTTCCACTTATCACAGTTTATAATACATAATGTAAAACTCAAGTTTCTCTTTTACCCATTAGGGCATATGGACGTCGTGAATAGAGTTCTCTTACTTGGTAGCTCCCTGTATGAGTCAGAACTGAGAGCAGATCTGCAAGTGCATCTCCCACTATGGTAAACTGAAGTCATCCATGTATAACATGAACAGTCATTCATTTGAATGGTCGGCATGCAATACTACGCTTCTGTTTGTCGGGACGCGGCTTCCCCTGGCAAAATTAGCTGTTTGTTAAAGGTGCTGGGAGCCTGAGCCAAGTTTATGAGCTGATCGGCGAAGTGGCCCTAATCTGAAAGAGGTTGGCTATAAAGAGATAACTCCTTTAAAGAGGTCGTTCTATCAGATCAACCTCTTAGAATGAAACTGATCGCTGCAGGTCTTACTTTTGTAACCAACTTCCCTAAGCTTTGTGTGGCTGCTCATGTCCCTTACAAATGTAGTATTACATGCTGCTCATTGAATTGAATAAATGACCATGTAATACATGGACACGTTGAGGCAACCAGAAAGGGAGCTGAACTTTGTTTTGGCCAATAGCGGGGGATCACAAGTGAGGTACATCCCCTTTAATGGGACCAGCATATATGTACAGCTCCCTTTGAATAAAACCTTGATAAAAGGGTTTGTATGAGATTAGAAATAATGGTCTGTTTTTCTCCAAAAACAGCACCACACTTGTCAATGGGCTCTATCTAGTATTGCACCTGAACCCCATTCACTTGCATGAGGCAGAAATGCAATAACAAACACGCACCATGAACAAGAGTGGCGCTGTTTCTGCAAATCACAGTCTAACAAGAGTGGTTTAGGCTAGGACAGTCTACAAATTAGTTATTAAAGTTTAGTCACTGGGAAAAATTGGAACTGCCATTTAAGAAGATGACCAAAGAACTGAAAAAGAGCTGAGCTCATGATTCCCCACCCTCAGGCTCTACTGATATTAGAAAAATCATCTTTCCCAAGGAGCAGGAAAGTGGAACATGTAAGTCCACTCGATGCAGCTGACTGCTAAAATAGCCCATAACGGAAAGATAAGCTGCCATATACTAGTCCTTCTCAATGAAATAGAATATTATCAAAAAGTTAAAGGGGTTGACCACTTTCTGAAAACTGATGACCTATCCGCCGGATAGGTCATCAGTATATGATCGGTGCGTGTCTAACATCCGGACCCAGCACCGATCCGCAACTCCAGCTGCCTCCGTGCACCGGATGCTTGGAACGGGATTCAGTAGTTGGAGCCGGAAGCAGATGGCTCCGACCACTGTATAGCGGCCGTCCGGTGGAACTGCAGCTCTGCAACTATTCACTTGAATAGGAGCAGAACTGCAATACTGCAGCTCGGTCGATATTCTTTGACTGGAGCCATCTGATTCCGGCAATATCGTCCAGTGCCCGGAGGAAGCCGGAGTGCCGATTCGGTACGGGGTCTGAGTGTCGGACACTTACCGATCATGTACTGATGACCTATCCGGTGGATAGGTCATCAGTTTTCAGAAAGTGGAAAACCCCTTTAATTTATTTCAGCAATTCAATTAAAAAAGTGAAACTCATATATTATATAGATTCATTACACACAGTGATCTATTTCCAGCATCTTTTTCCTTTAATGTTGATGATTATGGCTAACAGTTAATGAAAACCCAAAATGTAGTCTCTCATAAAATTAGAATATTGGGTAGAAGTTGAAGATTGTAGACTCCTGGTGTGACACTCTAATCAGCTAATCAACACAAAACACCTGCAAAGGTTTTGCTAAGCCTTTAAATGGTCCAACAGTATGGTTCAGTAGGCTACACAATCATGGGGAAGACTGCTGACTTGACAGTTGTCCAGAAGAATCCACAAAAGCACATTGCTAAAGAAGCTGGCTGTTCACAGAGTGCTGTATCCAAGCATATTAATGGAAAGTTGAAAGGAAGGAAAAAGTGTGGTATAAAAAGGTGCACAAGCAACAGGGATAACCGCAGCCTCAAAAAAATTGTCAAGAAAAGGCCATTCAAGGGAAATTCACAAGGAATGGACTTCGGCTGCAGTCAGTGCTTCAAGAGCCACCACACACAGACGTATCCAGGACATGGGCTACAACCAGTGGCGGATTATCATTAGGGTGGTTCGGGCGGCCGCCCGGGGCCCAAGACTCCCGGGGGGCCCATGGCTGTCCGAACCACACATGATCGAACGGCCCCCCTCATGCCCGCTGTGGCGTCGCTAGCACCGGAGGGGGCCCCAGTGCTAGCGGAAGCCACATTCACACATCAATGAAAAGTTACTATAGTAACTGGGGCCTATGTAATAAACTACACGGGCCCCTGTTACTATAGTAACTGACACTACTTACCCCTCCTCTTCCTGCAGCGCATCGGAGGTTGTGACGTCACAGCGCTTTGCGCAGCGCATAACGTCACGATGCTATGCGCCGCTCACAGCGTCCCGACAGTTGATGGAGTGAGGACCTGCGGCCGAAGAGGAGGTAAGTTTAATTTTATTGTTTTGCTGATGGGTTGGGCTCAGACACCCGGGACCCCCTCTAATCAGCTGTTTGAAAGGGGTTGCAGCCGCTCGTACGAGCGCTACTTCCCCTTCTTTCCGGTCACTTTCTCACACTGAATCGCCGACACGGGCGTGTCATCGATTCACAGTGTGAGCAAGTGAGGGAAATGAAGGGGAAGCAGCACTCGTACGAGCGGCTGCAAACCCTTCAAAACAGCTGATTAGCTGGTGTCTGCTATTGAGGGTAACAAGGTTCATGTTGGACTTTAACATGCCCTATCCTCTTTTAATCTCGGGGAAAAGGGTTATTAGATGTATCTTGCAGCTGCTTATCCCACTAGTTAAAGCTGCATAATCACCACTTCGGCCCCATATTGTGGATATGCTTTACGTCTTTTCAAAATCCCATCTCTTGCTACTGGGAAGGGCTGGAAGGACTAATTGGAACAGGGAGGTGGCGGCTTTTAGGTCGAAGTGAGGGAAATGAAGGGGAAGCAGCACTCGTACGAGCGGCTGCAACCCCTTCAAAACAGCTGATTGGCGGGGGTGCCGGGTGTCTGACCCCAACCCATCAGCTATTGATGGCCTATACTGAAGATAGGCCATCAATGTTTAAACCTTTAAAGCCTACCGTGTGTTAGGCTTAGATACAGGGCCCCAGCTTATACTGCATAAGAATACTGTCTGCTGGCTGCTGGACCCTGTATCTAAGCCTACATTAGGCTTAGATACAGGGTCCAACAACAGTATCACACATGCACATGGGTCCTGTATCTAGGCCCTGTATCTAAGGCCCTGTTCACATTACCGCTGACCTTCCGTTGAGGGGTTCCATCTGGTTAACCCCTCAACGGAAAGGCAAATGGAAACCTTAGCTTCCGTTTGCATCACCATTGATCTCAATGGTGATGGAAACTTTGCTAAAGATTTCTGTTTGGGGGATATTCATTTGTATCTTTAAGGGGCTGTGTGTAAAGCTCTCTATGGGGGGGATGTGTGATGTCTACAGGGGGCTGTGTGTGGCGCTATGTCTGGGGGGGGTGTAATATCCACAGGGTCTGTGTGTGGCACTATGTACAGGGGGCTGTGTATGGCGCTATCTATGGGGGAGGTGTAATATCTACAGGGGGCTGTGTATGGCACTATGTACAGGGTGCTGTGTGTGGCACTATGTACAGGGGGCTGTGTATGGCGCTATCTATGGGGGGTGTAATATGTACAGGGGGCTGTGTGTGGCACTATGTACGGGGGCTGTTTGTGGCACTATGTACAGGGGGCTGTATGTGGCACTATGTACAGGGGGCTGTGTGTGGCACTATGTACAGGGGGCTGTGTGTGGCACTATGTACAGGGGGCTGTGTGTATGTGGTGTTTTACAGTGTGTGGTATTATTATATTCAGGCGCGCAGGGTTTGGTGCTAATATATTTAGGGGTACAGTATGTGGCACCATGATAACTTTATTTTCATTTATTGGTGTGGAAATGTTGGAAAAGTGAGGAGTTGAAGACATCTGAGTGGCAAATTCTGCAGAAATCAGTCATGGCCGGGAGACGTCGTCATGAGCTCTGGACTGGATGGAGAAGAAAAGAGGAAAAAAAACTACTAGAATCTGAGACGTTGTCACATGTGAGTCACTAGATTTATAGAGAATCTGTCACCTCTCCTGACATTTTTATTATAGGAAATCCTTGTATTTCACAAAAAGTCTTTGTGCAGTCCAGGACTGATAGACAATTCCCCTTGTCAGGAGGATGTGTCCCTGCACAGTGTGATACTGTCAGTATGTAGGGACACAGCCCTGTGACAAGGGGAATTCGTAACACCCATTTGTTAATGCTTGCCCAAAAAGGTAGTGTTAAAAATAGTTACGGCGCGGCAGGGCGGCGGTGCGCAAGGGGGGCCCAAGTTTGGGTAACAGCCCAGGGCCCATGGTCTACTTAATCCACCACTGGCTACAACTGTCACATTTCTTGAGACGTCACAATCGTCTTACCTGGGCTAAGGAGAAAAAGGACTGGTCTGTTGCTCAGTGTCCAAAGTCCTGTTTTCAGATCAAAGTAAAGTTTGCATTTCATTTGGAAATCTCGGTCCCAGAGTCTGGAGGAAGAGTGTAGAGGCATCAATCCAAGTTTCTTGCAGTCCAGTGTGAAGTTTCCACAGTCAGTGATTGTTTAGGGGCCATTTCATCTGCTGGTGTTGGTCCGCTGTGTTATATCAAGTCCAGAGTCAGCGCAGCCGTCTACCTTGAAATTTTCAAGCACTTCATGCTTCCCTCTGCTGACAAGCTTTATGGAGATGCTGATTTCATTTTCCAGCAGGACTTGGCACCTGGTATCACTGTGCTTGATTGGCCAGCAAACTCACCTGACATAAACCCCATAGAGAATCTATGGGGTATTATCAAGAGGAAGGTGAGAGACACCAGACCCAACAATGCAGACGAGCTGAAGACTGGGCATCCATAACACCTCAGCAGTGCCACAGGCTGATCGCCTCCATGCCACGCCGCATTGATAACACCTCAGCAGTGCCACAGGCTGATCACCTCCATGCCACGCCGCATTGTAAACACCTCAGCAGTGCCACAGGCTGAACACCTCCATACCACGTCGCATTGATGCAGTAATTCATGCAAAAGGAGCCCCAACCAAGTATTGAGTGCATATACTGTACATACTTTTCAGTAGGCCAACATTTCGGTATTCAAATTTTTTGAAGTTGGGCTTATATAATACTAACATTTTCTGAGAGACTAAATTTGGGGTTTTCATTAACCGTTAGCCATAATCATCAACGTTAAAGGAAAAAAAAGGCTGGAAATAGATCACTCTGTATGTAATGAATCTATATAATATATGAGTTTCACTTTTTGAATTGAATTACTGAAATAAATTAACTTTTTGATGATATTCTAATTCATTGAGAAGGACCTGTATGTTCATTGCCATATGTAGAATGCTGTTTTACACTTACTAGTTCAGGGTTGATAGGAAATCTGTACAAAGCTATAATCTAAAAGGACCAGGTGTCGGCAGGTTCTAAATACCCAATATATTTACTTTTAACTAGTGCCAGGATTGGGTTATATTAGGCTGTACTACTTGGTTATTCTTTGCTATTCTTCTTGGCTTTTCTCCACCCAAGGCTGCCCTAGTCCTGCGTCTAAATACCATGGCCAAGACAAAGTGTCTTGTTGGTACCTCTCTAGCACACAGCACCCAGGGCACATGCCAGGTAGCCCCTCAAGCTATGCCACTGATTTGTTAAACTTGCGTATACTATATTAGGTTATATGTGGCACTAAACAGTATTATCCTTGGTGTGATTTTTTATAATTCTGTGTAGAAAATATTGGTCTGTAAAATAATGAAATTTGATATATAAATGGATTGATATAGATATATACTGATTTAGAAAATACATTTTTTATTTTCTATTTGCTATGGTAGGTATTTTGCTGCCAAGGAAAGACTGCAGTATGTTATATGTTCTGTAAAAATGTAAATAATCAGTTATACCAGGTGTGGCTCAGAGATACTTCTGCCTTTGAACTAATAGCATTGCTCTTTGGACGGTAATTTCCAGGGTAAGGTTCCGCAGACTGAAATCTCATCAGATCCCCCACTGAGAAACCATCACTGAGCATTTATTTGCTGCCTAAGCTACACCTGCCTGTCCATTATAATAATACACAAGTGATAAAGCTACCGGGGCCAAGACAAATTAGCTAGATTTTGTTAGAAAAAAAATGATTTTAGCACACGCGATAACTACCCAAGAAATGTTTCCACTAGATGTATGTGACGGGAGCAATTTATACTCAATGTTTCACAATAGCGCTGTTTATACTGAATACACCAGTAGCAACAAAAATGAATTGTAGATTTTCATTACACAAAGAAATTGGTTCTGTTTTGTTATCTAAATGATTTGCAGTATTAGTCATTTTCATTTCACAACATGAAAATATGATAACTGAATACTGAGTAAATTTATATATTACTCAAGGGAAGGCGACAGTGTTTTCTTACTATGCCTATAGGAGGAACATTTTAGGATTATACAAGGTTTTTATAAAATGAAGTCATGAGAATTCAAATAATTCTATAGAATCGTACATTTTCTATAATGATATATGTGCGTCTTGTTATGAAATTTTTAGCATAAATCACATTGGGCTGCCTCTGCTTTCTAAAAGATGCTTCAAGGACCCACGTTCTACTGATGGGTGGTGGTCCTAGGGGTGGGACTATTACCTATCAAACATTTATGGCTTATCAAGTGGATATGCCATCAATTTCTAAATTGGGAAAACTTCTTCAGGTCTCCTTTACACAGGGTTTTAGACCGTTTTTTTAAACTGTATAAAAAATGCATATAAGTACACCAGCGTTTTTACATGCATTTTTGGTGGCCTTTTTATTTAGTGTCATTTTGTACATGCATTTTTTTGGGCATTTTTTTAAGTGAAATAGAGAAACCTATGGGAAAAGACCCAAAAAAAAAATCTACTCAGAGTATGCTGCATTATGAAAAAAACACCACTGACCTCAAACACAAATGGCACAAATCAAAATTTCACTACAGACTTTAAAATGACATCTGTCTGCAGTGTATTTTACCCCCTCGCACCAAAACTGAACGAACACGCCATGAAAATTCAGCCTTAATGGAGTTTTCCCACGAACAGCACTCCCCTAAACATCCCCTAAACACACAATAGGAGATAAGTGTCTGATCTCTGCGGGGCCCCACTGCTGAGCTATCTCCGTCAGTCCAATAGAGTTGAATGCCTGACCCTCGCTCCATTAAAGCAGGGGGTACGAATCCTCATTCTCGCATTCGGTGTGGGTCCCAGCGGTTGCGCCCTAACCTATCAGACACTGATCCGCTCTCCTGTGGATAGAGGAAAAGTGTTGTTCATGGGAAAACCCCTTTAATCATACTTCCAGAACAAAAACTAGTAAAACGAAAAATGATTAGAATAACCGCACACATACACATGAGAATAGTAGGATGCAATTGAATTGGGAAATTTCTTCTTTAACAGAATTGGAATAGTAGTATATTAGATCTACCTCTCATATGGATTAACTGAGAAAATAATGTACCTCACAGCCCGATCCAGTAAAATATATATTACAGTACAAATAGTCCATGCATCAATTAATTAATAAGCCACTAGGATCAAATAGCAAGTGAAGTGTAAAGTTTGTGCCAATGGTTCATAAACTGTGGTTCCTGTTAAAATGGATAAAAACTAGTATACAAGTTCAGCAACAGACAATTTATATACTTAACAAAGTACCAAATCGTACAGGGAAGTAAGAGCTATAAGAGACCGGTAAACTGGGAGTCCCGCAAGCCTGATGTGCGTTTGAAATTAAGCTTTTTCCTTTGAAAAAAAAAATGTGTTTGCGTGCTACATGGGCTGTTTTATGCTACACAGTTTTTTATGATTGCATCTTAATATTGAGGAACTTAAATATAGTTGTCTAGTCCATACATGTTGTTTGGGGATGGTCCTATGGAAGATGTCCTACAGCTGTCAGGTCCCCATTACATATCAATTGTATACCAAACTATGCTTTGTAATGTCTTTATGAATCTATGCAGGACAGTGATATTACATAGCCTAGGCTTCATGCACACAGTAGAGCCATGTTGACAAGGATGTTATGTAGGCACATGGAGTCTGTATGGCTCCCTACCACAAAGCTGTAGGCACTCCTTGGGCTGCCATATGGTGACTCCATACAATCTCATATTACTTAGATATACTGTCCTAGAATTCCCATATCTTCCTAACCGTATGAAACCTCCTGATGCCTCTATATCAAATCAACACTGGTTAATTCTTTAATGGGGAATTATGTATAGGTGAAATTGATCTACCAATAACCTGTAAGAGTGATACTATAGAATAAGATGTACAGCTAGACTACTGTACTGTATCTGACATTTCTATTATAGAGTATGTTTTTTTATAAAATGCAGAAAAATCAAATCAAAAGAAACAAAAACTGTAAAGCATTAGAGTAGGACTTGCAGGTCCACAGAGAAGGACACCTTCAAATACAAAAAATCATTACAAGTGATAATGTGGAATCAATGACGCACAGACTGCAAAAGAAAGAGTCGTGACAATCCGTCATACACTACAAAAAAAAACAGATGATCATCCTGTCCTATCTTGAAAAGGAGAATAGTCAGAATAAGTTTCATGTACATAAAATTATTTTATGTCTCTCTAGCCTTGCGGCTTCATATTAGCTGATAAAGGGGTGAATGTGGTAGCAGAAAAGGGGCAGTTCAGGCAAAATTCAGTAAGAGCTTCCATATTCCAAAAATGTTTTCTCTCGTTTGGTGTTCGAGAAACATTATGTATTCACATAGGAATTGTGGGGGGGGGGGGGGGGGTTCAACATCTCTCCACTATAATGGAATCAGCAATTTTTCCACTGAGATCAGTAAAGTAGGCAAGTTAGTTTATGAAGGATGTAAAGTGGTAGAAGCTTTCCACACAGCTACGAGTTCTGGCATTAATTTAATTATAGTTGAACATGTTTTTGCAAGTCAAAATGTCTGAATTAACGGACAATCTCACCAAATACGAATCCCACTATCCCACTAGATTTGTAATATAGTGTCTGGGTGGATCTCACAAAGCCAGCAGACATCTGAGGGAGCTAGATTCAGTTCGTATTGAAAAGCCGGAGTCCTATCCCATCTTGTCATAGGTTTATATGAGCTATCCTTTCCTGAATGCGTACACAGGTAGACAAACCTTGTTGTTTCGCTGGTTTCTTCCCTCGAAAAGGTGGCATGTAACTCAGTCTCCTACCGGAATAAAAAACAGGACCAAGATCCAGCGCTGGGTGTGCGTTAAAAAGGAACTCCTGTTCCAATTTTATTGGTATAACAAAGGTAAAAATAATAGAACTATATAGAGTAGTTCTGTGGCAGAGTACAGGAATGAATGTTAGGTGAAGGATAGCAGTAAGCCCTGTTCAAATGTGCCTACGCGTTTCTGACACGTCTGTGTCCTTATTCATGGCATGCATGTTGTTTACCGCTGGCCGCGCGGGAATCCGGGTGCTGTCTGTACTCAGACACAACTAAACGGTGAGCTGGAGGTCTACCTCCCCCTCTTCCCCATTCATAAATTTTGTGTCAGTCTCCTACCCTCAAATAAATCTAGGCTTATCAGATGATAATTTAAGAAGAAAACCGGAATATAATTTAGCTTAAAGTTTAGGGGGCATTTTGTGTAAAGTTTTTATACCACGTCGGGTCTCTCAGATTACTCTAGATTTTAGTCTAAAAATGTCTCAGTTGAAAAAAAACGAAATCTCTACAAAATTTTTCCTTAAAGCATCAGTAACAGTTAAATACAAACTGTAATCTTAGGGTCCGTGTACAGGGACCATTCCGTGGTCATTAGTAATATACTCAGTTTCTAGTCCAGTGGCACATTGAATGTTCAGTCACTGGAGGTATTATATTCTTCATATGATACATGGTGATCCAGGGACAAACACAGTGGCTGATCCCTGGTGCCCAGAGATAAAATATTCTATTATCCATTGGGGGAGAATCACTGATTCCTTGTTTTCAAAGTGGAAAAATAATAAAAAAAAATTCGGGCATACATAGAGGAGTCTTAAAGTGTAAATCCAGTGAAGTGTACAGATGAAAGGGTTATTATGGTTTCAGCAAATACAGCTTATTCATTGTACAATAAAAAGTTATGCCATTTTCTATACTCACCAATTCTATATCATTGAATGAGAACCTTTACTGGTTACTTTTAAAGGGTGAAAATCTGTCACGGTCACGTGATGGACACACAGCTGCACGGCTCGTTACAAGACAAACCACTGATTACTAAACTGTAGCTGGAAGGAGCCTTGTGATCCTCATAGGACCAGGGCAGATTCATCCCCCTCTGGAACTAAACAATAAAGGATCCAGTACAATGACATGAATCAGTGATCTTTAAAACCATGAGGAATTAAAATACAAAGTATATAAAAAAATTGCATACAGTAAATTTTCATTTTACAAATAATAAGCGTTATTTGGTGAAATCAAAATACCCCTATTAACATTGTGCATGACTAACTCAGCGATGTTATTTAATAATATATTTCATGAACTTGTTCTTCCTCTTATCTGTGATGAGTGCCATGCTACCCGATGTCCATGCTGCACGGCGCCCATATAATGCAGAAGAGGAGGATAGTATGGCCCTATATCTTCTAGCTCCCCTATACAATACTTTTCACTTTACAACTTCTATTGATTCCAGTAGGTGCATTGTAGCAGATGCCTCCATACCATATACAGGAGCCTAGGAGACAGGATTTGAGCACTTTTATCTTTTCTTCATTATTTAAACACCACGGCCACTACACAATATTAAGTTTTACATATCAGTGAACTCACACTTTAATATCAGATTATTCTTTGGAGAAGCAAACAAAAAATATTCGTTTTTAAAATTGAGCTGAATATAAACAAAATCCACAATTCAAAAAATGCCACAGTAGGCGGCTTTATAAACAAAGTATCAATGACTGTAATATAAAAAAAAATCATACAAAATGTGAGGTGTAATTTGACTTTAAAAAAGAATATGTATTTATCTATTTATATATATTTCATAAGTTGCATACTTTACTGCAACACTTTCTTCTGATATGCAATGTGGGTACGATGGACTGTCAAAAACCTATCATTTCTGGTTATCCCGCTGTTCTTTTTTCCATATTCCCATTACTTTCTTTCCTTTCCTGCGTGGGGATAATTTATTATTTATAGACACAAGAATTGTTTGCATAAGTCTAAAGCTTTATGTCTGAGATTGAAAGATGGTTTGAAAAATGACAGAAAGCGTGTCTAATGAAAACCACATTTTCCCAAATTAAAATATGCTGATTTTTTTGTTTTGTGCTGGTTCTCGAGAATGATGGTTTATATTTAGTACTTTTATCTCAGAAAGTTAACTGATGGAGCTTTTCAGGAAATCATTTCATACTACTTTTTATTTTTATAGATTCCACACTTTTTACCTTGTGATCTGTTGATAAAAATCTATCACATTTCTTTTTGTGCCAACAAAACTAATCTTGTTGTAAGATCAAAAGAACTGGAGTATATGTTCATGATTGGTTAATAAAACTACATTGTGTTATAAATGTTATCCATTGTACTGCGAGAAAATACAGCACATCGATCATCAATAACATTATAACCATTTGCCTAGTATTGTGAAGTTCTCCCTCGTGCCGCCGAAGCAGCTCTGACCCATCGAGGTATGAAATCCACAAGACCTATGAAGGTGTCCTGTGGTATCGGCTACCAAGACGTTAGCAGCAGATCCTTTAAGTCCTGTAAGATGCCATGTGCTTCACCTATACAAGTTATGTGAACACTACCGGCACATGGTCGCTACGTGTACAGGCACCCAAACTCAGTCAACCAATTAACCAAATGTAATTGACAATTGGTTTCCTGTTAAATCTAAACATCACCTAAAATTCACTCTATCTTAGATTTTGACAAATAGGCTATTTCCATGTCTCAATTTAGTCAGAAAGACATTGGCCATGCATACTGTAGAATGAGGTCAGAGACAGAGAAATACC
The DNA here is from genome assembly GCF_050947455.1 of Rhinoderma darwinii. Lineage (NCBI taxonomy): Eukaryota > Metazoa > Chordata > Amphibia > Anura > Rhinodermatidae > Rhinoderma > Rhinoderma darwinii. The sequence continues at coordinate 443,977,695 of NC_134688.1, read as the reverse complement.
GTAAAACAGGTTTGCATTAAAACATCAATCTTCTGCCCTCAGTTATCTTGTGTTCCCATGACCTTCCTTTCAAGTTGAAGTAGTCTACAAGGTCTGAACAAGAAATACAGAAGTTTCCTCCCTTAACGTTTCTTAACTTGTGTTCGATTAAACAATACAATTTGTCATGATACCATTTCAATACAATTTCACGCCATTCAGTAGGAAAACATATACGTTAAGCATAAAACTTTTTTAACATGGCAGTCTATGGATGATGGATGGCTGAAGGATGACATCCATTAGAGGCATCTGTCAGAGATATAGGTTCTTTTCCCATATTAGTCTTGTGCCATACATCTCGGGATATGTCAGGTTCAGAGATAAGTTAAAGGGGTATTCCGGTTACAACGAGTTACCCCTATCCGTAGGGTAGGGGGTAACTGGTTGATCAGTGGGTGTCCAAAAGCTGGGACCCCCATCGTTTATGAGAACATGGGTCCCGTACCCCTTCGTTGGGACCGAGCGGCAGTTTGCTCATGCGCACTGCTGCTCCATTCATTCTCTATGTCAGCACTGGAAATAGCCGAACGCTGTACTCGGCTATCTCAGGTGCTCCCTTAGAGAATGAATGATATTCAGTTATAGGAAGCGTTTGGTCACCACTGCTAAAACCAGTGCAACAAGGTGTTTAGTTTTGGTGGAGGCAAAAACTTTTTCAGACAGGGCCAGTTGGTGTTGTTTAATTTTTCCTTCAAACAAAGAAATTATTATTTAAAAATGTATTTTGTTTTCACATGAAAAAGTCTGGTGGGACACTTTTTATAAATCTCTGTGTACGTTTCTGCAAAAACCAATATAGTTATTATTACAGATCCACAGAGGTTTTCATCCAGTTTTCCTAGAAAGCTGAGCAGCAAATCTGCTTGGTTATGCAGTGGTATATCACCTGCATCCATAACTGCAGGTTCCAAGAATACATATTTTACTATCTGAGACCTAAGGACTTGCTTGTATTTACATTGTAGGGGGAAATTATCTTTAGGTGAAGAAAAGCTAAGACATATTTCCAAAGCAGTATAAATGATTTATTGGAGCATGTTCTGCATAGAAGGGAGTGATGTAAAACTAGTGTGGACCATTAAAATAAAAAAGGCCATAGCCAATTACTGTTTTCCAGGCTTTAAGAGTTGAATGGGATGTCTCAAGAAAGACCTTAAAGGGTACCCGTCACCAGCATTTCACCTATTAAACCAGCAATACCTGGTGGAAGTGGGTGACATTTTTTTATGTAACCTATAATTATCTTCTCTGTACCTTTAGTATTCAGTTTTTAGTGTTCCTGTGCTGTATGCTAATGAGCATAAAACAGTCACATCTTCCTTTGAAAAGAGTCATATCTTCATTCCTCAAGTCTTTCCGAGCTTACCCCACATCCTTACTTTTGATTGTCAGCTCCAGGCCTTCCCCAGCACACATGAAATCACACGCTTGAGCATCGATGTCCTGTACTGGCGCATGGGCACAACGGGACACCACAGCGGAGCATGCGCAGTAACTGGATTTGAGGCCCGGACGCAGCAGTGAAGGGTATCAGACCATACATGACGGGCGCATGCACGCTATATCAGATGAGATTTTGGCATTCAGGGCAGGCCAGTTTTCATCGATGGGCGGGCATAAGAAGAGGAACGAGTTAGACTGCCTGATTATTACCATAAAAAGCACAAAATGTTTGCAGACCATTATTTACGGTTGGAGTAGGAGTTTAGGAGAGGGGCTATCGGCAATGAACTTTTGACAGCAGCGGCCAACGAGGGGCGAGTAGCGTTCAATAGGTGAAATGCTGGTGACAGGTTCCCTTTAAAGATTTGTAAATTAGTCATAACAATGTATCTGGAAGAATTCTGGCTACTTAAATCCCAAGGGTCTATATTACAAACTCATAGGCTTTTCATATACCACCATTTATTGCCTCCATGAACCGCAGTCTTCTCCTTTTAGAAGCCCTGCATTTGTAATACTGCGTACAATTTTCTTTTCTCATGCATTCCTAATGAGGAAAAATCTCTGTGTGCCTATAAAATTGGAGACACACAGAGGTACAGTATGAGCTCATAGATTTTCATGGGTGCTATATTACGGATTCGTACTACACAGATCTGCAATAAGGTCATGTGGTTGAGGCCTTGTGAACACCTCCAAGTCCTCTCTAAATAATTCTTTTTTTTTAAAATAACATGGGAACACAAGTTAACTGCGGGCAGAAGATTGATGTTTTAATGCAAGCCTGTTATACAGTGTTTCCATGTCTCTGACCTCATTCTACAGTATGCATGACCAATGTCATTTTGACTAAATGAGGACATGGAAATAGCCTATTTGTCAAAATGGAATATAGAGCGATTTGGAGATTGATATTCAGTTACACAATTGCACTATACAGTACATGTGCATTGTTGTCTGTACTTCACATTATATGTGCATTTATTTTTGGATATAGGATAGGCGGCTGAAGATGTAAATTCATTAGTAAGATAATAAGGTTCCCATCTTTGCATGAATTCTAGGTCATATGTGTAAACATCTGAATGCATTGTAGAATTATATAAAGAGATGCTGCTTGAGTCAATTTGATCACCAACATCAATTTCAAAGTGGTTTGTTGGCTCATTAAGGTGATGGATGACAGCACAGAAAACATCACTGAATTCCTACACTCGACAACAGTCACTGATCTTCTCGAGTTTGTGCCATGACTACACAAGAATAGGAACCGGCTTATATGTCGTAAAGATTCACTGCATTTTCTAGTATGCCCAGGAATGATACCTTATTTACTTGGAGCATAAACATTCAAGAGGCAGAAGACCCTAAATACAGGCCTACAGTTATGTTTACTATAAGGCATTCTATGTATTAATATGAATGTAACACTGGATAAGTCCAAGCAAACACTGTAAAACAGTTACAATAACATTTGGCCAGTTAATTTCTCACTTTAGAGAATAAATGAGTCTCAGATGTAGTTCTGGCTCATTTACAAAACCATCGAGAAGTCAACACCCCATTACCCATGCTACTGTAACATTTTACATTCGAAATTATGTTTGACTATCAAAGTAACGTGTGTGTTACAATACTCAACAGACAAGATGGACAACAGGCACTGGGAATACATAATATAAAAAATACTGAATGCATTCCCTTTTATTACAAGACAAATGAGACGAAGAAAAGAATTTACAAACCAGTTGACCGGCTTGGTCACAGTTAATTTTTGCTTTGTAATGGCCAAGGGGGGGGGGGGTGTTAATTGACCAGGCAATAGATAAAATGTTTACTTCATATACAAATGCTTTGTGTACAATTTTGCCAGCGTTGGGGACTCTACTGTTTTGGCACATCATAATGTCATGCTTTGCCCTAGAGAAAGGCATTGGCGATGTAAAAGGTTAGCAGTGCTGAATAATAAGCTTTTTTTGTCGCTCTCTTTTGGGGCCTCATGTGAATTGATAAGGAGACAATACGAGATGTTTGGGCAAATGCTTATCACATTTACTGCTGATGATTAGACAGGCTGCTGTTACACAGTAAAGGTCCTTTTACACCGCCAACATGGGCCGTGAAAACGAGCGCAGATCAATGAGGCAGCTTATTGATCGGCGCTCGTTTGCTCCTTTAACAAGGAGCAATGATTGGTTAGGTATGGAGACCAGCGATCATTACTACAAACGTTCATTCCCATATATTTCCATCATGTCGGCAGCATGTCTCCCTGTTTACACAGCCAGATGTGCTGCCAACTAGAGACCGTTTTTTGGGCCGCATGAACGAGCAGATCTGCCGATGGACGGCTTATCATTGCCGTGGTTACACAGGCCAATCATCGGGAATGAGTGTTCATATGAACACTCGTTTGCCCAATCATTGGTCCATATAAAATGGCATTTATTATGGAGAAGATCACAGCGCAGTCTCCCGCGATATATGCTTAGATCTCTTATTTATAACACCAATAAAAAAGGATAATCACACTGTCCTCCCTAGCAGGCAGAGATGGAACTGGTTGTGCTGAGAGATTATAGGAATCTAAAACTCTAAATTGGATAAGAAGCAAATAGGATCGTGAATTGTAGAGAAGTGCGTGGAATATATATATATATATATATATATATATATATATATACAGTATATATATATATATATATATATATATATATGTATGAAATTCAGAGCTCCATAGACAATCAGGTGGAGGGTTTAATGATGGAAAGTTGTGTTTCCAGTTGAGGTCTTCTTGTAGAGTTCAGCGGAGATCCACTTACCGGAAACCTCTAATATGATGTCAATATCTATTTTTTTTATGCAGCTATCAGAGGTTTCTCAAGATTTAAACTCTGATGTAAATAATCTTGTGCTTATTACTATTTGACATTATAAAACAATTTACACAATGTATTTTGATTGTATAATTAATAATGATGCTGATATGGATTGGTGAATTTGTATTTAAAGAGACTCTGTCACCACATTATAAGTGTCCTGTCTCCTATATAAGGAGATGGGCGCTGTAATGTAGGTGACAGTAATGCTTTTTATTTAAAAAAACGATCTTTTTTCACAAAGTTAGGAGCGATTTAATTTTATGCTAATGAGCTTTCTTAATGCCCAAGTGGGCGTACTTTTACTTTCGACCAAGTGGGCGTTGTACAGAGGAGTGCATTACGCTGACCAATCAGCATCATGCACTCCTCTCCATTCATTTACACTGCACTAGCGATATAGATATATCACTATGTGCAGCCTCATACACAAGCCCTAACATTACTAGTGTCCTGATAATGAATACACATGAAATCCAGCCTGGATGTCATGTGTACTCAGAATCCTGACACTTCTGAATCTTTTTTTGTGAGATTCCGGCAAGTGAAACCAAATCTCGTTTAGCTCCGAGATCTCGTGAGATTTTGTATCCGTTGCTGGAATCTCACAAAAAAAAGTCAGAAGTGTCAGGATTCTGAGTACACATGACGTCCAGGCTGGATTTCATGTGTATTCATTATCAGGACACTGTAGTAATGTTAGGGCTTGTGTATGAGGCTGCACATAGCGATATATCTATATCGCTAGTGCTGTGTAAATGAATGGAGAGGAGTGCATGATGCTGATTGGTCAGCGTCATGCACTCCTCTATACAACGCCCACTTGGTCGAAAGTAAAATTACGCCCACTTGGGCATTAAGAAAGCTCATTAGCATAAACTTAAATCGATCCTAACTTTGTGAAAAAATATTGTTTTTTTAAATAAAAAGCATTACTGTCACCTACATTATAGCGCCCATGTCCTTATGTAGGAGATAGGACACTTATAATGTGGTGACAGAGTCTCTTTAATTTGTATTTTGTATTGTATTGTATTTTTAAATGTTATTATTTATATAATGAAAAGTTCTAAAATATTACAATATACTTTCTTGATCAATGATCTCTGCTTGCTGTCATTCAATAGGGACCTTCATTGTTAACTTCCAGAAGATAAAACTCAGTCCTGGTCATGTGATGATCACACAGGTGCACGGCTTGCTACAAGGCACAGCTCCAATAACTGTACCGTAACAATCCTTGCACCTGTCTGTGTCCATCACATCACCTGGACAGATTTTTGTCTCCTGGCAGTAAACAATGAAAGTTCCTATTGAACGGCTGCAAAAAGAGATCTTTAAAACTGTTAGGAATTAATAAGAAAAATATATTGGAAAATCCTATCAAATGAAAAAAAAAAATCATTATAAAAGGCTAATGTTTATTTGCAGAAATGGGAATATCCATTTAAATAGGATTTACCCATATCCCTTCAACCACACCTTCTTCCATCCCTTGGTCAAGCTTGATGCACATACATACACACATACATAGTTACATAGTTACATAGTTACATAGTTAGTACGGCTGAAAAAAGACACATGTCCATCAAGTTCAACCAAGGGAAGGAAAAATTTCTACACATAGGAGCTAATATTTTTTTGTTCTAGGAAATTATCTAACCCTTTTTTAAAGCCATCTACTGTCCCTGCTGTGACCAGCTCCTGCGGTAGGCTATTCCATAAATTCACAGTTCTCACTGTAAAGAAGCCTTGTCGCCTCTGCAGCTTGAACCTTTTTTTCTCCAGACGGAGGGAGTGCCCCCTTGTTTTTTGAGGGGGTTTTACAAGGAACAGGATTTCACCATATTTTTTGTATGTGCCATTAATATATTTATATAAGTTAATCATGTCCCCCCTTAGTCTTCTTTTTTCAAGGCTAAATAGGTTTAATTCTTTCAATCTTTCCTCATAACTTAAATTCTCCATGCCCCTTATTAGCTTCGTTGCTCTTCTTTGTATTTTTTCCAACTCCAGGGCATCCTTTCTATGAACTGGAGCCCAGAACTGAACTGCATATTCTAGATGAGGCCTCACTAATGCTTTGTAAAGTGGCATTATTACATCCCTGTCCCGCGAGTCCATGCCTCTTTTAATACACGACAATATCCTGCTGGCCTTTGAAGCAGCTGATTGACACTGCATGCTGTTATTGAGTTTATGATTTACAAGTACACCCAGATCCTTCTCAACAAGTGAATCCGCCAGTGTAGCGCCCCCTAGGACATATGATGCATGCAGGTTGTTGGTACCAAGATGCATAACTTTACATTTATCTACATTAAACTTCATTTGCCAAGTGGACGCCCAAACACTTAGTTTGTTTAAATCTGCCTGTAATTCATGAACATCTTCCATAGTCTGAACTATATTACATAGCTTGGTGTCATCTGCAAAAATAGAAATAGTGCTATTAATCCCTTCCTCTATATCATTAATAAATAAGTTGAATAATAGTGGTCCCAGCACTGAACCCTGGGGTACACCACTTATAACCGGGGACCATTCAGAGAAGGAATCATTGACCACAACCCTCTGGATACGGTCCTTGAGCCAATTCTCAATCCAATTACAAACTATATTTTCTAAACCTATAGTCCTTAATTTACCCATTAGGCGTCTATGGGGGACAGTGTCAAATGCCTTTGCAAAGTCTAAAAACACTAAATCCACAGCGGCCCCTATGTCTAGACTTCTGCTCACCTCTTCATAAAAACAGATTAGGTTAGTTTGACAACTTCTGTCCTTAGTAAAACCGTGCTGGCTGTCACTTATAATGCTATTTATTGTCACATAATCCTGTATATAGTCCCTCAATAGCCCCTCAAACATTTTCCCCACGATGGATGTTAAGCTCACTGGTCTATAATTACCCGGGGAAGACCTAGAGCCCTTTTTGAAAATAGGCACCACATTTGCCCTGCGCCAGTCCCTTGGCACTATACCAGTCACTAGAGATTCTCTGAATATTATGAAAAGGGGGACAGAAATAACTGAACTAAGCTCTTTAAGAATTCTAGGGTGTAACCCATCTGGTCCCGGAGCCTTGTGCACATTTATTTTATTTAATTTAGCTTGGACCATCTCTACATTCATCCAATTCAGTATATCAGCCGATATATTAACAGCACTGGCACCGGCTACATCAGCTGCTCTTTCTTCTGTTGTATATACAGAGCTAAAGAACCCATTTAGTAACTCTGCCTTCTCTTGATCCCCTGTGATCAACTCCCCATTACCATTATCTAGGGGTCCTACATGTTCAGACCTTGGCTTTTTTGCATTTATATGCTTGAAGAATTTTTTAGGATTTGTTTTACTATCCTTGGCCACCTGCCTTTCATTTTGTATTTTTGCTAATTTTATTACATTTTTACAGATTTTATTAAGCTCTTTATATTTTACAAAGGCTACAGCTGTACCCTCAGATTTGTATTTTTTAAATGCCCTTTTTTTGTCATGTATTGCCCCTTTCACAGAAGGTGTAAGCCATGTGGGGTTTAATTTGAGTCGTTTATACTTATTACCTGTAGGAATAAATTTTGCACTATAATAACTCAAAGTAGATTTGAAAATCTCCCATTTATCATTTGTTCCATTATTTGACATTAGTTCTTCCCAGTCTATATCCTGAATTGCAGCCCTCATCCTGGGGAAATTGGCTTTCTTAAAATTAAATGTTTATGCCCTCCCAGCCTGCGTTTGTTTTTTACAGTATAGGTAAAATGTAACTATATTATGATCACTGTTACCGAGGTTTTCACGAACATTGACATTCCCAACAAGATCTGCATTATTAGAAATGACCAGATCCAACAGAGCTTCACCTCTAGTCGGGTTTTCCACAAACTGGCCCATAAAATTTTCCTGCAACAGGTTGAGGAAATGTCTCCCCTTTGCAGTTGAAGCCGAACCATGACACCAATTAATATCCCGGAAATTAAAATCTCCCATTATCACTACAGTACCCGCCTGTGCAGCCCGCTCCATCTGTTTATATAGCTGACCTTCCATCTCCTCAGTTATATTGGGGGGTCTATAGATTACACCAAAAGTAATTTTTTCAGTGTTTACCTCCCTTTCTAGTTCCACCCACAAGGTTTCAACCTCCTCACAGTCTTCACCCACTATTGTCTCTTTCACACTCGCCTTCATATCACTTCTCACATACAGACATACACCACCACCTTTCCTATTTGTCCTGTCTTTACGAAAAAGTGTAAAACCCTGTAGATTTACAGCCCAGTCATGTGAAGAGTCCAGCCATGTTTCAGCAACACCAACTATATCTATATTTTCTTCCAGTATCAAGGCCTCCAGCTCCCCCATTTTGCTTGCTAGACTTCTGGCATTTGTGAACATACACTTTAACTTGCCTGTCAGTTTTTCACTTTTATTATCAGAAATGTGATTTGACATTAATCGGTCCTTTTTATTTACACTGATGTTTTGCAACGAAAGGATCTCCTTATCTTGTTGTCTAGTCCTCTCCCCACATTCTGTTTCTCCCCCCACCAATATAGTCTGACCCCTCTCTAACCTGGCTACCCCTTTTTTTTCTACATTGACCTCCCTCCTCAGCCCTAGTTTAAATACTCCGCCACCCCAGCTAGAATTCTCTCCCCCAGCACAGCGGACCCCCTTCCATTTAGGTGCAAATCATCTGCAGAATACAGTTTGTACCCCAATGAAAAGTCAGCCCAGTGCTCTAGGAACCCAAATCCTTCTCCTCTACACCAAGACTTCAGCCATGCATTTAACTCCCTAAGCTCCCGCTGTCTTTCCTGTGATGCGCATGGCACAGGCAGTATTCCTGAGAATACAACCTTGGAGGTCCTTCCCTTCAGCTTGTAGCCTAGTTCTTTAAAATTATTCTTAAGGCTCCTCCACCTACCATTTATTCTGTCGTTGGTACCGACATGGACCACGACAGCTGGATCATCACCAGCCCCTCCCAGCAATTTGTCCACCCGTTCCACCACATGCCGAACCCTGGCACCAGGGAGACAGCAAACCATTCGGTTGAGGCGGTCTTGGCGACAAATTATTCTATCCGTCTTCCTGATTATAGAATCCCCTACAACTATCAATTGTCTTGGCTTGCCTGCATTACCATCCCGCCGACTACTAGCTGGGCTGTTCTCCCGGCTGTTAGGGAGATCAGTATCCACTAGGGCTGCCTTTTCTGAGACTGACACCCTCGCATCATCACCCAACCTGGCAATTTTGCTTGGAATGCCAGAAACCGGATCGGCCTTCCTTGTCTTTGACCCCTTTCTACTGCCCCTAACTACATTAACCCAGCTACTTACCTGATCCTGCTCACCCATGTCTTCACCCTCCAGTTCTAACCCACTAACTGCATGCTCTGTGAGCAGCAAGCTCCGCTCAAAATTGTCTATCCTCCTCAGTGTTGCATTCTGCTCCTCCAGATCTCTAATACGAGCTTCCAGGTGAACAACATGCTCACATCTGCCACAGAGATATTCACCCTGGAACTCCGGCTCCAGTCGTGTATACATATGACAAACTGTGCACCGAAGAAAACCTCCAATCTTGCTATCCATTATCCAAGTTACACCAAAACAGCGAACAATTGTCAAAGAAAAAGAAGAGTACTTACTGGGGCTTCAACTCCTCTTTTCAACTCCGGTTTTAGAACTCCATACATGTCTTTTTTTTTTTCAACCGTACTATGTAACTATGTTTGGATCATGTTTTTTCCCCCAATTATTAAATAACCCTGTCTTTTAAACAAGGCAAAGCCATTTGATTTTTCTAATCTTCTCCAATACAATGTACTGCCTGTGGGCACTGTCCAATAGTCTCTGACAAGCTATAATTCCATCTGTCTAATTGCATTGTATTACCTGAGATAAGTGTCATAAAAGTTGTCTGTCAGCTGCGTATCTCATGCGTGACCAAGTCAAATGTATATGTTTATAGGGCTGTTGTACAGTAGGTATATGTCTAGAATTGGAGGCAACAACTACATTCATTACGCAAAATGTCATCATTCAATATTTACTGTATCTTCTTAACACTTGATATTAAATTTCCCCTTTTGGTAATGAAAATGTTATGTCTGTTTAGATTGGTTCCTTGTCAAAGGATCATGACATTCATTTAAAGTTATGAGAACATTTTATGACATTTTTCTTTCATTAAAGTGTTTTTCTAGGACTTAAATATTGCTGACCCATCCTTAATTTTTGATCATGCCAGTTTAACCCCCCTGGTCACCAACAGTTCAGTGATGCATCCCCTACATTGTTTACACAGGCAAATCGGCTTGTCCATACTGGTGGCTGTGCCTGGTACTGCAGCTCAGTCTAAATGGCGGCCCCTTCATTCTGCTGATTGTCGGTTTTCCCAGCAATTGGACCCCCACCTATTGAATATTGATGACCTATTCTAAGGCAACACCGCATTAAGAATATAGAAAAAATTATTTCATTCTGTCACATGAAAACCAGGTGTTTAGCATGCAAACAGCATGATCAGAATTTCATGATTAGTTGAAATTTTTAGGGTCCACACATAAAAGTTAAGTCGCCGGAAATATCAGATTATCAGCAGAAAACATCAGGTTTATTTGAAAAATAACTTTAGAGCATTATTGGTGGGGTTGGAGATGATCTGTTGCTATTGCTACCCATAAAACATGCAATAGCATTTAGGGTTTATGTCATGATAAAAGAATGGTTGTTGAAGTATACTGTACATGCCATAGTCATCAATTATATTCCCAAGATTGTGTTGGCTTTTTTAACGTTGCCGCCTACAGATCTAATTCACGAAGCTGTCAACTTAGGAACATGTGATAAACTGGAGTAGCTGACACAAGAAATGTCATAGTGTCATATGCACATATACATAAATGAGACAATTGGCATGTGGCTAATGAGGTGTCCACCAAGGTGGGCTGAATTCACAAGCTCCAAGATTTTACCATGTTAGATTTTTACACTATAATTTTCAAGTTGCAATCTGTGAAGAAGTTGTGTTCTATAGCTAATCAATAAATACATTAATTCATACATAGGATACAATGAATATAAACAAAGTCTTTGAGAAATCTGATGCCATCAAATGTCACTCCAGATCTAATGGGAAAAAAGTTTAGAAACCCCATCCAGCTCATTTTCATGAAGCTCCATCTTTTAAAGGATCCATACAATTGGTTGTCTCACAGAATCATGATCATTGAGAGCTGAAGAAATTTCATTTTTCAACCCATCTCTGATGAGAAATGTTTTATCTACTGATGCTACTTTTTATTTTTTGTTGGCTTGAATTTTAATTTGACCTTATTTGCTTAGACCCATTGGTGTCCTTACAACCTTAGCATATCTGGTACCTGTATTCTATCAATGTTGAGCAGGCTTCATTTTTATCACAAACCAAAATGTTTATCCTGTGAATCTCTATAGGGTTGGAAATGGTTTGACCAAAGTGTGGAGTCTGAAGTATCTTTGTCCTTCTTCATTGAGCCCTGCACTGAGGTACACATTTTCTTGGTAAAATGTCCAGTCCTAAGAGTCCTAATGTACTGCTGACAAGCAGGCAGAAATTTTGCAGTGAGATATCAAGTTGCAATATTGAATGTAGTCAAAGTAAAGGCAGGCAGAGTTCACTCGGGATGTTAAACAGTGTGTTGTAAACCATGTAGAGTATGGGCAGGTTGAGGCAGAGGTAATGGAAGCAGCGATGGAATAAGAAAGCAGTTCAAGTCTTGGACTGAATATGAAGTAGATATGTGTACCCTTGCGACTCCCTGAGATCAGAAGGACCTTATGCTCAGCCTGAGTGTCAAACTGGGTTACTTGTACCCAACAGAGGTGAGCGCCCATCCTCCATCTATACTGAAGAGGTGCTTGTCCACTTTTAATTGCATTATTTACTTTGTTGTTATCATTGAACACACAGGACATATCATGAATAAGATCAAATTGGGTATTAGTGAACACATCAATACAAGTGATTGGCTCCAAAGTCACATCCAAATGGGATTGTGTTCTACTAGTCTTTTGTGATTCATATTATGTAGGAGCCTGGGACCACTGGAGGTTACTCTGGTACTCTGGTGGGCCAGTCCAAACCCGGTCAGGTCCTAAGGCAAGTACTGGATGAATACTTAAATGCAGAGTTGGTGACATCTCAATGTCTTCCATATTTTCATGACATTACCCTTATAAGTTTACAAGGATGGTTCTTATATGCACACGTAATAGCCTAGATACAGCAGGAGGCTAGGAGACACACTTAGTAAAATAATGGTCTTGAGGAAAATATATGAAACTGGTGCAATGTGACAATTTCTTCAAACAGAGTTTTCAACTACCAAACATAAAAAGTTTGCAACGTCTATCAATTTACGTTTCTTAACCAATAACTGTAGTACGCGCTTTATATCAATAAAGTCTTAATAAGCGTTGACAAGCTATTGCAAATATTTTGTATGCACGTTGTAAAATGATCACAACTGTAGAGAAAATAGTTGAAATGTGGATAGTAAACCACAGGGACAGTATAATTTCTATATCTACCATAATTATTATATGTCAAGCTCAGAGGGTAGCTGTGGCAGGCAGTTTTTCTGATTCTGCAAGATCAGCAACTCTGTGCTGAATTATTTCTAGAAGAAAATGAACAAACTAGATAGCAAAAGACATCCAAACTCAGATAAATGTCATTGTAAAAGCCATTCAATTTTTCATGTCCCAGCAGGATTTCAAGTACATTTATATATAAGTTGCTTAATACAATGTGAGATACTGTAGCTTCTAGGAATTGTCATAGACATATGTGGAGGTGAAGATACATGAAATATCATTTGTTTTATGACGGTAAACTTACTTTCCGTTCATAGGTGTAAAATAATAAATCATTGGGAATCGCTGGGAAATATTAGAACTGTTTATACAATACAAAAAAGTAATTATTCCTCCGCACTCACCCAAAATAAGCTAGAACGGAGCAGGTAATGATGAGATCCACACGACCCAATATAATACAATAAATATACAAAATCACAGCTCAAACGGTACTTAGCTACAGTCCCAGATTCTTCAGAGGATGCCACTTTCCCCAACGTATAAGTGATAAACAATTAGTCCCAGTATAAGGCCTCATGCACACAATCGTAGTGGTGTGCACGGCCGTGATTTGCGGCTCGGGTGGCCGCGGAGTGTCACCCCCGAGCCACCCGCATTGCCGCACAAAGCACATGGCCGCGTGCATTAATTTCTATGAGCCTGGACCACAAGATGCGGCAGTAATAAGACATGTCCGTTCTTGGGCCATGCACGGTCGTGTGCATGGGCCCATTGAAATGAATGGGGCATACTTGCAGGTGAATTGCGGCCGCAAAAATATGTTTGTGTGCATGGGGCCTTATACTTTGTTCTCCTGGGTCGTGTAGTTGCACAGTGCATCGATATCCAGACGCCGGCTCTCTCAGGTTTATCCAATTGTCAAAATAGATCACTTTAGAAAATATAGATGGGAGACAGTGCAACACAGCAAAGGTGGCATAACAGTACACAATTTATTTATATTCAGAAAATGTAAGGTAAATAAAAGCATATCAAAAGTTTAAAACATCAGACATGCGGCACGCCAAGTACATAGCCCGACCCAAGATTTTTGTCCTTTCGGTTTCTTCCGGGCCATCATGTTTATACAATGCAGTGGTTGACATACTATAGTTAAAAAAAACAACCTCTAACCTTCACAACAGTCATATTAAAGAGGCTCTGTCACCAGATTATAAATGCCCTATCTCCTACATAGTCTGATCGGCGCTGTAATGTAGATAACAGCAGTGGTTTTTATTTAGAAAAACGATCATTTTTGAGCAAGTTATGAGCAATTTTAGATATATGCTAATTCGTTTCTTAGAGACCAACTAGGCGTGTTTTTACTCTTGACCAAGTGGGTGTTGTAAAGAAGTGTATGAGGCTGACCAATCAGTGACCAATCAGTGACCAATCAGCTTCATACACTTCTCATTGTTCCAGCCCAGCTTCTTTCACTGCACAATCACACTGTGCTGTGGATCATGGTGGGCTGGAACAATGAGAAGTGTATGAGGCTGATTGGTCACTGATTGGTCAGCCTCATACACTTCTTTACAACACCCACTTGGTCAAAAGTGAAAACACGCCCAGTTGGTCTTTAAGAAACGAATTAGCATAAATCTAAAATTGCTCATAACTTGCTAAAAAATGATAGTTTTTCAAAATAAAAACCACTGCTGTTATCTACATTACAGCGCCGATCAGATTATGTAGGAGATAGGGCACTTATAATCTGGTGACAGAGACTCTTTAAAATCAATCACTACTAGAGAATAGAATAAAGTTTGCCCATCCTGAAACTGAAAAGTCTATTAAGAGTGTTGTGTAAAATATGACATTGGCACAATCCCCATAAACGAGTCAAGGCAATGCCTTCCTGGCACCAATTGCAGCAAGACCCCAGTAGACTTATTAGAATTTGCTTGCTAATGCCACTTCTTGGAAGTGTTTCGCTGGTCTGTATTATTTTCCATCTGCTAGTATGCTCTCTGCAGAAAATTAATAGCAGATATCTCAGATTCCCAGCCAGTCATAAACTACTAGATGCACCCACAATCCACAAGATCTATTTTTTTAATTTGAGCTTGAGCAGAGCACTGCCAAATTCTTAATTCAGAGTTGATGGCGAAGACCCCTAGGGGCTCTGGATCAGTGTTTCTGAACCAGGGTTCCCTGGAATCCTGGGATTTTGTATAACCTGGTAAAGGGTTCCCCAGAACAGAGCAGCAATACCTGTTACTTTTGCAGCAGAGATGGAAAACTGATTTCAGCCTGCTTAAAGATGCTTGGCAAAGCAGTCAATACCATACCTCTAAACCAGAATAAAATTCCTGGTAAGAATTATACAAATGGGTACCCTGGGAAAAAAAATATGTTCAGGGGTTTTGCCATAGTAATAGGTTTGGGAATAACTGCTCTAGATAAACTAATAGGGAGAAATTACTAAAATCAATTTGTATCTTTTGTATTTCTCTGGTTTATTTTTTGTGTTGTTTTTTTTTTTAGCTGTGAATAAAACCAAATGTACAATTTGAAAACACCAGTGAAGCTTTGTTTTACTTATTTGTAGCTCCAGTTTTTGCATAGTTTAAAGAAGTATTCCAGTTTAGTCAATTACATCATATTCTGTGTATAGTAAAAGAAAGTTATGAATACTTTTCACATGCTTTCTGAATCAATACCTTATAGTTTTCAAGATTTCTGCTTGCAGTTAATTACTAGGAACCCAATGACTGCCAATAAATCTTTGCCCATGCCATCACCACCAGTCTGAACCATCAACTAATGGCAGAATGGATCCTTAGATTTATGTGGTTTACATCATTTACAACCTGAATAAAAGCAACAGAAATAAAGATTTGTCAGACCGGTTGGCGTTTTTTCAATTTTATTCTTGGCAAGCTGGCTCCCAATATCACCACAATTTGTGTTCCTAGCTTCCAGTAGTGTGGAACCTAGTTTGGTCTTCTGATTTACAATCACATCTACTTTAATGTTCAATGAACAGTCATTGCAGGTCAAAATTATTTAGATCATATTTCTACTTCGTTCTGGTTTTTAGTCGAAACAACTAAACCTTTTGATCAAGTCTGTGCTGTTGTCATATGACTGGATAATTGGAGATTTGCAAAATTGAGCAGCTATTTCTGCTCATGGATGCGGCCTAAATAAATAAAAATAAAGAAATGCTGTCACTTTCCATACTGGGTAAAGGTGGCAGTGTAAAGGGTTAACTCTGCAAATAATTCTCTGAAGCAGCAATGTTGGTAGACTCTAAAGAAACCTGGGACATGATGGGGAAATTGCCTAGGAGTAAGATGCAGATGCAATTGATAACGTGATTGCTGGTGATAAGACATCTATGGCAACGGCCAAGACCTAGAGCACATGCCCCTGGTGCCCGGTGCTAGCAACACCCCTACTTTGAAGGTTACGAATCATGTGGGCTAATATAGCTAATTGGCATCACAGTTCTACTAGAAAAATTGCAAACTTTTACTTGGTTATTTTGACTGAGATTTGCATTCTGAAATACGCTATTATTTAACAACTCTTAAAATCTCATCTGCCCTTGAAAGAAAAAGTAAAAGGGCTCTTGTGTCAGGGAACCAATTTGTATTACAATAGTTAATCACATTATAAATTCCTTTTCTGTAGATAGAAAATAAAACTAAGAAACTTAAATCTGCGTCTACATTGTATTATGAAGATAACATACTATAATTTGTGCTTCAGATGTCATCTCCTACCGTGGAGCCTTTCAGTTTACTTGATCTAGAGAACGACATTTGGGTTTAACTTCATTTACCTAAAGTTCCTCAGTAATAGGCTGTGTCTATGTAAGACATCTGTTACAACTCCGAAAGCTCTAATTTTAATAGAAAATAACATAGTTTAACTGCATAAGATTAGAGGTTGTGTGGGACTACGTTTTGCAGTGTTGGCTTCTGCACATTTTTTTTCTGCCAAGAGACTTATAATACATTAAAGTCAAAATGTGCTGAAGGCTCGAGAAAAGAAAAAGGAAAAAATCTTCTTATCTTGTCACACTGTTTACTCCCTTCTTGAGTTTGTGTCAGTATCTCTAATAGTGGCTCTGACAATAGCCCTGTTTTTCTTGACAATGAAAAAAACTTGCTGACTAAAATAAATCGCCTATTAATTACAGTCCCAAATAAGTGCCACTGGCAGGCGGTAGTAAAAGGCAAACTGTCTCCTCTAGACAAATTGTATGCTTTTTCTTATTTTCACATTGGGCGAATTGCATACTAATTTCTTGTCTAACAAGCAGTTTCCTAGCAGAGTAAAAACGGATTTCCGTATTTTACCATTATATATTGACCTTGTTGAATAACTTTGTGTCCAGAAATTAGAAATACAAGAAAAAAATTACACCGGTCAAATTTGGAACCTCTGTATCTTGTGTGGTGTGTTTCAGTTGCGTATGATATACCGCTATTCTCTTTGAGAAGGGAAAGATAAAGTATTTCACACAAATATTTTCCAAAATGGATGGAGTACTGGTCCCACTATTTATCTTACTATATTTGGGTCAATTCTCACCCGGTAATCATTCCAGCGCAGAGCCAGGCTGAGCATTGAGGATGTGTTATTTCCAGAACCAGTACTTTTTATTTGTACCATTTTGGGGTACATATATGTTAGCATTTCATTCATTAAATTTTGGGAGCATAAGCAAATTAAAATTGCAATTTCTCCAGGGTTTTTTTATTTTTGTTTACCCTGTTTATGACTAACTTGAGCAAAGTACTGTATATATATTTAAAGTAAAGATTGTTATGCTCACGGGGATATCAAACGATTCATAAGTCTCGCTATGCCCCTAAAAAGCTGAGGCCCCTTGGGAATAAGGAAGAGGGCAAATGCCTGAAATGTAACTAAACAGGTTCAAACATGATTCACCTGTTTTGGAGAAGTTCAACTGGGGCAATATTAAATCTGCACTGCAGTATATATCTCAATTACAAATTGCTATGGATATAAGGTTGTGTGTACTAGGTGAAGACTGGGTGTTTTCAGGTTCCAGGACAGATAAGAATGTTCTGATTAAAGCGCTCTTTCTGGCTAGGAAAAGTATGTCTTGATATTGGGGAAAAAAGCGCCCCACCACTTAGTGCAGCATGGGCCCAAATCATGACAAGAGAGGCTATACTGTATTTTCAAAAATATACAGTAATCGATTGAGGAAAAAAACTTAATGTCCAAAAGTGGTTGGGAAATAATGATTTGCTATTATTATTATTTATTTATTTTTATTTTTGCTCCCTCCTTTCTCTCTGATGGGTGTGTTGTAGGTGATTTTGGATTAGACCTGGTTCACACCTGCATTGTTGTTTCCATTGTTCTGCTCCATTAGAGGAAGCAATGGAAAATATCGGAAGTGCCGATGACTGACACCATCGGCGCCCGACAGATCCTCTTGACCTTAATGGGCTCTGTCTAAGTTTTGTCAGGGTGTCCTTGTTTTTACTAGAAACAAATGCGCAGCATGTTGCTCTATAGTTTTTGAGATTTTTGGCCCGGATCTGTGACAGAGGTCCCTAGCGAAGCCTCCAATGCAGATACATGTAAACAGGCCTTTATTTCTTTTTGAGCCCGTATGCATACAATACTTTCTGATATTTAAACATTTAAATAAAAAAAAGAAGAAAAAAAAGATGGGGATACCAAATATGTGGGGGTCTTTATTACTAAAAAAAAAAAAGTCAAGCATTTTTTCACAAAACTTTATTTTTATATATATTTATATGCCGTATATATATATATTTATTTACAAGTTTTTTCTCCTATTCTGGGTTTTAACCTTTTTTTTTTTTGTTGTTGTTAACAATAACCTGTCATGCTTCATATGTTAACTGATTTGTAAATGTATGCACCCTAAGGCACTATTGATAATTTTCCCCCAATATGCTTGGGCTGCTGCTTTTGAAACAGTGGGATTAAGATGTAGGTCAGAAAGATGCCCTTATGAACAATTCCATTGGAAAAAAAAAATATTTTTTTTTATATACTAGTATATGTATATAGGCATTTGAAAACACGGTTATATGTTTATTCGGTTTCCTTTGTCTAATATATCTTCATCTCTGTTTAAACATTAGAAACTAGGCAGTGTGCCATAATAAAATAAATGCATAAAGGGGGCAAATACGTTTTTGCTGTACTGTATAAACTATGCTTTAAATGCTAATATCATGAACGCAAACACTAAAATCCTGCTTCTGTCAGAATACCATAAACGTATTCTTCACATTTTCAGAGCATTTTCAAGTTGGATAGTCCATATTTTCTTCTTGGCATTTGATTTGTAGACTATCTATAACTCTTCTATCTTTGACAGGCGCAGCATATTTCACACCCCACATTCCGGATTGAAGTTTGACTGCCCCCAATAAAATTATATTGTGAATCAAAGAAAAGAGTCATTAAGTGGACAGAAGCCATAAAACAGCACTATAATATACTGATTAATCAATTCCCAAAAATGAATAATGTGTTTCAATATCACGCAAACCGCAGCTTCCTAGTTGCAAATCGCATTTTAGCAGATCTGATGCTCAGTGGCAAAGTCTTGGATGAAATTGCCATTGGTATTATTACACGTATAAATCAGGTTATTTTTGTTAAACATTTATCAGTCGGTGGCACTGCTAACATCAACGTGCTGCCCTATCTCTCTCTTGTCTCTTGCCCTGGGCTAATGTAGAGCATCTTATGCCAGATGAGAGACGGGGCCAAAACCCAGTGTCAGATCTCTAGCATTATACACTGTTCTCATCCAAATTTTCGACTTCCAAACAACCGCAGAATGTTCCCGCTTGTTCGCATCTGGGTTCATATTCTTTAAAACATGCCTTTTGACTGCAGGGAAGATTAAAAATTGCAGGTGTTGTGATTGTTAGATTTTAATTGTTGCCTTGTAATGTCGGATTATTTTTTCTGCCTGCTGAATGCATGTCAAAATATTTCAGCACAAAATTTTAGCTTAAAGAGGCTCTGTCACCAGATTTTGCAACCCCTATCTGCTATTGCAGCAGATAGGCGCTGCAATGTAGATTACAGTAACGTTTTTATTTTTAAAAAACGAGCATTTTTGGCCAAGTTATGACCATTTTTGTAATTATGCAAATGAGGCTTGCAAAAGTCCAAGTGGGTGTGTTTAAAAGTACAAGTCCAAGTGGGTGTGTATTATGTGCGTACATCGGGGCGTTTTTAATACTTTTACTAGCTGGGCGCTGTGAAGAGAAGTAACATCCTCTTCTCTTCAGAACGCCCAGCTTGTGACAGTGCAGATCTGTGACGTCACTCACAGGTCCTGCATCGTGACGGCCACATCGGCAGCAGAGGCTACAGTTGATTCTGCAGCAGCATCAGCGTTTGCAGGTAAGATCGACTTACCTGCAAACGCTGATGCTGCTGCAGAATCAGCTGTAGCCTCTGGTGCCGATGTGGCCGTCACGATGCAGGACCTGTGAGTGACGTCACAGATCTGCACTGTCACAAGCTGGGCGTTTTGAAGAGAAGAGGATGTTACTTCTCATCAGAGCGCCCAGCTAGTAAAAGTATTAAAAACGCCCCGATGTACGCACATAATACACGCCCACTTGGACTTGTACTTTTAAACACACCCACTTGGACTTTTGCAAGCCTCATTTGCATAACTACAAAAATGGTCATAACTTGGCCAAAAATGCTCGTTTTTTTAAAATAAAAACGTTACTGTAATCTACATTGCAGCGCCTATCTGCTGCAATAGCAGATAGGGGTTGCAAAATCTGGTGACAGAGCCTCTTTAAATGAATGTCTTAGAAGTTTATTTTTTTTCTAATACTTTGATGGTGTCAAATATTCTCAGGAATAGAAAGATCAGAATTGTCAGGAAGATGAATTTGCAGACAGATCTCCTTTACCACTGGAAGTCTTTAATAGAAAGTGTCTTCTGTTTTACGCTGTCAGTTATCTGGGACTATTACAATTAGTTACAGCACATTCTTTACAGATTTACATTCTGATCGGTTTTATGCTCAAGATGAGTTGTCATTGCAAATAACCGGTGTCCTGAGTTCATTGAAGTGCCCTCATCCCCTACAGACAAAAAGTTCATATTCTGCTACTGCTGAATACTGTTCCTTGAGGATTACAGTGAGTAATAAAGATCATTATTTCTCAGCTATATCACTATTACCTATAGTGCAGAAATATTACTACAGTCTATAAGAGGGTAATAATTAATATTAGTTTTAAAGAGGTTGTCCCAATTTGACAATCACTTCTGATCGCTATGGCTCCAATTGCTGAAGCCCCTAGAAATCAAATCAGCTGTTATCATTGGGGAAGCTATGGGTGACTGTACATTACCCCTGCTGCCAGGCTCGGGCTTACGACTTGGTGACTTTCTGTTGAAGCCACCTGATGGTGTACTGTCCTAAAGTATAAAAATCACCATATCATACTGTGCCTTATTAACATACAGTATGTTGACAAAATAACAGTTCCTAATGTTAGCAAAATAAAACCTCATAGCCGTTGCCTAAATAACAGAGTGCTGCTACCACCATACAATGTCTAAATAATATTGCTGTACAATTAATATTAAGACTCTTTGTACAGTAGTTTCAAGTCTCTGGTGACAGAACATCGACAGGTGATGTGCCATGAGTGACTGCACAGGTTACACACCCGTGAGGAAACCCTGCCTGTAGTGGCCACTGAAGGGGAATTATGGTATTGCATGGCATCCATTCAGATGAAGAGAGCGGCAGAGTAGGACTGATTTTTGCAGCAGGTCTCCACACTGGCTATAAGTGGTTTGTCCTGAACAGGGACCCCTTTTTTTTATTTATCATATTCATATGCCCAACCTGACAAAAACTAAATGAAAATATACACTTGTATTTAGGCCCACTTTAGTACTCTATCTAGACACCCAAAAATGCATATAAAGATTAACTTAGAATTACATTTGTTTGTAAGCTTACCATCAATGGGAGTTAGAGAAGCCATACCTGCTGAAATCAGCTGATCATTCAGACAGCCAAAGGAGTTGTCTTCACGATAGACCCTTTTAATGCCTTAGAGGACATTGACTTCCACAGAAACCAAACTCCTGCTTATTAACCTTATAAATATATATAATCTTACTTACCAATAGTGATAAATTTCGACTTTTGTCCAGTTTTGCCAACCGGAACCCTGGTTACGTGATCCCCGAAGCTCAGTAGTTTCAACCTACCTGATGACGCGCTGACACGGCAACACGTGACCTCTACTGGCTTCCTACTGCTGTTGGTGTCGGCGCCTCATAAAAATTGTGACCCAAAGGGGCTGGCTTAGGAAAGGAGCAGTCACAGTTTCAGCCCCTTTAGGTCACTGTAATGACAGGGTAGGGAGACAGACAGGTGAGCCCTAATCTACCCGCCACTCAGTCCCTGCCTACTTGCAACGACCCGTCCTAAGCGACGGGGTACAACTGGGCGACGCTCACTAAGTGCAAGACAGACAAACAGACAAGGATACACAGAAGCTAGGGAAACGGGGCAGCTGCCCACGGAGACACCGTGAGCAACAAGAGTAGTGAACGAGCCGAGTCAAACCAGGAGAGAATTAGGTACAAAACGCTGAGCAGGAGAGTGGTCAGAAAGCCAAGGTCAATAACAAGCAGATGATGAGAAGTACAAGCAGCAGCAGCAAGCCAGGAAACAAGCATAGAAGAATCACAGGCAAATGAGGAACAGGAAAGGCAGGTATAAATAGACAGTGGGCGGGAGCTAGCTCAGTCTGGCTAGGCTGTGATAGGCTCTCCCACTCCTAAGCCTGCCATCCTGAGTGGTGGAAGATGGAGTCAGTCTCACAGACATAGGAGCAGGTGCAGACTGATTGCCCACGGGCGTCGACACAGAAGCTGTGTCTGGCAAATCCTTTACAGTCACATGTTCTAATTTCTATCACTTTCCGCAAGAGAGAAGTCTAGCTCCATACCTCCCAGTCAATTAAATAATAGTTTTATTAAAGCAGGCATGGCTTTCCATAGAGAATAACAATAGAATCAGAGACATTTTGCCTGGGCTAGTAGAAAATGAAGGAGTACTTGATTCTATTGGGGGAAGTCTCTTTGGAGAGAATTTACAGAGCTCAGGTGTGGGCGGACTGGGTGTGAACCTATTGGCCACTTAGTAAAGAGGGTGGGGATTAGGCTGCAGAAACCATAAAAGGCATGACGGGATATGTAGTTTCGAAGCGCCCAAGTCCCGCCTTCAAACAGGAAGTGAAGGAGCGTATAAGCCACGATATCGGGAGTAAGTTACTGCTCTTAAAATGTGTTTATTAGCTAGCAAAGGAGGTATTAACTCTAGGGAAGCATTTCAGATGTGTTTGGGAAGTTTTTGTTTTTTTGTTGGTGACAACCCCTTTAACTCAAGAAAAACTGTGACCCTCTATTTTAGCCCTAATGGAAGCTGATTATTTCTAGCCTAGCTATGATTTCTTTCTAGGTACAACTTGCATTTTAAGTTCTTTGTATTTTAAACCAAGTTGACCATAATAAAATTTAAAACAGGATCACAAGCAAGGAGGAATCACAGTTTAAGACTAAAGCTGAAAGACCACAGAAATCCATTATATTGTAAAAACATAAAAAAATATTTCGGAGACATTGACAGAATGTTCAGCACCAACCACAGAAACTCGTGTTCATGCCGGCACAGTCAGACATTAAATTATGTAATATACGTAGAATGAAGAAGACTTTTTTAGTTATCTGTTCACATTAATTTAATACGGGAACCATGGTGTCACTATTTACTGAAAATGAAGTATCAGTGTAGATATATCACAGGAAAGCCCAACAAACATGCTGACAGCTATATCAGATGTAATGCTATGATAAGACCATAATGTAACAAGATAAAGTCAGTTGCCAGTAATAAATCGAGAATTATATCCCAGGCAATGTGGCTCTGTGTAAATAAATAAGCGGTATTTTAAAGAAAAACGTTGCTTTCATTTTTTATCTTGGAAATAAATACAAAGTTGTATCTTACAGTAATTGTTTTTTAACTAATATTGTGATTATTTGAGTTTGGATGAGGATACAGATCTCTTCTGTTATTGGATATTGGCGACCTGTTCGTTTTGGAATAAGCATATTATCTTGGAACACTTCATTCTGCCGTTCCTCTGTTATTCCTCCTAGAAATTTTTCAATAAATTTGACAACAGTTTTGGGTGTGTCTCTACACAAACTACCAATGTCCAATCATTGCTCCCAGAGTGAAACTATATAGGGACATGCCCCATTGATAAGGGAATGGTAACACCCAGTTGTCAGGTCTTCTTTAATCTATTGTAATTACTTTGTTTCCAGCCTGTGCCAGACTAATACAAGTTGGTACCTACCAGTAATGGTTTCTTGCATTCTGAAGCATCTGCAACAGATTGTGGGAGGTAGAAGGTGGGTAAAAAAAAGTTTCCACAATGCAAAAAGTATGTATGCAGCACAAGTATTCTAAACCCCTATCCTCACCCTATCTCATAAGATGGCCAAAAACATTAGATGGCTGTTGGATGAAAGTACATTCATCTGCCCCCCCCCCCCCACATAAACATGCACACTCCCCTCTGGCAGCAGATTATCTACTGAGTGAAGAGAGGATCTAGCATATTGATATCCAACTGGACTTCCTACATACGCATTAGTCTGTTGGCTATACCAGGCAAAATGGCCAACCACGGCCAAAATTAATCTTAGGTGTATGACCACATTAATTAACGTCACCCTAATGCAGATTACAAGCAACCAAGGGGCTCTGTTCACAGTAATTCTAAAGCAGCTTATGATAAATTTATAGGCATATATTCGGGCACTGAAACAAAGAGGGAGAAGCAGTTCCCCTTCAGCTGTAATGGTAAAACTTTGGCTCTTTTTGACTCTTCTCGGTAAGACGGAGTTAACTATAGATGGACTTATAGACTTCTATGAGCCCATCTTCAGCTAACCCCACGTCTCCGAGTAGAGCCGAGGTGAGCTGAACTAATACTATCACAACTGAAGAGGCACCTACGTTTCAGCGATTGGTGGGGTGTCTCAGCACCCGGACCCCCACCCATCAAAACTTCTGACATGTCATTATGACACATCAGAAGTTTTATGAAATTACAGTTACTCTTTAAGAAAATGTATTTTTCATGTTGTGTTGCTTATATAGCGCCATATTTTAGAAACCTGTACAGAGATTGTCATAATTTACATCAGTTCCTGTCCCTAACGGGGATCACAATGTGATTTTCCCTTATGTCACCCACACACACACAAAAGCTAATTTCATGAAGCTAGTTAACCTACCAGTATGTTTTTAGAGTATGGTAGGAAACCAGAGTACCTGGTAAAGAACATACAAAAATCCATGCAGATGTTGTCTTTAGTCAAATTCAAACCCAGGACACCAGAGCTGCAGGACAACAGTCCTAACCACTGATGTTTTTGGCGTAAAAAAAGTCGCAATTTGCTAAAAAATTTGAACTTCCTTTTCTCTTTTACACTGCTCAGATCACTTTTCAGAAAAGTTGTCAGGGCTTAGATGGAAGGGTCATCAAACTTACTATAATTAATGCCAGAAATTGTTGTAAGTTATAGCAGAAATCTAAGGCAGCTTGTAACTGGCGGAAATTTCACTTTGTGACACATGAACAGCATAAGATGCAACAAATTGTGCACCTCTCTATAAATTTGTCCCATCTTACTTCTGCATAGTGATGTGCGAATTTACTAAAAGAAGTTTAGGTTCCGATTTGGTCGAATCGGGCGTCCGATTCAATCCAAATAAATTTGCAGCATATTGCAAGTGCCCCAATATCCCTGAAAACTTGCATCTGACTGTCTGATGTGTTCTAGAACTGTATCCAACCCCTTTCAAGCTCTTTTATACCAAGACAGCAATAGTAATGTGATCCCTCTATACCCTTCATGATTGACTATGCATTTAAGAAGGCTGCCTGCAAGGCATTATGATGAAGCCTGTCTGAGGTGATCTGATGCTTTCTCAATCTGTAAAATGGTGGTCAACATTTTGCCGCAAACCCGAAAAGTTTCAGATTTCGCCGGATGCAAAACGTTTGGGAAATTCTGTCCGAATCCGATTTCTGTAGAATTGATTAGTTCATCTCTACTCCTGCGGGCTTCCGACTTAGTCTGGCATATGGTAAATTTGCCCCTATGTGTATGCTGCTACTGCAATAAATTAATGATTTAAGACTAAAACTTTGAGCAAAGAATACTTTTAAGGTTTCAGGATCGTAATTCGTAGATTATAAAGGTTGATCTTCCACACATAGGGAATAAGTATTCCTATGTACAGAACAGAAACTTTTAAATCTCTTTGTACATAGTTGACAGCTTCTCTTTCAGAAAGTAAAAGACCGCATTGCTTTTTAAAATTCAGTGGAACAAAGAAGCAGCTCTGTATGGAAGTCTTTCTGTAGACGAGATTGAACTTCTGGATATAATTTGTAATTTGCACTTAAGAGCCTTGCTAATGAAAGCTCAAATTAAAACAAACTACTACCTTAACAAGGTCAATGCTTTTATCCCTTGTAATTAACATGTAAATCAGCAGTATTTCTGCAGATCTATTTGAGACCCACTGGAAACATGCTGAAACAAGTATTCTAGTCAGGTACTTATATTAAATGTTTTGTCTGAAAGAGAAATCATTTTTAATTAGTTTTTTATTTGTTTACAAAAAACATAAATGTGCATTATTTTTATTGCTTCTTTTTTAAAATGTATGATCGGAAATAAGAAATTATATTTGATCGTCCGATATTCATCCGTGCTTCACGAATCCTATGATCCACGCATTACATGAACAGCCCATTGATTTCCATAGGAACTGTGTAATGCTTCATTTTCCCTGTGGTAGCGCTGCAGCAGAATTAAACACTTGATGCCCGATTTCTCTATTTTGGAGGTACAGTACTTATTTTGATTTGCTTTATACCTCTAAAAATTCAGTGGTACCACTTTTACCACTTTATTAAACCAAGCCATCTTTGAGCCATCTTTACCTCTGAACATCAGGCATCAGCACATCACAGCGTGGGGGTATGGACAAAAAAAATAATATAATGCTGGCCCTGTTATTTTTTGCGGACTGAGCTATTTTGGGCACTGTGGTCATCTTTGTTATGTGGGCCTCGTGGACACTCAGAAAGGGTCTTGTGTAAAATTTGAAGTTTGTTGGATGGAGAATGACTGACGTCACTTTCTTTCTGGAGTGTCAATGAAAAAGAACTGTAGGAATTACAAATCGAAGAAAATTATGAACGGAGATCCTTCTGATGTGTATCTGTCAGTGCCCCCCCCCCCCCTGTTAAAACCAAATTGATTTGGTTAACATAATAACTTATTACAAGCATATGAGCTGGGAAGATTTTCTTGGCTTCAAAGCATGGATTGTGGTTTCTCAACCAAATCCTCCATTACATCAGAAGCAAGGACACCCTGACCACCAAACCAGCATGCAGGCTAGACTACCACCCACCATCTCAATGAAGCAGAAAAATACACTTCTCTATGGAAATAAATGGCCAAATCCACAAACTTCTCCGAGAAGCCAATACATACAAACTCATGTCATAACACCATAATTCTACCCAGTAGTACTATACTTTTTTGGTTTTATCTGAATTTTATTAACAAATGCTACTGCTACAGAGCTAAAGCACAAATATGCCCTGTCCATATGGAAAGTACGTCTCCCCAAGGCAGCCAAGCAGTTGGATTAGTATTACTAAGCCATAAATAGATGTACTCTATGGGGGGATGTACCAGACATTGATAAATTCATCTAATAGAAAACTGCTCAGTCATTCTGTTATTTCATTAACCATTTACTGAACGTTATTAATGAAGGAATGTCACCTAGGCTACGGCTTGGGAATTCTTGCAAAATACTAAATCATACCAGTTCTTCTTATTGCAATGTTAGTTCCAAAAAAAATACATAGACCTATACCCTATACGCTTACTGTATGTTTATAATCAGTCACCCAACCAAGATCAGTCTAGTTTTCATTTAGTACAGGGGTTATGCCATGTAGGATGTCAACCATCAGAGCTGGTGTTTATGGGAAGCAAGCTGATAAATTGTACAGGACCCCAAAACAATAACGATTATGTCATAACAATGCTAACCCTCCCCCACTCACTTAGGGTCTTGTCCCATAGACAGAAAGACTGAACTTGAAATATCTAATGCCTGTAGGTGTTAAAATTAATATTGGTGGGATTTAGCATTGTCAGAGCAATAAGAGGACCGATATTTACCTTATTTAATTTCACTGGTGCATAATAACTTTAGAGAGAAATGAAGAATTGCAATAGATATTTGTATTCACCAATAAATATTAACATGTTTTTACTGTCTTCTCATTTTATATACTTGGTTTATATGTACAACATTTACAGATGTAGCAGTGTTCAATATGTCTTTGATGACATAATAAATTATTTGTGGTTTTCCATAGTGCTGAAATATCATAAACTCTTACTGCAAAATCATTTACAGTACATATATTTCGGGAGATGTGGTAATATACTCATGTACATTTGCGTGACAATGGGCTGGCGAGCATAGAAGATGTGCCCAGGTGCTCAGCCATCATAGAGTAGCTGTGATCGAAAAACACTCTGCTGTAGCAACAGATGGGATCCCAGATCTCAAACATTTAAACCCTTCAGCACGGCAATCACTATCGATTGCAGTGTGGTCAAAGGGAGGGGTCACCCTTTGAACAATGAACACTGATAGACCAAAGGGCTGTCCAGTACTAATTCCTACTAGGTATATTCTAGGATGCTGCCTGTCCATTGTATATGGACAGGCAGCAATGTGATGTCAATGTAATGTCAATGTAAAGCAATGTAATGTCAATGTAAAGCCATGTAATGTCAATAAGTAACAAACCATGGGGATACCAGATGATTTGGTTTGACAGGATGGTCTTTGCCTCAATATGACTTAAATTCTTGCAACAAATCTTATATATGGTTGAAGGTCATAAAACAATTCTGCAACAAATTGCAACACAGGTCACACAAGAAGTTGCCGTTTTTATTGCAGGTTTTATTAAAATTGAGGATTATGGATGGATGGAAAAGAAAACCTTAAAAATGCTACACACCAATAATAACATAGAGAGTAGAGTTATTAATATTATGCTTGAGAACAAATTGTAGGTTATTAAGGGACAAAGTAGAGACAAATGGTTGCCCTGGATTAAAGTTTTTTTACATACAGAGCATGGTATAAATAGGAGTCACTGGGGATTTTTTATTTCTTTGTTCTTTTTTAAGTTGAGAATAGGAGCTGGAGAGATGGACAAGCCTATTGCCATATGGCATGATTTATGTGCACCGTTCTGGTTGTCAAAAATATTTTAATTATCTTTATATGTGTGAACATATATTGCTTTTGTGAAAGTGATTAGAATATGTTTAAAAGATAACATTTTGCATGGACTCCATCTTGTATGGTAGGCGTCCATTTTGGATCATTGGAATCTATCTTTTGGCCTGAAGGAGCCATCTTGAGATTAATAAGTAAAAAGTAAAGCAGATGTCTTGAAGCAATTGTAAAGGATCTGCCAGGCACAACTTCTGTGTATACGCCCATAGGTAATCAGTCTGCACCTGAGTCTATGGCTCTGAGATTGACTCCATCTTCCACCACTCAGGATGGCAGGCTTAGGAGTGGGAGAACCTATCGCAGCCTGGCCAGACGGAGCTAGCTCCCGCCCTCTGTCTATTTATTCCTGCCTTTTCTGTTCCTCCTTTGCTTGTGATTCTTCTCGTGTGGTTTCCTGGCCCAGCTACAGCTTCTAACTATTTGATCCTGCTCCATACTGACCCTGGCTTACTGACTACTCTCCTGCTCTGCGTTTGGTACCTCGTGCACTCCTGGTTTTACTCGGCTCGTTCACCACTCTTGTTGCTCACGGGGTTTCCGTGGGCAACTGCCCCTTTTCCTTTGCTTTGTGTTCCCTTGTCTGTTTGTCTCGTGCACTTACTGAGCGTAGGGACCGCCGCCCAGTTGTATCCCGTCGCCTAGGGCGGGTCGTTGCAAGCAGGCAGGGACAGAGTGGCGGGTAGATTAGGGCTCACTTGTCCGTTTCCCTACCCCCATCATTACAGCAATTCTATGTTATGTGTTCTTGAATTGAATGTTTTATTACTCTTGTAAGGAGCAGATCAAATAGCCTTGGCCGAATGGACAATGACATTGTTTACCAGAGGGAGGGGATTCAGCCTTGGAAGAAGCGCTCTGTTTAATTAATTTAAACTTATCTGAAGTCTCCATTCTCTAGTGAGATAAGAAGTAGAGACAAATTAACTTGTGTATCTGAAATGTGTGTCCTTCCTGTAACGTCCGTGGTCGCTGACCACAAACTCCTTCCATCCAGTCGACGCCCTTCTCTCAAGAGATGTCTGTTCAATCATTTTTATTAATTTTTTCAGAAAGAGTAGATGCATCATTTACATGTCGCAGCATGTTAAATATATATAGCAAAATTACAGCATCTTATTCATCGTGACAGCTTTGTGTCGGTAAAATAGTATAACAATACAACAATATAACAAAACAACAACATCGCTAGCAGCTTGTATATCTTCAAAAGGTCTCTTATGAAGAAGAATGATAATAATAATATGGTATTAGTTGCTTGTGTAAGAGCTATATTTGGTGGCAAAGAGGGCTGGTTATCCAGCAATTCCAGACGTTGGAAAATTTAGGGAAACTAAGATTGCCATATGCAATTATTCTTTCATAAGCATAAGAAGAATTGATTAGTAACAACAATTCCGCCTGAGTGGGTGTATCAGCACTCTTCCAATGCCTAGTTACAACTAGCTTCGCCATAGCCAATATTTTACATGACAGTATTCTATCTTTCGGAGGGATGTCTTCCATATTTAAGAACAGTAGGGCTAAGTGAGGGGATACAGGAATCCGTGTTCCAAACAAGGACTCTAGTAAAGCAAATACCTCTTTCCAATAGCTTAGTATTACTGGACATTCCCATAATATGTGTAATAGCGTGCCTCTATTGCCACAACTCCTCCAACATGTTTCTGAAACATCTGGGAACATGATATGTAATTTATCCGGGGTGTAGTACCATTGTAGATGGGTTTTCAAAGCTGCTTCTACCTGGGAGCTGCATTGCAACGACCTATGGATTTGGTTATATGCTTTCCTCCATTCTTCCTCTCCAAATGTTTTACCCAACATCCGCTCCCATAATAAAACATTGTGAGTTTTACGAAAGTCAGTGTGCCCTGACAGTATGTCATAAACCCCTTTAAGTATCTTAGTATGTTTGGCCAGAAAGCTGAAAAGTTTTACATTACAGATAGGATGTAGATTTTTTAAGGTTGATATAAAGTGTCTGACCTGTAGGTATTTATAAAAATCGCTTCTTGGAAGGGAGTATGAGAGCTTTAAATATTCAAAGGAGCTCAATACATCATTACAGTACAACTGCGATATTTGGGTGATTCCCCCCAACTTCCATTTGTTTAAATTTAAATGAGGAATGGCCAATTCCAATACTTCTAAAGGAATTTGCGAGTTGGTAAGAGGCGTACGATTAGTGGAGTGTTGTTGTATATAGGACCAACACCCTAGGGCTGCTTTAGTGAATGGGGATACTTGTGAAGGCGTGGCTATGTTCCAAAACTCGAGAAACATGAGGGCTTTCAAGCTAGCAGGATATACATATGATGTTTCTATTTGAACCCAAGGCACTGAGAGATTAGCCGCCCAACCCGGACTGAAAAGTGCTACCAAAGTGGAAGCATAATAGGCATAAATATCTGGTATACCCAATCCCCCTGATCTTCTATCTCTGGTCAAAATATGTGTTGCAACACGTGGCTTGCGAAAAGACCAAATAAATTTCATGATAGCTTGTTGGATACATTTAAAGAAGGATTTTGGAACGGCTATTGGGACCGTTCTAAACAAGTATAACAGTTTAGGTAATAATAACATTTTAAAGGCTGCAATCCTGCCTATCCAAGACACTTCAAATTTATGCAATCTAGCCATTTCAACCTGGATTGTTTGTAAAAGGGGCTCATAGTTTGATCTGTATAACGACTTGTGGGATTTTGTTAGAGTTATACCCAGGTATGTGATACCTTTATCTCTCCAGTCAAATGGATATCTATACTTAAGGAAATGAAGTACAGAGGGAGAAATGTTTAGTGGTAATATTTGAGACTTCTGGGTATTTAATTTGTATAGTGAGACTTGTCCAAATTTCTGAATGCAATCTAAGGTGGCTTCTAAGGAATCCTCTGGGGAGGCTAAGGAAAGTATAATGTCATCTGCATATAAGGAGATTGTATGAATTTGGTTGTCAATACATATACCATGAATATTTGTGTGTGTTCGTAGAATGTGGGCTAGGGGTTCCATAGATAGTATAAACACAAGGGGGGATAGAGGGCAACCTTGTCTAGTACCGTTTGTAATTTGGAAAGTGTCAGACAGCACTCCGTTAGTATATACTTGGGCTGACGGGCACGAATATAGAGCTTTGATCGCATCGATTATACATCCTTTGAACCCCATCTTTCCCAACGTAGAAAAGGCATATCCCCAATGGATACGATCAAACGCTTTTTCAGCGTCTAGGGCTAGCATTACCGAAGGTATCTCTGATTGTTCTATAGTGTGTAGGATCCCTAGCACTCTACGAGTATTGTCTGAGGCCTGTCTACCCTTTATGAATCCTGCTTGATCTTCCTTGATCAGTGTGGGCAGTAGGGGGGCCAATCTCATAGCCAGTATTTTTGCGTATATTTTAACGTCTACATTCAATAGTGAGATAGGACGAAAGTTTTGAGGGGCATCTATAGTTTTCCCTGGTTTCGGAATGGTGACGATTAAGGCAGCTTGGTTTTCGGCTGGCAAAGATCCCGAGTCCATTGCTTTCTGAAAAAATCTACACATATACGGCAATAATGTTTCCTGTAGTGATTTATAGTACATATTGGTAAGTCCATCTGGGCCAGGGGATTTGCCGTTGGGCATTAGTTTAAGAACATCAGAAATTTCCTTTTCTAAGAACGGTGCATTTAAACTAGCCAATTGGGTCTCAGAAAGATGAGGTAGATTTATTTTTTGCAAGAAGGCTTGGATGTCTGCTTCCGACGGATGTGGGGAGAAAGGGTCTTTTCCCAAATTATATAAAGAAGCATAAAAAGCTTGAAATTGATTAGCAATGTCTGTGGGGTGTGTTATTTTCATTTGGGTGAGGGGATCTGTCAGATATGGGATCTTGGCTTTTTGGTATTGCGCCTTCAGTCTAGCTGCCAGCAGCTTGCCGGCCTTATTGTTCTGTGAGTAATATCTCGCTTTGGTTTTTTTGAGGTTCTTCTCGTAATCTGAGAGTAAACTGCATCTAAGGCGTTGTCGGAGAGTGAAAAGCTTTTCAGCGTTTTGTGGCGTCTGCCTAATTTTATTTTGGGTTTCCATGTGGTGAATTTCTGCTGTAAGGGAAGAGATTAAGGCCATTTTCTGTTTTTTAACTATATGTCCCAAGCGAATGAGAGTACCTCTAATAAAGGCTTTGTGGGCATTCCATAGGGTAAAATCATTAATCTGGGAATTGTCGTTTTGTTGGAAGTATTCCCGAAGGTCACTAGCAATAGTTTGTTTATGTTCCGAATGGGACAGTAAAAAAGGGTTACATCTCCAGAGGTAGGTAGAGTTAGCTATATTACTTTCCTCAATTGTCAAGGTTATTACCGCATGGTCCGACCATTTAATGGTCTCTATAGATGATTTTGTAGTAGAAAAGAGCAATTCCTTGTCCACTAGAAACATATCTATGCGGGAGTAGCTATTATGGGTTGTGGAGTAGAAAGAGTAATCCTTCTCTGTGCTATGTTGAGCCCGCCAAACATCATATAGTTCTTGTTTTAATACCAAAGGTCCAAGTTGAGCCTGAGATTGCCGCGTGGGATTCGTGGTATCCAGAGAGACATCAGCTATAGCGTTAAAGTCTCCACAGATTACCACCCTTCCCTGGCGAAATTTGTTCACTATTCGGAATATTTTATGAAGGAAACGAATTTGGTGACGATTGGGAGCATAAACGTTTACAATTGTATAAGTTACGTTGTTAATCATGCAGATTAATATAATGTATCTACCATTTGGGTCAATATGGGCCTGAATCTTTTGGAAAGCTACCGAGTTTTTTATAGCTATTAAAACTCCCCTGGACTTGGCCGTGTAATGTGCTTGGAATGTATGAGGAAATAAATGGTGATTGATGCGATTCGCATCTGTTTGTAATAAATGTGTTTCTTGGGCACATAGAATATCACATACTATAGATTTTGCTTCTTGCCACATATGTGCTCTTTTATGCGGGCTGTTAAGACCGTTAACGTTAAGTGAGGCTAATTTAATAACCATTGTACCTATAAAGAGAAGCTGTGTGTTGTCTTATCTGAGGAGGTAATAGTT
Source organism: Rhinoderma darwinii (assembly GCF_050947455.1). Lineage (NCBI taxonomy): Eukaryota > Metazoa > Chordata > Amphibia > Anura > Rhinodermatidae > Rhinoderma > Rhinoderma darwinii. The sequence continues at coordinate 443,943,150 of NC_134688.1, read as the reverse complement.
TTGTTTCCCCCTTACCTGTGTGTAGTGTGTTCAGCTCATTAATTTCCTGCCGATCATATTCACAATAGGTTTCTCTGCTGCTAGCACAAGAACATAAAAAAGAAATAAACAAAGAACAATAGATTCTATATAAATCTAGCACGAACCATGAACAGATAAAACTGTTCATCAGAAAAGGGGCAAAGACAGTCAGCTTGATGTCGGGCCAACATGACCGCAACTACACCAATATTAGCTAAGCTTCGGTTAAGCCTTCGATGAAGAATATTCCGTCACGTCTTCGACCAGCCGAGGTAGGGGAGAGAAGAAGACACATATCAATTCTTTCATCTTTTGCGTTGCTTACGATGATCCACCATCTGCCATTCATCTCTTATTCTTTGGGGGGGGTGGTTAGATGGTTGTTCTTGTATCTGTATCGTTATGTCCCAAGCTTTCAGCAATTCCACTCCCTCCGAGATGCTTCGGATCACGTGTAAAGAATTATTCCGATGAATAATTAGGCGGACCGGGAATCCCCAGCGGTATAAGATCTTGTTGACCCTTAGGGCATTTGTTATAGGGGCCAAACATTTTCGTAACTGCATCGTCGCCGCTGAGAGATCTGTAAAAATGGATATCATACTATATTGTGCTGGCGTAGCCTCTTTTTTCTTGAGCGATGACATCAATTGTTCCTTGATATGATAGAAATGAATACGGGCTATTACATCACGTGGTATTTCGTCCGCAAGATGTTTTGGTTTTGGAAGTCTATGAATTCGGTCTATAATAATATCCCTTGGGGAACATCCAGGAAGCATGGTTTTAATAAATTCTTGTGCAAATTTAAGCAGATCTGGCGCAGCGACCTCTTCAGGGATCCCTCTGATCTTAATATTGTTTCTACGGGATCTGTCCTCTAGGTCAGCCATTTTTGCTTTTAACTGAGTAACTTCTGTTTCTAGGTCGTAGTGTGCATCAATCACCTCATTATGAGACACAACAAAATCACTTAGTTTGGATTCAGCATGTTGAACTCTCAGTTCTACATCTTGTATTGCTGATGACAAGGGATGTAACATTTTAGCAAATCCTGCTTGCAGAGAGGTGCTAAGAGCCTGAAGCATGGTCTTCATTGCAAGCTCTGTGACCAAATTAGCTGAGGAGGGCATATCATCTAAGTTGTTTCCCTCTGACAAAGGGCCCCCAGGGGTTATATAATCTCCTACCTGAGTCGCTAGAGGTGCCGGAGAGAATCGTTTCTGCCTCTCTTGAGACGAACTCCTAGAGCTCGGCAATGGCGGCGACGGAGATGCAGAGGTAAGTGCAGACGATTGGAGATGGCGCCCCCGTCTTCCTGAATGAGCGAGGGCTGAAGCTGGGAAACCCTGTATCTTTTTCCTCGTCTTTGCTGCAGTGAGTGGAGGAGCTGTCATCGGGACCGAGGCACTTCTCCTCTGAGTAGCTGTGGCCTTATGGAGGCAATGCGGAGAGTGTGAAGGTGGTTCGGAGGTAAGGGAGCCCGCCAAGGAGCACGAGTCTCCTCCATCTTGGATTTCTTCTGCCTGCCGTGGCGGGAAGAAGTCCGTGAGCTTGGTAGGTCTCGGAACGGGCCTCCGACGTCTCGGCATGTCGGGTTAGTGCTCCGGTCTGTGTGGGGAGCTGATTTCGGCCAGAAGTTGTGCTGGTTCTAGGGCTTTAGTAGCTTTTTTGTAGGTTCTGGTGCAGGAGCTCAGTACTCACGCGGCCATTCGGATCGACCGCCAAGCCACGCCCCTCTCAAGAGATGTCTGCACATACGGCCGTCCTGCTCCACCGTGACCAACAGGGTGCGCTCACAAGCTCAGTCCAGACTTAAGAAGCATGTTGGTGATTTGAGCTAATTGCTCCAGAGCACCCTGGGCTATAAGAATGTCCCAGCCCCTTCCTCCCACGCCTGAGCCTTGTTGTTGTATCCCTAGTCTGTCTTGCAAATGGCCCCCTAGTGTTTCCTGCTCCCAGTGTTTTCCTGTTTCCTGTTCCTGTATCCTGAATCTAGTGTCGTGCTTGCTGTAGCCGTGCTGTGCTGTATTCTACGCCTGACCTGCCTCTCCACACCTGACGCCCACCTGCTGCCAAGTTCCTGCGTAGCCTGCCTCGCTACTATCTGAGCTGCCACAGGTACCCTATACGAACTATAGACATTTACCTGCGTCCTGTTGGCCAGCTGCCATACCGCCAAGACGGTACAGCCCAGTGGGTCCATGAACCATTCGTGACACTTCCCATGGGACAAGGTTCAGGCCACCTGGGGCTTGGAGGGTGAAGAATTATTATAATGCATTGAAATAATTCTTATTGGCTGAATCACAGTCATTATCATATTGTAGATGATTGGCTGAAACCAAAGCCTACACGTTTCCTGTCATTATACCATATGTGGAGTTTTGGGATATTACCATATATAGAATGTTTATGTTTGCAAGTATGAGGTTACCACCTTCTCTGATTTTCTTATAAATAAATATGGATCCGCCCCCTAGGGCAGAGATCGTTTGAACACTGACACTGCGTGTCATGGTCTCTCCGGCCGGCCTCTCTCAGATCCACCATTGAGAGAGCATTCATTAATTTGGAGCTCATAGAAAAATGCAGATAATGTCCAACGTTAACGGACATACTAAATTCTGCAGCGACATTACTTGGGGGCTCTTGTCCGGGATTCTCAACACAGATCGAAGGCGACAATCGAAGGTGGATGACGGCTAAGATAACGGAGAACTGCACACAAAACCGGTGAGTAAGAAATGCTATTCTTACTGTGCACTTCTCTCTTGTTTTAGCTGCTGTCCAGGTATTGTCTCTTTGACTATTTGGGAACCATGAACACCATTTGTCTATGAGTTGTATGTATGAATTATAGGAATAGGCGTGTGAGTAGAAATTAATCTGTGAGCGGCTGAGATAAGGGAGCGTTTGTTTTCTGATCCCAAAACATACAGAAACAACCAAATACTGAGATAACACTAAACGGCCTGTCCGAAGTGTTCCCTCCGGCCCCTGGGTTCAGTGTGTATTAAAATCAGGTTGCAAATTGATCCTTGCAGAAGTGACGGGTAACCATCCCCGCCCAAGTGATTGTTAGGACTTTCGTGTATCCAGACTATGACCCATAGGAGGCGCACCTGGCCGGAAGTAAGAGTATGTATGTGGACTAATCCTCGGAGGCCCAATCTGAATGAGTTGCTGATTATTAAGTAACATCTCTGTAACTAGAAAGTTTATAGAATATCCATGGGCCCCTGAGACAGTGAGTTATAAATCACACCCATTCCTTTTAAATACAACATAAAGTAGGTTAACTTAGACTGCACCAAGGGACTTGCAATAATTGTGATCTTGTTGACAATAGTTATTTGGCTGCTATTTAGGAGGCAGGATCAGAGACGTGGTTGCCCAACGACAGTCTAAAATATTTAGCAGAGCGCGTAGGGGGAAACCACCATGACAGACTAGAAATAGGCCCAGGATTTAGCAGAGTGCTTCGAGGAGCCCTACGGACAGACTAAAAAACATAGGAGTTAGCAGAGTGCCTAGGGAATCCTCATTGACAGACTAAAAATAAAAAAAACGAGAGTCTAGCAGAGTGCATGGGGACTTCTGATTCAAAGTATGCCCAAGGTAAAGTGCTGGACAGCCGGGAATAGGGGCATAACACCCAAGGTACAGGGTGTGGAAAAACAGCAGCAGATATTGTTAGGAAACTATGCGGGGAAAGGTGTAGTGAGGGAAAAAAAATAATAGAGAAAATAACGTAGAAATCGAGAAAGCCCAAGTGGGGGAATCCTCAGTTATACCAGATGGGATGATTTCATGAGAGATGATGGGCCCCGGATTAATAGACAGAGCTGCAGAGAACAGATAGAAGTGATTGAATGCACCAGAAATAAACAAAACAAAAAAAAAACAGTTGTCAGTAAGAATTAACCAGCGTTTAATCCTATAGATAGTGACATTCCAGTAGAAAATAATGTGCCAACATATAACTCTTCTATGTACAGCTTTATAAACCAAAGGTTTACAGAAACAAGAGGTTTCCAGGGGTGACATGCGATCAGTTATTAGCCATACATTGAGAGAAAGGCGTCATCTGAATCATAAAGGAATCAATTAACTCTTCACTTCCTAAAAAGGGAAGATTGGGTGAAATGTTCAGAGATTATTGATAGAGAGATAGACGTGGATTAGGAATTGGCTAGAAATAGAAATAAAGCCAATAGGATAATTTTAAGTGTAATGACCACGGATTGTAGAAGAAGTGAGATTGATAAAGTGAAGATTCTTATGTATTTCTATCCAAATCTGGTTGTTGGAATATACTGTATATCATCTGTCCTAAATTGTCACTAATGAAATTTCCTCTCGTTATAGGAGTTTTCCAAGACGTTTTAAACTTTACTGTAAATCTTTTTCCTTTTTGGTTTATTTCACAGTCATTTTAATAATTGCATGGAATGTCTAACAAGATATTGTTAATCTATAGTAACCGTGTTAGACTAATAGAACTAATGATAAGAGAATAACATGTGTTAACGTGAGGATGTTTGGTCATTGATTGACAGGAGCACATAGTGACATTTTGACCTTGTAGCTCATAAGTTTTAGCTAGTAAGGGGTTAATGCTACATTCTCTGTTATCTGTGGTATAGCTGTGTCTGCAGAAACTGCACATTTAGTGCAAAATAAGAACTGTAATTTAAAGATTAAGAGGGAAAAAAAAGCCTAATAAGAACACAGGATTGAGTATTATATGTTTTATGTTTATATGTTATATGTTACGTTATATGTGTTTTATGTGTCGACCACAATGAAAAACTTCATTCATATTTAAATTTAATATGATGCAGTTTACTAAATGAAGATTATAGTTCATTGGATGAATAATCCAAGAATAGGAGTTTATACACAGTCACTCTAGCTATATACTTGTTTTACCAAAGGTACACACATAAGGTATACAGGTGTGAGATCGGATTCTCAGTCAGAGAGTGTCTGGTAACAGCTGGTATTGTGAGTGACTGGTGTGTGCTGAACTATTTTTAAAGTGAAATGGTTTCTTTGAAATCACCACATGATAAGTGATTTGATAAAAAAGATTTTTATATGTCATTGTTACATTTTAGTTTATTATTATTTGATATTAACAAGCTTCTATTGGCATATGATGACACATATAGTGCACGATTAGTTTCATCATTTGTCTTAATAGATTGGTTTATTTAATAATTGACATATACTAATTAAGGAACCAAATATTTTGCAAACCTCTTATTAATTTATAAGAGTATCCTTTCTGTTTAATGATGGTATATACACATGGCACACACACACACACACACACACACACACACACACACACACACACACGCGCGCACACACACACACACACATACTAGGAATATATTTTATGAAATGAAAATGCAAATAAGATTACAGCATTCACAGGAGCTGTTGTCACGTTTATGGTGTCAGATTCCTGTCCAGTTAATCTTATAGTTTCTGACATCCTTGCAGCAATTCAGGTTGTCATTAGATATAAGTCTGATGGACAGATTGAAGTTACTGATGATATGCAGAATTTTATGTGTGCTGCACTCTATGGGGATTGCACTGAGAGGAGGACCTCACACCTCAGGCATTATTGAGGGCGTCCTATCCTCCTTCTGGGCACAGGGTAAACAGATGTAGGACGCATGTTTGTGGCCCCTGTGACTGTTAAAATTGTTTGCAAACAGCCCCAAACCCCAGTTGAAGCAGTGCCCTCCGAGCCTCCCACAGTTGAAAAGTATTGATAACCAGATAAGACAATATTTGGAGGCAGGGGTACTGAAGGAATGTGTATGTCCTTATAATAAGCCCCTCTCCCTAAGAAAAAAAAACCAACAACTTTGTACCTTCCGTCTTGTATCTGTGTAGTAGCAGCAGCTGCTCTACTCAAAGACAAAACAACAGACCATGCTAAGATTAGCCTCTAGTTCTCAGGGTGCCCCATGCTGTTAGTGAGATTCTTCATCAAGCACACACTAAGTATATGTCTACAAAGTATAAGACCAGTTTCATCACCCCATCTAACCGAACCATACATTGATGTACAGTGCTACAGTGTTAAACCCTACTACATTGCTTCCGCAGGGTTCAACAGAGGAGGAAGAAATGGATGGGTTACATGGATAGGTTTATGGTCAATGGGAGACTTGAGAGGGAATGGGATAAGTCACAGGAAACAGCAGACCATGAATTTCCAGCCTGGTGGGAAGTTGGTTTCCCAGCACATTTGATTCCCCAGTACACAGGTCACCAACATAATTGTATTGAATTAATGAAAATAGAGATGAAAACATTAGAAAATGTAACAGGGGATCCAATATCTAATCCAGCTTTTGAGTTTCTTTTGTAGATGGTTCCAGGTACCACCATGAAGGATGCTACAAGACTAGGTATATACTGTCACTACCGAAACAGAGGTAATAAAGAAACAACCACTCCCATCCTCCGTGTCAGCACAGGAGGTGGAGGTGAAGGTACTCGCTGAGGTGTGTAGGCTGACTGAAGGCAAATTTATATATACTGACTCTAGATATGCTTTTGGTATTGCACATGGTTATGGCCTAATCTGGAGGAGCAGAGATTTTGCTGGATCCACGGGTAGACCCATAATGTTGAGAGAGTGAGAGAACTGTTTGAGGCTCTGACACTGCCAAAGCATGTAGGTATACTCAAAGTGCCAGCTCTTACTAAAATTCAAGCTGCCCCCGAAGCGAGGGGAAATAGACTAGTAGACAAGGCTACAAAAGCTGCGGCTCTCATGTCCCTCATAGAGGAGGACGTAGTATTCCTGACCAGCATAGTATCTGGCCCAACTAATGATAATATTAAGTAGACTACAAAGTCTAGCCACAAAAGAGGAAAAAGGACTGTGGCAGACAAAAGGTGCCAGTGAAGGGGAGGATGGAATATGGAAGGTGGATAACAGGTTGTGCCTACCCAGAGTCCTCTTCCCCATGATAACCCAACTACTGCACGGACCAACGCATGTGGCAAGAGAAGGAATGAGTGCAATGGTGACCAAATGGTGGGTACCCCCGGGGTTCAGCAAGTGATGCTGCCAGATTTGTCCAGAGGTGCAGGATATGTGTCTGCCATAACATAGGCAAAACTATGCAGGTTGCAAAAAGGCAGACCACCCATATCAGCGACTGCAGATTGACTCAGTTACCAAAGGTGGGACAGTATGACATGTAGCGGTCTGTGTAGATCTGTTCTCGAGGTGGCCAGTAACGTGGGCCACAGCAAAAGTAAAAGATGGCTCTCAGAAGTGGTATGTAGATATGGGGTCCCTTAGACAATAGAAAGTGATAGAGGAACTCACTTTACTGGAGAGGTACTACAAGAAATCTTGCAGGCCCTGGGTATAGAGCAGCTTTTCACACCCCGTATCCCCAGAGCAGTGGGAAGGTAGAAAGGTTGAATGGGACCTTGAAGTTAAAAATCCAGAAGGTCATGGCTGAAACCCATAAACCATGGACTGAGTGCCTGCCTATTGCCCTCTGACCTCACCCGTTATGTGGGAGCTCTGTAAAAACAGCTCACGCAGATGTATAAATATGTTTATAATTCCATTCCAGATCCTAAGTGATAGGAGGACATTGTATACAGCCGGGGACTGGGCGTGTTTAAAAAGACACCGTAAAGCACTAGAGCTGCGCTGTGACAGGCCGTACCAAGTCCAACTCACAACTTCCACATCCGTTACATTGGAAGGAAAGAACTTGGACACACGCCAGTCACTGCTGAAAGGTCCTCAATCACGATGCTGAACTATGGGTCTCGTCAAGCTCCAGATGACCTTCATCTTCTCTGTCATCTCTACATTACCTATTGTCTAAATGATGAGCTAGAAGAAGTGTTTAATGACAAGATTATCAAACATCAAGTGATATCAGCATTGACTAAATTACTGGACTGTTGTATATGTCTCCACTCCCCTCTTTCTTCAAAAACGATGCCATATCTGAACATAGATGAAGTTATTGCCTTGGCCTTGCAGTCCCATCTCTTTTCTCTAGCGCTTAACCCTTACTCTCCTGGAGTTGTCCCTCTTGTAATAGCAGCGGGGGCATTGGTTCCCTGGCTGTTTAACCGTGTAAGATATTCAGAGGAAAGCGCTGTAGAAAATAGATCTCAGGCCAGGAATACTGCTGTCCATGATTAGATGTTACCCCAATGACAGTGTGTGATGTGTAAACATGGGTCAGGTTAATAAGAATGTCATGTTGTTTGATGCTGTAAACCTCACCGGTTGTGAGGGAAGAGACACAAAATATGTATCTTGTGTGGGGGTAAAAGCAACTGGCAGCTCCCAGTGCTCAGAGACAGCTAGAAAATGGATGACACAGGGTCTAGAGGAGGGGTCTCAAACTCGGCCGGGTAAGTGGGCCGCATATAGAAAAAATGGGAAGTTGACGGGCCGCATTACTTTCAAATTTGATACAATACAAAATTATTGTTAATCAATTAGTTATTTGAACTACTATAACACTACATTACATTACTATAATAATACCGCTAGGTTTAAAATTTGAGATATTTCTCCACGTGCTTATTTCAACAATCCAGCTTTCCAGTTTAAGGCTATGTTCACACGGGGTATTTTGCAGGAGGATTATTTGCCTCAAAATTCAGTTTGGAAGTTTGAGGCAGATATTCCTCTCCCTGCACGCCGATTTTCGCAGAGTTTTTCGCACTGTTTTTCGCCCGCGGCCATTGAGCGCCGCGGGCATAAAACAGCGCGAAATATGCTTTCTCTGCCTCCCATTGAAGTCAATGATAGGTCAGAGGCGGAAGCGCCCGAAGATAGGGCATGTCGCTTCTTTTTCCCGCGAGGCAGTTTTACTGCTCACGGGAAAAAGACGCCGACGCCTCCCATTGAAATCAATGGGAGGCATTTTCGGGCCGTTTTTGCCGAGTTTAGCGATGCGGTTTCCGCGTCAAAAATCTCGGCAAAATACCCCGTGTGAACATAGCCTAAGTGTCGCTAAATGCAGTCCGGCGGCTCAGTTAGCACACATGTCAAGATTGGGCAGCCCCTTTTTAGATAGTGCCGCAGTGCCCTCTGTGGATGCTGCCGCGGTGCCCTCTGTGGATGCTGCCGCAGTGCCCTCTGTGGATGCTGCCGCAGTGCCCTCTGTGGATAATGCAACACACCCCTAGATAAGGCCACAGTGCCCTCTGTAGATAAGGCCACAGTGCCCTCTGTAGATAAGGCCACAGTGCCCTCTGTAGATAAGGCCACAGTGCCCTCTGTAGATAAGGCCACAGTGCCCTCTGTAGATAAGGCCACAGTGCCCTCTGTAGATAAGGCCACAGTGCCCTCTGTAGATAAGGCCACAGTGCCCTCTGTAGATAAGGCCACAGTGCCCTCTGTAGATAATGCAACACACCCCTAGATAATGCCAGTGTCCTCTTCAGATACTGTCACACACCCGCTTGTAGATAACGCCACAGTGCCCTCTGTAGAGGCTGCCACAGTTCCCTCTGTAGAGGCTGCCACAGTGCCCTCTGTAGAGGCTGCCACAGTGCCCTCTGTAGAGGCTGCCACAGTGCCCTCTGTAGAGGCTGCCACAGTGCCCTCTGTAGAGGCTGCCCCAGTGCCCTCTGTAGAGGCTGCCCCAGTGATGTCAGGGGCTTGCCCAGAGCTGGAGTCCCAGGCAGAGCGCTAGTAGGCTCTTCCTGGGACTCCAGCTGTGCTCCTGACATCACTGGGACTCCTGCTCTGGGGAAGCCCCTGACATCATTGTCGATGTATGGACAGCGATGTCAGAGGCTTCCCCAGAGTCCCGGAGCAGAGCCGATAATAGCGCTCTGCCCGGGACTCCGCTCTGGGGAAGACCCTGACACACTGTCCATATATGGGCAGCGATGTCAGGGAATTCCACAGAGTCCCGGAGCAGAGCCGACACCAGCGCTCTGCTCGGGACTCCGGCTCTGGGGAAGCCCCAGACATCGCTGTTCATATGTGGACAGCGATGTCAGGGAATTCCACAGAGTCCAGGAGCAGAGCCGACACCAGCGCTCTGCTCCGCTCTGGGGAAGACCCTGACACACTGTCCATATATGGGCAGCGATGTCAGGGAATTCCACAGAGTCCCGGAGCAGAGCCGACACCAGCGCTCTGCTCGGGACTCCGGCTCTGGGGAAGCCCCAGACATCGCTGTTCATATGTGGACAGCGATGTCAGGGAATTCCACAGAGTCCCGGAGCAGAGCCGACACCAGCGCTCTGTTTGGGACTCCGGCTCTGGGGAAGCCCCAGACATCGCTGTTCATATGTGGATAGCGATGTCAGGGAATTCCACAGAGTCCAGGAGCAGAGCCAACACCAGCGCTCTGCTCCGCTCTGGGGAAGACCCTGACACACTGTCCATATATGGGCAGCGATGTCAGGGAATTCCACAGAGTCCAGGAGCAGAGCCGACACCAGCGCTCTGCTCGGGACTCCGGCTCTGGGGAAGCCCCAGACATCGCTGTTCATATGTGGACAGCGATGTCAGGGAATTCCACAGAGTCCAGGAGCAGAGCCGACACCAGCGCTCTGCTCCGCTCTGGGGAAGACCCTGACACACTGTCCATATATGGGCAGCGATGTCAGGGAATTCCACAGAGTCCAGGAGCAGAGCCGACACCAGCGCTCTGCTCGGGACTCCGGCTCTGGGGAAGCCCCAGACATCGCTGTTCATATGTGGACAGCGATGTCAGGGAATTCCACAGAGTCCAGGAGCAGAGCCGACACCAGCGCTCTGCTCGGGACTCCGGCTCTGGAGAAGCCCCAGACATTGCTGTTCATTTGTGGACAGCGATGTCAGGGAATTCCACAGAGTCCAGGAGCAGAGCCGACACCAGCGCTCTGCTCCGCTCTGGGCAAGACCCTGACACACTGTCCATATATGGGCAGCGATGTCAGGGAATTCCACAGAGTCCCGGAGCAGAGCCGACACCAGCGCTCTGCTCGGGACTCCAGCTCTGGGGAAGCCCCAGACATCGCTGTTCATGTGTGGACAGCGATGTCAGGGAATTCCACAGAGTACAGGAGCAGAGCCGACACCAGCGCTCTGCTCCGCTCTGGGAAAGACCCTGACACACTGTCCATATGTGGACAGCGATGTCAGGGAATTCCAGAGTCTCGGAGCAGAGCCGATACTAGCGGCTCTGTGTCCCGCGGGCCGCAGATGACAGCCCCAGGGGCCGCATGCGGCCCGCGGGCCGCGTGATTGAGACCCCTGGTCTAGAGGGTGTAACACAAGGTAATTTAACTAATTAAGGGGGTGGCATCGATGAATGCCACCGGATGGGACATGATCTCGTTCTACTGAATTGCAGGAGTGTTAAATCACTCCAGGGATGTGCTTCAACCAAACATATATGTCATGTATGTGGGTTTAAAGCATATAAGTGGTTGCCACCCAGGAGACCAGGAGTATGTACCTTAGCAAGGATACAACCAGTTACTTAGATAGAGATATATTATGTTTAAACTTGTAACATGTTTGATTGCAAAAGTATCAGCAGTTAAGAAAATTGCACAGGATATAAAAGTGCATGAGGTCCAGACCACCCTAAGAACCGAGGTGGGAGGAAACACTCAGAGCCACCTGTTTATGTGACACTAAATACTTCCATACCTGATAAAGTCATCTGTCAAGCCGTAGAAAACCACCAAGATAGATGGTATTGCCCGAATTGTGAAACCTGTAATTCCCTAAATCTTCAGGTGTGTTCAGTATGTAACGCTGTACGCGCACCTATTGCTAGACACGTATACTGAGTATTCATCTCGCAGTGAATGGCATGGGATGCCCTGGTTCAGGGGAGCTGACCAGAATGTAATCTCGGATGAATATTCTAATACATGGTGAAGCAAATTTATGTTCAAAAGAAGGGAATTGTCTAAAATATTTTAATTATCTTTATATGTGTGAACATATATTGCTTTTGTGAAAGTGATTAGAATATGTTTAAAAGATAACATTTTGCATGGACTCCATCTTGTATGGTAGGCGTCCATTTTGGATCATTGGAATCTATCTTTTGGCCTGAAGGAGCCATCTTGAGATTAATAAGTATAAAGTAAATGTCAGCAGATGTCTTGAAGCAATTCTATGTTATGTGTTCTTGAATTGAATGTTTTATTACTCTTGTAAGGAGCAGATCAAATAGCCTTGGCCGAATGGACAATGACATTGTTTACCAGAGGGAGGGGATTCAGCCCTGGAAGAAGCGCTCTGTTTAATTAATTTAAACTTATCTGCAGTCTCCATTCTCTAGTGAGATAAGAAGTAGAGACAAATTAACTTGTGTATCTGAAATGTGTGTGCTTCCCATGGGACAAGGTTCAGGCCACCTGGGGCTTGGAGGGTGAAGAATTATTATAATGCATTGAAATAATTCTTATTGGCTGAATCACAGTCATTATCATATTGTAGATGATTGGCTGAAACCAAAGCCTACACCTTTCCTGTCATTATACCATATGTGGAGTTTTGGGATATTACCATATATAGAATGTTTATGTTTGCAAGTATGAGGTCACCACCTACTCTGATTTTCCTATAAATAAAGATGGATCCGCCCCCTAGGGCAGAGATCGTTTGAACACTGACGCTGCGTGTCATGGTCTCTCCGGCCGGCCTCTCTCAGATCCACCATTGAGAGAGCATTCATTAATTTGGAGCTCATAGACAAATGCAGATAATGTCCAACGTTAACGGACATACTAAATTCTGCAGCGACATGGTATATATTGACTTTAGCCCCTTAGTGACCAGCCTATATTAGGCCTTAAAGAGGCTCTGTCACCAGATTTTGCAGCCCCTATCTGCTATTGCAGCAGATAGGCGCTGCAATGTAGATTACAGTAACGTTTTTATTTTTAAAAAACGAGCATTTTTGGCCAAGTTATGACCATTTTTGTAGTTATGCAAATGAGGCTTGCAAAAGTCCAAGTGGGCGTGTATTATGTGCGTACATCGGGGCGTTTGTACTACTTTTACTAGCTGGGCGTTCTGATGAGAAGTATCATCCACTTCTCTTCAGAACGCCCAGCTTCTGGCAGTGCAGACACAGCCGTGTTCTCGAGAGATCACGCTGTGACGTCACTCACAGGTCCTGCATCGTGTCAGAAGAGCGGGGACACATCGGCACCAGAGGCTACAGATGATTCTGCAGCATCGGCGTTTGCAGGTAAATCGATGTAGCTACTTACCTGCAAACGCTGATGCTGCTGCAGAATCAACTGTAGCCTCTGGTGCCGATGTGTCCTCGCTCGTCTGACACAATGCAGGACCTGTGAGTGACGTCACAGCGTGATCTGGCAGAAGCTGGGCGTTCTGAAGAGAAGTGGATGATACTTCTCGTCAGAACGCCCAGCTAGTAAAAGTAGTAAAAACGCCCCAATGTACGCACATAATACACGCCCACTTGGACTTTTACTTTTAAACACACCCACTTGGACTTTTGCAAGCCTCATTTGCATAACTACAAAAATGGTCATAACTTGGCCAAAAATGCTTGTTTTTTTAAAATAAAAACGTTACTGTAATCTACATTGCAGCGCCTATCTGCTGCACTAGCAGATAGGGGTTGCAAAATCTGGTGACAGAGCCTCTTTAATGACCAAGCAATTCTTTAAGTTTTTCCATCATCTCATTAAAAGAGCTATAACTTTTTTATTTTTGTGTCGACATAGCTGTAAAAGCTCTTGTTTTTTTGCGGGACAAATTGTATTTTTTAATAACACTATTTTGAAGTACATAGAATTTATTGATTAACTTTTATGAACTTTTTTTTGGCGGGGAATAGAAAATAAATTGCAATTTTGCCACACTTTTTTCCGTCCTAAATTCACGCCATTTACCGTGTGGTATAAATAACACCAAAACTTTATACAGCGGGGTGTTATGATTGCAACGGTACCAAATTTATATCGATTTTGTATATTTTACTACTTTTACACAGTAAAAACACTTTTTTATCAAAATTATTTGTTTTGTGTCTCCATATTTCAAGAGCCATAACTTTTTTATTTTTCCACCGATGCAGTTGCATGAGGGCTTTTTTGTGTGGGACGACTTGTAGTTTTTATTGGTACCATTTCGGAGTAGATGGGACATTTTGATCACTCTTTATCACATTTTTTTTAAGGCAGGATTCATAGAAAACAGCAATTTTTGCATTTTTTTTTTTTATTTGATTTTTTACAGCGTTCATCGTGCGGGTTCAATAATATAATAACTATATTTGGGGTCGTTACATAGCAGGGATACCAAATATGTGTAACTTTTTTTTTTATAATAAGGCATTTTGTAAGGGGAAAAATGTGTTTTTCATATTTTTTTTCACTTATTTTTTCTTTATTAACTTTATTAAACTTTATTTTTACTTTTTTACTAGTCCCACCAGGGGACTTCACTATGTGATCCTCCGATTCTTTTTATAATACACTGCAATACTTCTGTATTACAGTGTATTAGTGCCAACGGACAGGCATCTCCTAGGCCATGAGTCTGGCATGGCCTAACAGGCCTTAGGATATATCCTGAGATGTGTGCCGTGGGATGACCTGCTTTATAAAAAACAAGATTTTTCGATACTGTCACGAGATGTATATGCTGTATGTGTCTATATGTGGCCCCCTAGTGGTTGTGATGTGAATTTCAGTCTCTCCAGCGTTTTATTTGTATGTTGCGATACTGTATCCAGGGCCGGCATTAGGATACATGGCGCCCTGTGCGAAATGATCTTTCGGCGCCCCACCCCATCATTAAAAAAAAATGCCCCATAAAAAAATTATAATGCCTTTTTAGTGCCCCCATACAGTATAATAATAATATTTAATAATATAATATATTACAACCCCTTCGAGGACACAGTATTTTGTCCTCTAATTGTGCCCACAGTATTATACCCCCTGTAGTACCCCTACACAGTATAATATCCGCTTAGTGTCCCCCACACAGTATAGTGCCCCCTGTAGATTTTGTCATACAGCCTCCCTGTAGACAGTGCCATAATCCCCCACCTCCTCCTTGTAGATCGTGCCATACAGCCCCCCACCTACCCCTTGTAGACAGTGCCATACAGTCTCCCACCTCCCCCTTGTAGACAGTGCCCCCAAACAAAAACAAAAATTGTACTCACCTAGTGGCGCTCCCTACCAGGGGGCTGTGTGGCGCTCCCTACCAGGGGGCTGTGTGGTGCTGCCTCGAGCCTGAAAAGGTTGGGAAACTCTATACCAGGCTACAGGATCACGCCAGCCTACGCAAGGATCCTGTCATGGAGCAGCTCAGTTCGTCATGGGAACACACAGCCCCCTGGTAGGGAGCGCCACACAGCCCCCTGGTAGGGAGCGCCACACAGTCCCCTTGTTGGGATTGCCACACAGCCCACAGGTTGGTAGTGCCACACAGCCCCCCTGGTTGGTAGTGCCACACAGCCCCCCTGGTTGGTAGTGCCACACAGCCACCTGGTTGGTAGTGCCACACAGCCCCCTGTTTGGTAGTGCCACACAGACCCCTGGTTCGTAGTGCCACACAGCCCACAGCCCCCTGGTTGGTAGTGCCACACAGCCCCCTGATTGGTAGTGCCACACAGCCCACAGCCCCCTGATTGGTAGTGCCACACAGCCCCATGGTTGGTAGTGCCACACAGCCCACAGCCCCGTGGTTGGTAGTGCACACAGCCCCCTTGTTTGTAGTGTCACACAGCCCACAGCCCCCTGGTAGGTAGTGCCACACAGCCCACAGCCCCATGGTAGGTAGTGCCACACAGCCCACAGCCCCCTTGTAGGTAGCAACCCCCCCTTCCTGTAGATAGTGCCACTGAAGGAGCAGAATCCCCGTGTGGCCGGGGATTCTGCTCCTGGAGCGCTCTTTAATGTCTCTGTCCATATATGGACAGTGATATCTGGGGAAACTGCTGCAACTGCAGCGGAATCCCCGTCCACAGCGTTGCAGATGCTGTGACCGGAGATTCCACCTCAGAAGAAGCTCCTGTTGTTTGTGTCTGCAACGCTGTCTGCAACGCTGTGGACAGGGATTCCGCTGCAGCTGCAGGAGATTCCCCTGATGTCATTATCCATATATGGACAGAGACATCCAAGAGTGGAATCCCCGGCCACACAGGGATTCCACTCCTTCAGGGAGCTACTGTGGCGCTAGTAGATAGCAGAGCAGGGAGATACCTCCCTGCTCAGCTATAGTGCCGTCGCTATCGCTGTAGCAACAGCTGCTAGCGGAGCCATCGCCCTCATGGACGGTGTCGCCGCTAGCAGCCGCTATTGCTGCTACAGAGGTAGTGATGGCACTAACTGAATAAGCGCCCGGGCGGAAAGGTGACTGCTGAGTCGCCGGGCCTGGGCGCTTCTGAAACAAGCAGGGGAAGGGAGCCAGTGCAGCGCCCCCTTCCACCTGCTAGCGTGATGTGCCATGTGCAAAGGCACATCTTGCCCACCCCTAAGGCCGACCCTGCTAGCAGGCATAACTAGTGCCAGACCTGGCGGGCTTTATTAGGCCCCCCTGGCTGCCATAAAAACCACCGACATCCTGCGATCATATCGCAGGATGGTGGTGGGATGAGAGAGGGAGCTCCCTCTCTCTAAAACCACTCAGATGCAGCGCTCGCTGTTGAGCGCCGCATCTGAGGGGTTAAACTGGCGAGATCGATGCTGATATCGATCTCGCCCATTCCAGCAGGGCTGTTTCCAAAGCAGGAAGATTTGACAGCTCTCTGCTCTATTTATTTATTCCGATGGAGCGCTGTGAAAAGGCGAATGCATCGGAATAAAGCCCATTAGTGGCCGCCGTGAAAATGCATATTGGCGGTCACTAACGGGTTAATCAATGCTGTTATTATTACCTTTTTGATATTTTTTTAATGTATATAGTAAAGTATCACACAAACGTACGTTTTTTTATGCTGCAAGGGTGTGTGACATTAGTTGCACCATTCTTTATTGGGACAGTCGCAGCTATCTTTTCTTTTTTAATGATTTTATTAAAATTTTTATTTCATTTTTGTATTTATTTACATATAAAAATAAAAGTAAATAAATCAATTATTGCTTTGTAGCAAAAATTTGAAACACTAACATAATATTCGTCTGTGTGGTCTCCTTGAAAAAGTTCCTAGCGTTATTTTTAAAATCATATGATAAATAATTTGGGCTAAGATTTCTAATGATTAAATTATTTAAAGAGATGTAATAAAGTCATGTGCATGAACATTTAGGCTGAAGCAAATAAATCAGTGTCATAAACATTGTCTCAGGATAGGATCTGATCGATCTGATCGAATCACAAGATAGTGACAACCTATCAGATAATAATAGAGGCTATAAATGTGAGGTATGAATTATGTGTTAGAAACTGTAATAATAAGTGTTATTACCAAAGCTTTTAACAGATCAATGTCTTGTTTTTGGTTTTTTTGTGCAGAAACCCCTGTAACTTGTAATGGCGTGAAACTTGTATATGGACAATGAGGGGCGATGCAGGGATGACAGGCTATATGTCTTCCCTGCAGTTATGTATGCAAAAAATCTCTGTTTTGCGACCAATAAATGTCTAATATAGCATGCAAAAAAATGAGGAAAATGGTTGTTTAGACTAAAGAATGCAGCATCAGAGTGAAATTTGGTTTTATAGGGAGATAAGCCCTAGTCATAAAGTGGTTAAACCTCAAAAAGGTAAACAAATATATTTCTCAGTTACCTACAATCTTATATTACCACCACTGAATTTTTATTATGCAAATGCTCTCAATCTGATTAGCTTCTTCCGTTTCGTTTCCTAACAAAAGGTGCCTCCAAGTACTAATCAGAATGTTGCAATTTGCATATTAATGACGTTTTATCTAATGATATTTCCTACATCTTGAGGGTAATCAAATAAAGATTTTTTTCAATTTTTTTCCTCAGGAAACCATTGAATCGTGATCTCTTAGATTAATCTGACCGACACTTGTATTATTTCTTCAGCTCAATTTGTAAAAAATGTCTGGTTTCAATAACTGAATAACTTATCTCAGTGAAACTCAGGAAAGCTTTATATTTACAGGTAAAAGAGAAGATTCCTATTGTTCTTTCATATTGCATGTCTAGTCAATACAATATAAGAACATGCAGAAGAACATGAGAAGATCTGAAAATGTCAGTAGGCTAGTAAGAGGCATAACGTAAATCTCCTGGGACCCAATGCAAATCTCTTGCTGCCGTAGTAAAATATTGCAGCAGCAACATCTTCAAGAAATCCCAACATGTGAACATGGTCTTAGGGTACAGTTAAACATCATTTTTTTTCGCAGGAGTTTACAGTACTTTTGACCTTGTACTGAGGTGTACATCTTCACCAATATCATACAGTAAAATTATTTTTCAGGTGCTTTGTACTCTATGGAATATTGAAATTGTTGATATTTAGAAATTGTCAAAGATTGGACTTTCTGCCTGACGGATCTTATCATGACTTCTTTTTTTATTTTTATTATGGCTTGTGTGTTACCTTTCCAGCTCAGTTTACTAATTGAATAACTAATAAGTCCAAGACCATCAAAATAGTCAGAGGGATAGCTTGGGGGCACTAGGCTTCAATGCAACATTTGTATTAGGGACTCCCCAACTTGAGGAATATTAAAGATCTCATGCACACAGTTACAGAGCCGCAAGAAGTCAGTGTGCCACCATATGGTGCACTGTATATATAGGGGAGAATACCAACTTAATATAATGTACAATGGAACATGGCTGTCAGATTTGTATAGAATCCAACAACAAAAAACTTGCTCGATTTCCTACATGAAATTGAAGGCATACATTGCAAAAGTAGGATCCTGAAAAAGCCATTGGATGCCCTGTTTCGGCTGCGTACAACTCAGAGGTTGCACAGAACCTTAACACCATAATACGGCTGTTTGCACGAGGCAAATTTCCCTGCCCTGATTTTGCATCGGCAATCTTGTAATAGTAGTCTATATTCTGAAAATAGGCTGTAAAATACTTTATTTATCCATGCAGATATCATTATAACTTGGTCCGATGAATCCAACTGCAAACTTTCCGGTGATGTTTATAGGCACGACTGTGTTTATTACTCAACAGAAAACCCCCTTGCAACAATTGGAGGACAGTTGAATCAACCTGGGGTTATAGTTTGGACGGCCCTTTCATGTAAAGGGGTAACAGGACTTAAATTCTACAATACAATGCTTACGTCAGGCCTGTACCTTAACATGCTCCAAGAAAATGTAATACCACAATTGCAGTTGGAACATGAAAATTAAGACTTCTACTTTCAGCAAGATGCAGCCCTTCTCACTATGCTTTAGTGGTGCATCATTTTCTTGATGAAAAATTACCCAATAGGTGGATAGGTAGCACCAGGCCCGGTTGAATGACCACCATGATCACCAGACCTTACCCCGAATGACTTCATTTTTGGGGAGTTTTGGGGAGTTATCAAAGATAAGGTATATTGAAGAAAACCACGAACGGTTGATAACATGATTCAGTTTATAAAAGAAGGATGCCAGGAAATGAATGCAATAAAGAACTTTGTGCCAAAGCGTGAGTGTAAAAACTAGATTACAGCAATGTGTAAATGATGAGGACCACCAATTCGAGCATATAAGACATTGTTCTTTATTGTTTTGTTATTCTATAAAATACAATTTGAATTTAAACCTATTATTATATTTTACTATTATTATATTCACCTATTATTTAAATTGTATACCTACTTATGCACCCCTATGTATATTGTAGAATAACTGCTTATGTAAAATACCTCAAAAAAGGAAATACAGCAATAACAAAGAAGAAAAATACAGTGCACAAATTCTTTAAAAAACATAGTAAGAGGCATCTCTTCTCTTCTTACATTAGCTTCCAATTAGTTGAGATAAACCTCCCTACACAGCAGGTTGTTCACAGTGAAAATTGGAAATAGAAAAATATTAGCACAATTACTTATCAAAGGGAAAAGACTATTATCATCTTACATTTTCATGTTTTTTATGTTTTTTTTCTTGTTATATTAATCCATTCATGGATTAATAAAAGTATAAATTCAAGATGTGTTTCCATAAGTGACCATTTTATACCCATTGAAATAAAGAAAAATGTCTCCTTCATACATACATGCAAATCTAAAATATCAAAATCTGAACAAATATTATAAGCACTTATCACTTATTTATGAATCCCCGAACTGCTTTCTAAAATGAAATCATAATTTAACATAACTTGTTTATATGAAACCAATATACCGACTCGCACTACTCAGTGCAATTGACTTGGAAGCAAATATTATTACAATATAAATATTAACTCGCAATGATAAAGTAGGTAAGGTTGGCCAATTGCTTCAAGACATTTAGGACTTCTGGAAATATAATATGTTGTTGGACTACGTCGGATTTGAGGACCACTTAGCTGCTTTAATGTAGCTGGCTGGTTATGAAAAATAGGGGGACCCCAATGTTGTTGTTTCTTTAAATCAAAAACGATGTGGAGTACCCCCCTATTTTTCAGAATCAGCCAGATACAATAAAGCAGCTGCAGTCTAGCATTACCATGGTGTGAAGGGCCACAGTTTATGGGCTTTCCCAGCCTAATAGCACCAGCTTGCGGCCGCCCCAGTGCCCGACCATCACTTCAGATGGTCGGGTACTGGATTGTACTCGGCTCTTCCCGGCACCTCTGGTGGCAGTGGGTACCGGCGTAATAATAGTGGTTAGTGTTAGCCTTTTCACCGGCTAACACTAAGCCCCGCCTTACTAATGGAGGCTGTCTACCAGACAGCCACCATTACTAAGGCAGTAGTAATAAAGTTATAAAAAACAGACATACAGAAAAAATATTTTATTGAAATAAAACTCCCCACACAACCCTCGTTAACCAATTTATTAGAAATAAAAACGCCGTCATCGTTGTAGTCATCGAATCTGAGGTTATTTGGACAGTATATTTGGACAGCAATCGCAGATGTTGATGGATGCCCTCTGTAAATAGTGCCACACAGCCCCCTTGTAGATAGTGCCACACAGCCCCCTTGTAGATGGCACCTCCTTTCCCCTGTAGATAGCACCACTGCAGCTCCCTGTAGGAGCGGAATTCCTGTGGCCGGGGATTCCGCACCTAGAGGGAGCCCCTGACGTCTCTGTCCATACATGGACAGTGACGTCAGGGGCTCCCTCTAACAGTAAAATCCCGGGCCAGAGTGCTGGCAATGCTCTGGCCGGGGATTCTGCTTCAAGAGTAACCCCTGACGTCACTGTCCATATATGGATGGTGGGAAATTATCTGATGTGTTGGGGTAGTGAGTTTTAAAGTATGAGGGATGCACGGGAGAAATCTTAAAGACAATGACATGAGGAGCAGACAAGGGGAGAGCAAAGAGGAAGGTCTTGTGTGGAATGAAAATTATACATGGTAAGGTTTCTGGAAATGATGGAGTACAGTCTTAAAATAATGCCTCCATGTACTGCCAAAATAGTTCTCGAACACACTCACAAATTAATACCACCATGCAGATTCCCTGACAGAGGGCCATAATGCAGGCCAGCAAGACCCGCAAAATGATGCAGGATAGCATGGTCACGAAAGTCTGAATAATAGAGCTAGAAGAGACTTTGGCCTACACCAGGGCACAATGGGCTGCCTTGCACTGGCCAATCCAAGCCGAAAAGCCTAATTGCTTAAGTATTTGCATTCTCCATAAAATAATTAGGGAGCATTCCGGAAATGTATGAATGAATTGACAACTGGTTTTACCATTTGGGGGGATGTTCCTACATAGAGAAAGTCTAATTAGTGCTGACAGTGTCACACTGTGTAAACACACCCTATTGACAAGGAGAATGGTAATTCCCAGTTGTAATTTACTTTACATTTCCAGGAGGAACAACAGAGGAATGACAGAATGCAGAATTCTAAGAAAATGTACTTCAGATTTGTTATTTTTTAAGGAATGCAAATATTTACTAAAGCAGACATATCAGGAGACTGACAGGTCCTCTTTAATCTATATGTGATGTATGAAATTCCTGCCTAATAGTCTACTGATTAGTGTAATGTATTAAATCGATGGGTTTAGTAAAATAACTATCATACGGGGAAGCCGGACTGGAGAAGAAGCAGGGAACTCTGGGTAAGTATAACTTTTTTTTTTTCTTACTTGCGATTTTTGCGGTGCATCGCTGGATACCGCCGCAAATATCGCAACACACTGCTTTGTTGCGGGTTTAAGCACCCCATTCAATTCAATGGGTAAACCCAAAACAGAAGAGTTGTATATCTGCAGAATTATTTGACATGCTGCGGTTGAAGTAACCACACCGCAGGTCAATTTATGTGCGTTTTTTGGTGTAGATTTACCGCAGTGTGGGGAAGAGATTTGTTGAAATCTCACACACTGCTGCTACTGTAAAACACTCTGGATTTTCCACAATTAATCTGTTGCGGAAAATCTGCAGTGTTTACACTGTGTGTGTTCCTACCCTAAGCGTAAACATTAGCATTTTACAGTAGCAGCAGTGTGGGTGAGATTTCAACAAATCTCTTCCCCACATTGCGGAAAATATCCACCGAAAAAACAACGTACATAAATTGACCTGCGGTGCGGTTACTTCAACCACAGCATGTCAATTAATTCTGCGGATACGCAACTCTTCTGTTGTGGGCTTATCCATTGAATTCAATGTGGTGCTTAAACCTGCAACAAAGCAGTGTGTGCTGCGATATTAGCGGCAGAATCACAGCGATGCGCCGCAAAAATCGCAAGTAAGAAAAAAATTAAGTTATACATATCCAGAGTTCCCTGCTTCTTCCGCAATCCGGCCTCCCTGGATAACGTTGCTGGCCATGTGACCGCTGCAGCCAATCACAGGCTGCAACGCCACATGGCCTGCAACGTCATCCCAGGAGGCCGGACTAAGCACCGAGAAGAGGTAGGGGGTAAGTATGACATTTTTTTTGTTTTTTTCTGGCGCCGCTTCGCAGTGGAAATTCCGCTGGAAAAACGCATCACAATGTGGTACCATTTTTCAGACAGCATTCCCTCTGGTGTTCAGGGCGGACACGCTGCGCAGCTTAACGAAGTGTATCCGTACTGAATACGTTGTGTGTGTTCCTACCCTAATAGGGAAAAGCAGCTACAGAGAAATCAAATTACCCCCTCTGGCTGGCGCTCATGGGACTGCTATGCCCTGACCCTAGGATAGGTATGGAACTGGCTATAACTACTTAAACTTGTACAGAATGCCGTATACTTTCAATACTCATTTAGTATGTTCACTGCTATCTGGCAGCTACATAATGTATAATGCTGGATATTTTACTATAGTAAATTTTATGAACGGCGCATATATAGACACTTTACCTCTTCCTTTCAACAAGATTAACTAAAAAATGTATCTGCCTTAAAGGTAAGTGTATTAAAACTAGCCAACAAAATGGAGATAAAAGCACCAGGTGTTCACACACAAGAAGCTCGTGTAACACGGGTGCATTTTTTTGGTATTTCTACAATAATGTTGTAATACACTGCATACATGACATTACTCTCCATCGATCACCTGGCAGTAGAAGTGTAATTGTTTACAGATACACTACATCAACTTCCTAAGATGTTAGGTGTATGCAGACATGGAAAAATGATTTCACCAAAACAATGGATATGAGAATTGCCTGCAGTGTGCTATTAGCACATGACACATACAGATGACATCTTCCCTCAACTAATGCTTCAGGCAAATGATAAAGCGTAGATTTCTGCCCGGCACAGAATCCATTCCCAGTGTACCATACCTTGGTATTACATCTCAAAGCAATAACATGTTTGTAATGAGGCATGCATTTTTCAAGGAATGTAGATGACACAAAACTCAGATAACCCAAATTATTAAGTTATATCTATAGGACGAAAGGCCCTGACGCTATTAAGACACTTTCTGTTTTTTTTTTCTCTGTACAGTGCCACTACCTACCTGACGATGTGCAGAAACTGCAACTCAGACCAACAATCTCAGGGAAAAAGCCAAAGGGCTGTGGCCCCTCTTTTCTAGGTATAAGAAAGTTTTATGCCATAGCCTATATTGTTAGGAAACTCCCTTTAATCCACATTCATTCTATTCAATATTTAGTTTAAAAAAAGGATCTTAAATACCCCACTGAGTGCTTTGGTCTACGGTGATGTCTCTCAGCAGATGCATGCAATACATTCAGTAAAGGTTGCCGTAAATGATGCATGTATTCTGCTCACCCCACATCCCTGGCAGCATGACGAGAATTTGGTTACCTTACAGCCAGGGGTGTACATAGAGGAAAAGCGGTATAGCAAATAGTAAAATTAACGCCCATCTAGTATTGGTTGACCACACACTCAACCACCTTAAGAGGAGGACAATATGCTTGTATGTACACCCATCTTCTTTCCATTATCCATGGGTGGATTCCCCACATCCTTGTTTGCTTATGTTGTAGGGCCTGTAGGGTATGAGGATAAAGCCAACCTGGACTTTTCTCTGCAGGGGCCATAGCAGTCACATAGGTGGCCTCTGTTTTACGTACACCCTTGCCTGCAGCCCTTCTTATTGGTTAATTATTAGAATCATTCATGCTGTGGGAGAAAACAATACCAATAATAACATAATGTTAGGAAATAGCTCATGATGCAATTCTGTAATATAATACACATTTCTAACATATTCGTGACATACGGCAACTCTGACACATGGCCAAAAAAAACTGAGTCCCCCTTATTGTTGTCATGTTAGTGTACACCTATTGTCCAAACTTCAATGTTTGCTGCAGAATATTAGATTTACAATAGCAGCTTCGACATTGATAGGTGTTAGGGAGAGAATATAATTTGATTTTTAGGATGCCCTAAGGAGTAAAGTGAATTTAGCATTCATTATATACAGTCATCCTGTGGCAGCCAATAAAAATGACAAAGGAAATCATAGGGAACAAACCGGAGAGGCAGGCGAATATTATTCTTCATTTGTCTGTTCATTCAGGTAAAACTGTACAGGCCTGGCTTCTGTGCGGAGGATATATTTTTTTTATAATGCTCCCTGAACGCAATATTCAGTATATCTGTTTAGTGGTGCACAGTCCAAAATGTAGAATTAAGTCTCACACGTATCTTGTTATGTTGTTTTGTTGTTTTTAAATCTGTTACCTGTCAATTACGACTTTAATAAAAATACATTAATGGCACATTAAATTAATATATCCTAAATGTTTTGTGTAGGTCTGACCACTTAAAATCCCTCAAATCCCCAGTACTGTACATGGGGTTTCTGGTCTCCCATTCTTGACAAAGAGATAGGTAGAAATTTGCAGTCACTCACCATTATAGTCACTAAAAGATAGGTAGGACCGCCACTGATCAGGCATTTACTGTATGGCTTATGGCCATGGGGGTGTGCAATAAAACAAAAAAAGAGCCATTACTTACTCGACAGATCCCCCGGCGCTACGCCAGTCCTTCCTGCCACTGTTTATTCACATGGCTGCTGTGACAATGTACCCGCATACCCACAGGATCACTGCAGCCAATAACTGTGCCATATACCCATTGAGGCCAGTGATTGGCTGCAGTGATCATGTAAGCATACGGGCACGTCATTGCTACAGGAAGACCGAAGCAGCTGGTAATACCAGTTGGGGTCTGTCCCTACACCACTAACAATGTCCAATCAGTTCTGACAGAGTGAGCCTGTGTAGGGATATGCCCCTTTGATAAAGAAGACTGGTAACACCCAGTTATCAATTTATTTTTACATTTCTAGGAGGAATAATTGAGGAACAACACAATGCAGATTTCGAAGACAATTTTTTCCAAAATTGTTATTTCATGGGGAATACGAGTATTTACAAAAATAGACATGTCAGGGGAGGTAACAGGTCCTCGTTAAACCCCTCTGTATTTCATATGCACAGGGCCCAGGAAGATAATGGTGCTATAAAATAAATAATTGGCATTTCATGATTCTGGAAAAGATTAGTGACAATCCCGATAAGCACAGTAATGGATGCCAATTCTTGATGTCACCCTTGGTAAACAGAAAGGAAAGAAAGAAATATAATTAGGAAACAGGTTTTTGACATCTTGGAAGAGATTGTTAAAGGAATAAAAGTGCTTTAATTTTCAATCAAACTCGTGAGAAACCAAGTAGAAACCACGTTTACCCAGCAGTCATGGGCGTAACCACATGGGTAGCACCTTATGTTCCTAGCAAGGGCCCTACATTACTGTCACAGGGGTCTCTGAGGCGAGAAGAACAAGATGGGAAGAAAGCAATATATTACAGAATGTAAAGCATCGAAAGGACAAGAAAGAGGGCAAGAGACGATAATAATCATAACTTTTCCATTATTTTTTTTAACACCCTCACTGCTGAATGTCATCATTGCACAAAAGGGCCCTCTTCCAAAGTTTTGATATAAGTGCAAAAAAAATAAAAATACAGAGTGACATGTTAAAACGCATTACAGCTTCCGGAATTTCACAACAAAGACGATGGTGTCCTACAAACGACACTTATGATAAATGAGCTTCAAGGTTATGTTCTTTGTATTACTGTTCTGCATTTTGTTCTTATAAAAGCTGGAATTTACCAATATATTTTATATTTAGGATAATGGGATTCCGTAACTGCAATCCTCCGTAATTGATGCATTATGCATGTGTGGTATTTGCAGTACATTTACGGTGCTTCTAAATGCTAAACATTCTTGTACAGTTCATTTTCCTCTGTGATCTTCAGTCCCCTGCACTTTTTTGTATACATTAACTGCTGCCTTTGATAAATTTGATGCCTTATTTGGTTATACAATTAATAAAAGCAATTGCTGAGTGGTGTAGCTCCAGCGCTAATCTAAATGATATGGTAATGCTACCATATATCAATCGGAATTGAGCAATTGAAATGCCTTGTGTAGGAGAATACAGAGATGAATTAATAAATGTTCCATATTTATCACAGGAGCCAAAATACTAAAAGGATTCATTTGTACATTAAGTGCTTCTAGATTTCAAATAGAAGTGTATTAAGCCTTATTCCTAAACCCAGTGTAAATTAGATATATGTAAATTATTCTGCATATTTACAACTCTAATTTTAAGTAGTCGTTCTTTAAATAATGAGTATTAAAAGGTAATCTGATTGTAATGTCTATATGATGACTATAGGGCTATTGTTCATGTGTTTTTACTTACCCTTGAGAGTGTTGTGTTGTTTTCTAAAGGAAAGATATAAATGTCTTGACGGATGCGGTCTAATGACATGAAAATATCATCGAGCTCCAGGCTCGGAGTAATGAACCCAGATATGCAAATTTTGCTGGTAATATACCATAAATGGCCCCAACATAGCAGCTTGTGAGCTCTGCAAAGACGTATTTCTCAGAAATCTATAGGATCGTAGTCGAGTTTGAATAATTTATAAAAGATGGTGGAATGATCAGAGGATCAAAGGGGTGACTTGAAGTTCCTGGGCCCCAATGCAATAAATGTGACAGAGCACCCACCTACCATGTGCCATTTATAATACTGATGCCATCTCATGTAGCAGAAGGGCCTGTGAGTCCCCTCAGGTACCAGAACCCGAGTGCGACTGCTACAGCTACACCCCTGACAAGGATGACCCACAATAATGTTGTCATCTTGGGTCATTTTGAGAAATCCTGTTCTGAGAATATGATGTTTACCAGATATCTATCTAAGGCCCCATTCACACGAACGTGCTTTTGTGGCCGCAATTCCCCCGAAAATCCACGGGAGAGTTGCGGCCCCATTAATTCCTATGGGGCCATGCACACGACCGTGGTTTTCACAATCTGTGCATGGCCCAGGAGCCCGAACCAGAGAAAGAATGGGCATGCCTTATTACGGCCGTGTTCTGCTGTCCGGGCTCATTGAAAATAATGGCCGCGGCCATGTGCATGGCCGGCGATTTGCGGGCTGCTCGCGGCTGACAGTCCGCTGCTGGCCGACCCGAAAATCTTGGCCGTGCATATGGCTACGGTGTGCATGAGGCCTAAATCTTGAATAAAATTATTAAACGGTCTATACAACATACTGGTAAACATATATTCATTTATACACTATATACTGTCTTGTGCCTTGGCTCTAATGCAAAATCTGTAACAGGGCTCCCCAACTGTAATGTGTTACTTAAAATAATAGTGTGTTCCTAAAAGGAATGTGTTATCAAAAAAAAAAAATTAAATCAAGTTTTTATGTTAAACATATTTTTTTAAGAATTTTTGATGATTTTGATGATCTTTGTCATTATCTATATTAAAAAAATATCCTAAAATCTTGCATTTTTTACTCTGGGCACTGAGCCTCACAATAGACTGACACTTCCTGTTCTGTAGTGATCACTTCTGACAAGTCATCTCATAATAATAGGCAAGCTTGCAATGAAAGATAGGAAGGACCCACAATTGATAATAGTTGATGGACACAGCTCCCCTCCCTGCACAGCGACCTCTGCACAAGTCACAGAGCATGTCTAGAAAACTCACCCATATATGTCAATGGGTCCCCTCCTGTTCACAGGTCTATATGGTCCATTTGGCTTCTGTAAAGAATATCTCTAAATGCTTTTAACAGCGGCTCAGTTAAGATGGCTGCCCCCATAATAATGTACAGAAAATAGAATAAAAACATTTACAATCAGAGAATAAAAACTTATCAGAAAAAACATTATGTTTCACTAGATCATTTTAATTATGAAAAAATGTATGTAGGTGATACTTTCCCTTTAAATGGTAACTAAGCATGCAACAAACTTCTGACATGTTATATTGGCATGTCAGAAGTTTTGATTGGTGGGGGTCCGAGCACTGAGACTGCCAACAATTGCTAAAATGAAGCTGCAGAAGTGCTCATGTGAGCGCTGAGCCACTTCGTTTCTGTTCAACTTTTTCTGGAAATCTATGTAGCGGTGTATGGACTCAACAAAAAGTCTATGAGCCCTTACACCGCTACATCGGCTTTCCGGAAAAAGCTGAACAGAAACAGAGCGGCTCAGCGCTCACACGAGTTCTTCAGCTGCTTCGTTTTAGTGATTGGTGGGGGTCAAAGTGCTCGGACCCCACCAATCAAAACTTCTGACATGTCACTATAACATGTCAGGACATTGTTAAACGCTTAGTTACCCGTTAAGTGGCAGGGGGGCATTTGAGCCCTCTTAACCCCTTAGTCACCAGGGCTTGCGACTGCTACCTTTATACCCGTATAGCTATGCCCCTGTGTCTGCGTTTTTGATAAAGGCAGAGTTCCTCCTTTAATCTGAGTTTTCTGTATATATTGATCTGCCTTATTTACACCCGTGTTGAATGGATATATATTTTTATTCCTTTATAAATCCATGAACTTTCCCCTACATTCAATACTGTATTTAACAATGGCCCTAATTGTTTATGGAGTTAATGGTGTCAGGCCAAATCTAGTTATAGTTGCAGGAAGCTTTGTGCCATCTTACTAAATGTTATCATTAGCACTATTGACTGGCAGTATTTTCTCAATTCTATTGTCTGCCATAAAAGAAGATGTAACATATCTGTGCCAAATAGGACATTAGCCAGAAAGTAACGAAGTAGGGGAAAGACTAAACTATACTTGCTTAATTTTCCCAATAAATTGTAAAAAAATATATAGCATTAACCCTTTCATGCAAAAGGATGTACATGTTTTCTAGGACTGGGCTATAGGGATATTGTGTGGATACATTCGAAAACCCACATCTGGAAATGTGCATACATTTATGTCAGAAGACACCGGAGAGAATTTATTAACAGCTGTACCCCAGTATTGTCGGAAATGATGGGGCACGCCATATTTGCGCAATAATTTGCAACTTTTTGCTGTTTTACACCACCTCCACTACTTTTTAATTTATTTTTTTTAAAGTGAGTAGGGCTTAGCATAAGGAGTGGGGCCACCCACAGCTCAACAAATTCATTATAATTTAATCAAACGACTGGCGTAAATTGTAGCAGAAATCGATGCCAGCTCGTATCTGGCACAGATTTCCTTTTCTGGTGCACGGATGGCCGGAGTTGCACCTGATTTATTAGGAGACATAAGCTTCTTAATAATTTACGTTCATCTTAGGCTACATTCAGACGAGCGTGGGCTACCTCAGACGTGAAAAAATGCAGTTTTTCACGTCCGAGATTCACCCGTGTGGGACGCATTATCACGGATACCACATAGACTTGAGCTTATGGAGGGATGCGTGAAACACAAGAAAATAGGACATGTCCTATTTTTTCACTGACCCTTTACACACTCCATTGAACCAACGGTCATGTGAACGGCCCCATTGAAATACGTGTCTGTGTGACGGCTGTTGTTTTAACGGCCATCACACGGGCAATTTATATGCTTGTCTGAATGAGCCCTTACTTCAGTTCTCTATAGTTTAAGACTGGTCGTACGCCAGTCTTAATAAATTTCCACCACTGTGTGCATACAATGTCTTCTGATATAAATAAATATATATACACACTTTTCAAGATGTTGTCATGGATTGAATACACACAAGGACCCCATGACAATGTTGCACCTGACAGAATCCAAAAGAGGGCATGTCGTCATCAGACTCTCTCCGTAGTGCAGCTCCAGCTTTATTTCAGTAACTTTAAAGTAAGTTTCCACTTTTTATCATGTAGATTTCTGGTTCTAAATTCAGTGCCATTTCCACGATCGTGGTACATGGAACCCCTGCATATAAAATTTGTGGAGTACACAATTTTTACATTTTGCCCATCGCGTTTAGATGTTAGGCTGGTCCACATAAAACTCTGCATAGACGTTTCTGCAATCATGCAGCTGCCGGAGTGAGGAGCCGAGCAGACACCCCATAATTCTGCAGTGCATGTCAGGAGGCTGTATTTCCCTGTAACCGATGCTAATATGTCAGGCCCTAACATGGGACCGGTGGTCAATCACAGAAGCCGTACCCATGCAATGCCATGATGTACATGTACGTCATAGTGTGCCAAGGGGAATATGAGTTTGTTATTTACCACAATTATGAAATACATGTAATGAAAATTATTTGTGTCACAGATGTGTTCATGTGTTTTTGAGCAATGTACGATCAAAATATGGGAAAAATTTTTTTTTACATTTTCCATGTGATTTAATGGGGTAAGCAAAGCAGGGCTCTGTTCACATCTGCATCGAAAGGCTCTGTTAGGGTGCACTCACATATATCAGTTGTATCAGCATCAGTTTTTTTTGTCTCTTAAGTGATTGCAAAAACTGATGCAAAAATGTATCAGTTGCCATCAGGCTTTTTTAAGATTTTTACTACAAAACCATCAGTTGTCATCAGTTGTCGTTAGTTGTCATCAGTTTTTACCATCCGTTTTTAACATCAGTTTTTACCACAATGGTCCACCAAAAAGGTGGTCTAGGCTCTGAAAATGTGCCAATTTTATAAGAGTGGTGGATAGTTTGTGACAGATTGGATACATGATAGATTAGATAATTGTGTACCATGTCAGGGCTCTCCTTCTCTGCTCCGGCCCTGGCGCTACACTGAAGTCTGTCACACACATTGTAATGTCACATGTGCCATATTCAGTGCAGCGCCAAGGCCGGCTCCAAGAGAGAGAGCCCAGAAGGTAGCTGCTGTCCACTGACCTCAGATCAAATCTTCGAAGCAGCCATGGGAGCCTGAAAAGACGCCAAACACTAGCCATAACTTCAGCGAGTAGATAATTTTTGGCGCCTTTACAGCTACCCAATACCACTCTGTATCTCCTACCCATACCATGCAGGGATTCACACAACAGGGTTCGTTTGCCATCTAGGTCCGTTCTTGACGGCCGTTTTGCATCCGTTTTGTACCCGTTCCGTGTTTTCCGTTTTTGGCAAATTTTTAAAAACAGATGAATTTCATGTGTAAATAATGAAACAGTGCCCTCTGTAGATAATGCTGCAGTTCCCTCTGTATATAGTACCACACACCCCCTATAGATAATGCCACATTTCCCTCTGTAGATAGTGCCACCCCCAGTATATAGTGCCACACACCCCCTGTAGATAATACCGCAGTGCCCTCTGTAGATAGTGCCACACCCCCCCCTGTATATAGTGCCATACACCCC
Organism: Rhinoderma darwinii; assembly: GCF_050947455.1. Taxonomy (NCBI): domain Eukaryota; kingdom Metazoa; phylum Chordata; class Amphibia; order Anura; family Rhinodermatidae; genus Rhinoderma; species Rhinoderma darwinii. The sequence goes on along the minus strand of NC_134688.1, from coordinate 443,910,942 downwards.
CTGTGGATAATGCTGCAGTGCCCTCTGTAGATAGTGCCACACCACCCATATATAGTGCCACACACCCCCCAGTATATAGTGCCATACATGCCCCTGTAGATAATGCCGCAGTTCCCTCTGTATATAATGCCACAGTACCCCCTGTAGATGTCACACAGCCCCCCTGTAGATAGCGCCACACAGCTCCCTTGTAGGTAGCGCCACACAACCCCCTTGTAGGCAGCACGCAGGGGCGTAGCTAAAGGCTCATGGGCCCCGATGCAAAGGTTCTTATTGGGCCTCCCCCCCCCCCGCAAACTCCTCATGGCCGACGGTCCGCAGCTTTCAGCTGTATCGCTGGGTCTCTTAAGTGACCCAACAATGCAGCACTAGCACGCTGGGTTCACACACCCTATTTACGGACGTAATTTAGGCGTTTTAGCATTGGATTACGTCCGAAAATGCGGCTCAAAAGCGTTGGCAAACATCTGCCCATTCATTTGAATGGGTCTTACGATGTTCTGTGCCGACGGTCATTTTTTTTACGCGCCGCTGTCAAAAGGCGGCGCGTAAAAAAGACGTCCGCGTCAAAGAAATGCCTGTCACTTCTTCAGACATAAATGGAGCCGTTTTCCATGGACTCCATGGAAAAACAGCTCCAATTACGTCCGTAAAGGACGCAGCGAAAGACGCCTGCACATGCCTTTACGGCTGAAATTACGGTGCTGTTTTCTCCTGAAAACAGCACCGTAGTTTCAGCCGTAACGGACGCTGCCGTGTGAACATAACCTCAGGGCTTAAAATGTCAGAGGAAATAGCCCCAATACATGTGTCTATATCACTACGACCCTATCAACTATGGATAGGATTAGATACAATGACTCAGCAAACAGTATCACACATGATAGGATTAGATACAGTGACTCAGCAGACAGTACCACACATGATAGGATTAGATACAGTGGCTCAGAAGGCAGTATCACACATGATAGGATTAGATACAGTGGCTCAGCAGACAGTATCACACATGATAGGATTAGATACAGTGGCTGAGCAGACAGTATCACACATGATTGGATTAGATATAGGGCCCAGCAGACAGTATCACACATGATAGGATTAGAGACAGGGCCCAGCAGACAGTATCACACATGATTGGATTAGATATAGGGCCCAGCAGACAGTATCACACATGATAGGATTAGATACAGTGGCTCAGCAGACAGTATTACACATGATTGGATTAGATATAGGGCACAGCAGACAGTATCACACATGATCGGATTAGATATAGGGCCCAGCAGACAGTATCACACATGATCGGATTAGATACAGTGGCTCGGAAGGCAGTATCACACATGATAGGATTAGATACAGCGGCTCAGCAGACAGTATCACACATGATAGGATTAGAGATAGGGCCCAGCAGACAGTATCACACATGATAGGATTAGATACAGTGGCTCAGCAGACAGTATCACACATGATAGGATTAGATACAGTGGCCCAGCAGACAGTATCACACATGATAGGATTAGATATAGGGCCCAGCAGACAGTATCACACCTGATAGGATTAGATACAGGGCTCAGCAGACAGTATCACACGTGATAGGATTAGATACAGGGCTCAGCTCGCTGACACTGCGGCTCCAGCGCTGGACCCAGGAAAGGTAAGAATAATAATTTTGCTTCTTTCTGTTACTGATTTTTTTTGTGTGTTTGTGTTTTTTTATAGGTTCGGTTGTTGGACTTCGGATACGAGGACTTCAATGACGGCGTTTTTTTTAATCTCAATAAAAAGGTTCATGACGTTTGTTTTTTTATTTCAATAAAATATTTTTTTCTATGTGCTTGTATCTTTTTAAACTTTTTTATCACCGCCTTAGTAATGGCCGCTGGCTGATTGACAACCTCCATTACTAAGGCGGGGCTTAATGTTAGCAGGTGCAAAGGCCAACACTAACCCCCATTATTACCCCGGTACCCACCGCCACCTGGGGTACTGGGAAGAGCAGGATATGAACCAGTACCCGACCATCTGCAGTGACGGTGAGGCACCAGGGCGGCCGCAGGCTGGTAGTATTAGGCTGGGGAAGGCCAAAATCAGTGGCACCTACCACCCTGGTAATGCTGCCTGCTGCTGCTGTGTTGTATCTGGCTGGTTATGAAAATTGGGGGGGGGACCCGACATCGTTCTTTCCAATTATTATTTTTTTATTATTTTTTTAAATGACGTGGGGTCCCCCCCATTTTTCATAACCAGCCAGATACAATAAAGCAGCAGCAGGCTAGCATTACCAGGGTGGGAAGGGCCACTGTATCAGGCCTTTCCCCTCCTGATACTACCAGCCTGCGGCCGCCCCAGTGGCCGACCATAACTACAGATGGTCAGGTACTGGATGGAACCCGGCTCTTCCCAGCACCCCTGGTGGCGGTGGGTACCGGGGTAATAAAGGGGGTTAGTGTTCGCCTCTGCATCGGCTAACACTAAGCCCCGCCTTAGCAATGGATGCTGACAATCAGCTGGCGACCATTACTAAGGCGGTAGTAATATAGTTTAAAAAAAAACAGAGACATAGAAAACATATTTTATTGAAATAAAAAAAAAAAACACAATCTGTGATCCTGTCTCATGGGCCCCCTAAGCCTGCTACATCGTAGGCTTAGGGGTTGTGCAGTCCCTAAACATTGATGGCCTATCCACAGGATAGGCCATCAATAGCTGATGTGTCTCCCGGGACCCGGAAATCAGCTGTTTTGAAGGGGCCGCAGCACTCGTACGAGAGCTGCTTCCCCTTCATTTCACTACTCGCTCACACTGTGAATCGCCGACACCGATTCACAGTGTGACCGGAATGAAGGTGAGAAGCTCTCGTACGAGTGCTGCGGCCCCTTCAAAACAGCTAATTGGCGGGTCCCGGGAGTCGACCCCGCCAGTCAGGGCTAATCTTACCTTCCTCTTCAGCCGCGGCGGTAGTTCTGTCGCCTCGATGCTGTGCGCGGCGCATAGCGCTGTGACGTCATGCGCTGCGCACAGCGCTTGACGTTAGGACCTCCGCTGCGATCCGGAACCAGGAAGGTAAGTAAAGTCTGTTACTATAGTAACAGGGGCCCGCGGCCCGAGTTACTATAGTAACTTTTTATTGATGTGGTGCGGGGGGCCGTGGGCCCCCCTGGCTTCGGGGCCCGGTCGCAATTGCGACCGCTGCGACCCCTATAGCTACGCCAGTGGCAGCACACCTTCCTGTAGATAGCGCCACTGTAGCTCCCTGAAGGAGCTAAAGCACCCTTCGGCTGTGGAATCCGCTCCTGGACGGAGCGCTTGATGTCTCTGTTCATATATGAACAGTGACATCACGGACAACTACCGAAGCGGAATCCCTGTACACAGCATTGCAAACGCTGTGTCCGGGGATTCCACTCCACTAGAAGCCCCTGTCATCTGTGTCCATTTATGGGCAGTGACGTCACTGGCTTATCTTGGAGTGGAATCCTCGGTCACAGAGTCGGCAATGTTGTGTACAGAGATTCCGCTTCGGGAGTTGCCCCTGTTGTCACTGTCCATATATGGACAGAGACATCAAGTGCTCTGTCCAGGAGCGGAATCCCCGGCAACACGGGGTTTCCACTCCTTCAGGGAGCTATAGTGGTGCTAGTAGATAGCAGAGCAGGGAGATACCTCTCTGCTCTGCTATAGTGGCGTCACTACCGCTGTAGCAGCCGCAGCGGCTGCTAGCGGCGCCGCTGGCCATGGGGGGTCCCGACCCCCATCCCGACAGGCAACAGGGGGTGCCCTCAAACCCGGTGTAACCACTAGCAGCCGCTGTGGCTGCTACAGTGGTAGCGACGTCACTGAGTGAAGAAGCGGCCGGGCAGAAAGGCGGCTGCTGAGTCGCCAGGCACGTGCGCTTGTGAAAAAAGCAGGGGAAGGAAGCCAGCACAGCACCCCCTTCCACCTGCTGGGGTGATGCACCCTGTACAATGGCACATGTCGCACACCCCTAAGGCCAGCCCTGGGTGGGAGGGTAGTAGTTAGGGTCTCTGCCTGGAGCGGAATCCCCGGCAATGCTATGACCGGGGATTCTGCTCCTAGCTCACATCCACCTTCCCGCCAGGTACTGCCGGAATGTGGATGCGGCAGCACCCAGCGTTCATCCGGCCACAATTAATATAGATAGGATACGGCACCGGACCTCCCTGGAAGCCGGAACCAAAAACGCTGCAGGTAACGTTTTTAGATCCGGCTCTCAGGGAGGTCCGGCGCTGTACGGCGCCAAAACTGATGTCCCATGTGCCAGAACAGATCCCATAGAAAGGTATGTGATCCGTTCTAGCATCAGTTTACTTCCGAATTTTCTTCAACACGCCGGAGGTACACTGAAGCGGACGCCGGACATATGTGAATGGCCCCTTAGACGCCTCTGTCGCAGATTCCATAATTTTTTCTAGACACTCTGACGGAAACTCGACAGAACCCATTAAAGCAAATGGGTTCCATCGGGTTCCATTGGTTTAAGTCATGTGACGGACCCGGCGGCTCCGGTTTTTAGTTTTTCTGCTCCTATGACAGAGCAGAGCAACGGAAAGTCCTGATACAGATATGAATAGAGCCTAACTCATGTATAATTAGTTACCCAAAAAAATTGTATAAGTAATGTATATACAATGAAACATCATGAGCACTAAAATGAAGCAAAAAAAAAACAAAAACAAATATGTTCAATCCAGAAGGCAAAAATTCACTCCAACATTAAAGGGATTAAAGACAACAGGTTTTTTTTTTTATAAAGAAACTAGCACAGCGATCAGCTAATCTATGCCGGTCTGGCCTCTTTAACCTCTGTTGCTGTTACCGCTGGGAAAGCCGCTGCAGGGGAAATGTAGCATGACCTGTTGTTCTCCTTATACTGTAGTGCATGGACGCGCAAGTCTGATAGTATGGGAGCTGCTCCAACAGAGTGACTTTCTGAACGTATCATTACGGGAGTGGTGCCTACAAATCTACTGGTTTCACGTTACTGTGTGCTACTTTTAGGAAAATTACCCAATTTTTTGTGCCGCGTTCTTTTCAGCAAAAAACGTTCCGGCCAGATGTTAGCTGGAAGTCAATAGACAGAGGATGAACGCACTATAAACAGTGCGTTTGTTTTGTGGAGTTTTTTTCACTTTTGTCTTGCATTTTCTGGGTCTGTGGCGTTTTTGGGCAATTGCAGCAAAAGGGTTAGTTTGGCTTTTTTTTTTAGGCGTTAGTGCCATATTTCTACCGTAGACCTTCATAGGTTTTTTTCATTTTACCTGATCCAAAAAACACATGCGTCAATGTGTGTTGCGTTTTTTTTTTTCATTTTGATTTTTTTTTTTAATGAATAAATCAGGGGTTGCAAAGAGGAATCTTTAAATAACATATTTTATATTTTTGAATCACATAAGTTGGAATGTGAAAAATGCTGCATGTAAAAACGCAGGTACATAATAAAACCTGTATGTACCTTTAAAAATTAATGATACCCTTTCTTTTATCATGTCAATATTCTTGTACCTAATCTTGATTATGAAGGTTTCGTTTACAAGGAAAGTTCATTTTTGTACTTCATTCAACAAGTCAATATTACTGTGCATTTTCCTATTGTCAGGAAAGTCAATTAACTTGGGCATATTTTTTCCTTTATTACTATAATGCATGATTAATAGTTCTTGTTAATGTTTTGATACTCATTACCTGTCAGTGAATGTTAAGTATTATTGTATACCGAGCACATCGAAGTACAAAGAAGAAATGCATGAAACTCCTGTAAAATTTTCATAATGTTAATTAAAATATTTCCAAAACAAATAGTCCATAACGTAATAGTTATTATGCCTTTCCTGTATTGTAAATTCGTAATGTCACTTATGCATCAAGTGTAGTCACACTCACTGCAAAGGCTAATAATGCTAATTAATGTAATCCTTGCAAATTCTGCACTTTCCATCAAGAGGCGTAGCTAGCAGGAGGCAGGCTGGGCACTCGTCGGTCGAACTCCGATGGGTGGGAATTTTTTTCTATTAGGCACTATGAGGGCATTATACGGTGTGGGTACCGCTACGGGGGCAATATACTGGGTATGGGGGCAGCTATGGGGGCATTATACTGTATAGGGGCAGCTATGGGGGCATTATACTGTGTGGGGACAGCTATGTGGCATTATACTGTATAAGGGGCAGCTATAGGCATCAGCAGTGAAGTTGCAATGAGAAGCAGCGATACGCGTGGAGCAGAACTCATGCTACAGCCTTTCTGGGTCATATATACTTCTATGTATTATTACATTTTTGGGTGATTTGTGCTGTATACACATTTCTTCCTTCTTGCTCTTTTATTTTAGGTATTCTTTTCCCTTTTTCCTGATTTTTTAATTGTCACATTGTTGTTCCTATAGGTTTCTTGTGTTATATCACAAAGTACAGTATTGGTCCACTTCATATATATGTTTATTGGACATATAGTTATATGTGACTCTAGCATTACACTATTATATTCTGGCCTAGAACTTACAGTCCCGTCTAGGGCAACATAGATCAAATTGTATTCACAAAGTGTAGAGCGATCTAGGCTTATTGTTACCTCTTAATGGAGATTTCCTTTTTGCTGTAGCACATCCTTTATTAAATTACAGGCCCTCTTTGTGTGTTTTTTAGATGTTTTTAACTTGTTTGTAATCAATAAAGTTTTTACTTTTTGCATTATTTTGGGTGTATTGCTGAGTTCACACTACTGAGCTTCCAGCGCTTACCCCGAACGTATCTATAGGGCCCCATTGACCCAACATATGCCAAAAGAATGACCCTTTCGCATAGTTTAAAATAAAAAAAAACTGTATTATATAATGTAGTCGACTACGCCATTCAATACAAAGACATTCCGCTAAAAAAGTATACCGCGCGATATACATTTTTTTTATGGGCGTCGTATGCCACAGTATGCTTGTACAGTGGCATCTGTCAGAGCCTTTTGTTGGAGGTATATGACGGGAGGTTTACAAACGCATACATCCTACCTACAATAAAAACGCAGCGTGAACAGAGCATAGGGCCATATATACAGATGTAGCCATCTTTATCTTGACACTTAACGCATTACATACACAGTGGCAAGAAACTTGAACTTGACTTTTTAAATGACTTTTCAATGGCTTTTGTTATGTGATATCATGCTGCAGCAATTATCAGAGTCAAGATAAAAATGGCTACATCCATGTATACATTCTAAATAAAACCATTGTAGCTTCATAGATTAGTCAGGAATAAACACACACAAGACCAAAGGGGGATCTGAAAATTATTAAATACAAGTGAGATGGACCAGGCTCTGTTTTACAACTGGAGATTATTTTTGGCGGTCTTTGATAATTGACTGTGAGCCACGGGATGGGATTTTTACTCTTTCGATGAAAGAAATATGACATTCCACAGGAGAAGCAGAGAAGTGTCAGGGTTAGATTAAATATTTTATTCTAACACTATGTTTTATGGCTCCAGTTGTCCTTGTAACAAGAAAATATCACAGAATCAGAGAGGACTGGTAAGAGGGTGCACAAGGGCAATTGCCTTTTTTACAATGAACAAGTATTGTAAATACCTAGCTGTGTGATATGGAGGTAGTGGATGCCCAGGTTTATTATTTGGAGCAAACTGAGACCAGTCTTTATATACGAAAGGTGATGCCTTTATATTGCAATCATTTATCCCCAGTTAAAACCGCATTTAAACAATTTAGCTTTAAAGGGTAACTAAACATTCGACAAACTTCGGACATGTCATAGTGACATGTCAGAATTTTTAAATGGTGGGGGTTCGAGCTCTGAGACCCCCACAAATCGCTAAAACGAAGCGGCAGAAGAACTCGTGTGAGAGCTCAGCCGCTTTGTTTCTGTTCGGCTTTTTCCGGAAAGCCGATGTATCGGAGTACGGGCTCATTGACTTTCTATTGAGCCCGTACACCACTACATCAATTTCCAGAAAAAGCCGAACAGAAACGAAGCGGCTCAGCGCTCACAACGAGCGCTTCTCTGTCGCTTCGTATTAGCAAATCAAAACTTCTGACATGTCACTATGACATGTCAGAAGTTTGTTGAACATTTAGTTACCCTTTAAAGGGAAGGTGTCACGGAAATTATTTTTTTTATATAATATTGCTTTTAGTATGTCATTAAAATAAATTTTATTTATTTTGTGTTTTTGTGTTGTACTTTTTACTTTTTTCTTTCTATTACTTCTCTATGGGGCTGCCATGGGGCTGCCCGATTAACGACACAAACAGAGATGGAATACGGCACATACATCCCCATAGAGAATGCGAACGGGAGCCGTTCCATTCACTATAGCGTACGCCGTCTGTGTGGGAACGGCGCATGCGCTGCTCCCACACAGACCAAAAGGAAGGTTTTTTGGTAGAGCGACATCCGATGCCATTTTCATGTGGACCGGAAGCCGCGGCTGGACAGTAAGATGACAACTTCCGGTCGCGGCTTCTGGCCATATGTTGAAGGCAGCGCAGACGCAAGGACTAGGAGCGGAGGCGGCAGCGGCGGTAGGAGCAGGTAAGTTATGTTTGTGTATGTGATGTGTGTGTATGTTAGTGTTATATTTTCTGATTACCACTGTATCTAATCCTCCTACACTGTGCATTCGCTCAGAAAATGGCGGCACACAGTGTAGGAGGTTTGAACATTCAACCCCCTCCTTTCTCCTGGCACTAGCCAGGATAAAGGCGGGGGGATTGTGTGAGCACACTAGAGCGAGTGTGTCTACTCCAAATTTGCAGCATAAAGCAATGAGGTTGCTTTACCACATGCCAATGCTGCAATTTTGGGAATTGCTCCCTCTAGTGACCAGCACATGGAAATGTTATAAATTAGAATCTAATTTATAATATTTCCTGACTTGTGAAAAAATTAAAAAAATTAAAACAATGTCTAATCATTTATATAATAACTGTTTAACCGAAAAAAAAAAAAAATTCTACCGACACATTCCCTTTAAGAAATGCTGAGGAACAAAAAACAGTAAGTGCTTACAGAGGAGAATCACTGATCAGAAAAACTGATGCCACACAGAAAGTACACTGACACAACACAGAAACCCCACTGATGCCACACGGAACTGAAATGCATTAAGACGATCTGTTTTTTTGCAGATGCAAATGGATATGCTCGTCTGAATAAGTCCTTAAAGAAGCCCTCCAGCAAATTAGCTTTTTTCTACACATATAATGCTCACTCACCGGTAATATTCTAGCAGTGTTATTTACTTCCCCCCGGCTCAGTTCCATCTATACATTTTGAACTCTTTCATTATAGGCAGCTGTGTCTTGTGATCTCAGTCTGACCACCAGAATAGAGCATGTTCTCGTGTGTAGACAGGAGGTCCCTCTCCCCTGTGAACTATAGAAGAACATTATCACCTATCAAAGCCCTCCTGGCAGCCGTGGGACCCATCCCCTCCCAACCCAGCTCCACCCTCCTTGCTCTTCTGTATGTTCCCCATGCGTATATTTTCTGCCCTACCTAATGCACCAGGAATGCAGTGATATGATAGGTGTATCCATAAAACGATTAACTGCAGTGTTTTAAAACTCCCAAGACTCACACTGCCTGTCTATACTATCTGTGAGTGCTGTGTGCAGAGAGTCCAGTGTATGTCTATGAGATGCTGCTCCTCACTGTCTCCTGCTTTCAAGATCGTACATGGAGAAGAGTGCAGAGGAGACAGGCTGGAGCTACATAGGGTTACAGTGAGACTCTGCAGTGTGAGGACAGAAGTTCTATGTCACTGATCTATTATTTGCTGCACTTACATAGGACTCAGAGCAAGTGCAGTGTGATGAGACTCCACCCCCACTGCCTCTGCAAAGCCATCAGCATTTTGGGAAATGTAGTCTGCATTAGGGGAACAAATATGGCAGACAGCCCATAAATGGCGCATCAACTAAATCAGGTATACACAAGGAATACACAGGAGCCTCTCTTACTCTTTAATAGCAGCCTATGCTGCACTACGGTATATACAGTAGGCAAAAAAATTGCTGTAGTGTGTCTTTAAAAAAAAAAGTGTAATACAGTTAGAATCATTGAATTCTCATTGTTTACAACTACAACCCCTTATTGATCATCAACTAGAGTACTAAAAGCTTAGAGCAAAACTTAGGCAATAAGGCTGTCCTCAGAATCATTACAAAATAAGTGAAGATAAGGCCTGTTTATATTCACTGAAGACCTTTAAAGGGATTGTCAAGTTTTAGAAAATTAATTTTATTTCTTGTATAATAAAAAGTGCTATCAGAGTATAATCAATTATTTAAATTTATGTTAAAGATATTTTTTAACAATTTTTGGTGATTTTTTTTAAATTAATTTTCATTATTTATATTGAAAAATAATCCTAAAGTCTTGCAGTTTTCACTCTGGCCATTGAGCCACACGATAGATTGATGACACTTGCTCTTCTGTAGAGATAATTTCTCAGCAGTCATCTTATTATCATCAAGCATTAAGCTTTAGGTCCATAGGTTTTAGTAGTACACTTATTCATAGGTTTCAGAAGCACTAATTCCATGATATAGTCTTATTATTGGAATTCTTCAATTTAGCAGCAGGGGTGTCTTTATAGGAACCTGCTTAGCCACTATTGTCCTAGGAATCCATCATAAGTAGATTACATGATATTGCATATACTCAGTCACAGACGTCAGAAATTTGCTGAAGGGCAAATTTGTATTCCTAGACTGCCCTGCTGTATTATGATGCTACTGTTATAAGTAAATGTCAGGAAAATATTAAAGGATTGATATTTAAGCAGTTCCCTGAAACATACTATTTGTAATGTCCACATGACAGCCCACATGTTCCCTGTGAGCTTGTCGTGCAGACTCCTAGTCTTACGATTACCAATAATTTCACTTCTCCCTAGGATTTCACAAGATATACATCAGAAGGAATTCCATGGAACTTGAAAAACAATATTTTCTCTAGCAGCATACATTTCTATTGCTATTGGTCTGGGAACACCAGCTACAGTATATATTTGATATTCTATGACAAGAAGGAAAGGCACCATTTGCCGTAGAGTTATGACCCCTCTTTCCTTCTTGAGGAATTTTCATGGATATTGCAATTTTCTGGCTTAGCTGATTGCTTGCAGCACTAAGAGACCCCTGACAGGCTAAATCATAGCCATCATCTATAAATTTAAGCCCCTTACCGTCAGCATGGAGAGGGATTTTCTAAATGTGAGAGCAGTGAGAATGGAATTTATTACCAAGAGAGGCACTGAGTTAGTCATATTTCTCCAAACAATAGTATCAATAGTAGGACCTATCATAACATTAGAAAGCCATCTAATATAATCTAGTGCACAATTTGAACATATTTTAATAAGAAATCTCTCAGCTGAGGGCTATCTCTACTGTGAACTGGTGGCATGAGATTTCTCATGGTTGAAAGATTTTGTTCCCTACAAAGCAATGCACATATATATTCAATAGCTATGGCCATTTACATTTACAATACTGAATTTATCATCCAGCATTTTATATGGCAGGATTTACTTGAAATGAGTGAAAGGTTTTTCCAGGTTTGTTGCTGCTTGGGAACTTTGGTGAAAGTAGAACATTTTTAGATTTACCCACAGTGAATTGTGTATATCCCCCCAGATGGCAGAAGCCTTGTCTGTCTTCAGCCTTCTGCCTATACCTCTGAAAACTGCCTTGTTTTTGCACAGAGTTTTTCCATCTGTGACACTTCAAGTGCACTGCTGTAATAAATAAGATTGCCGCTGAGATCATTGTTAAGGCCTCATGTACATGGTCGTGCCCATAATCATGGCCCGCGATTGCGGGCATGGCCGGCCGCCGACGGCCGTGAGCCGCATTTTCGTGCCGTGCTCCCATACAAAGTATGGGAGCACGGCCAGTAAAATCCAAAAAGTAGGACATGCTCCATAATTCCCGGCATGGTTCTATGGCACGGACACCTATCTGTAGCGATACGAAAAGGTGTCTGCGGCCAATAGAACCGGGCAGGTCCGTAATTGCGGACCGTATTGCAGTCTGCAATTACAGCGTTTTTTTACGGTCGTGTGCATGGGGCCTAAGGCAGGGGATAAAAGCAACAACATCAGTGATCAGGCTAGGGGCTAAAGTGTGTATGTTGCTTTCTTACTCGGGGGCAGGACCTGGGAATAGTGGTTTGGATCATTGGTTCTGGGTTCTCAAAGGAAGAAATTGCAGTCAGTGTTAAGAGCCGAGCACCATCTCATCCCTTCAAAGTAGGGGCTGATTGAGAGTGACCTGGACCCCCAGTTATTAAAAGTCACCACTACTCTTACGAATCAATACTCTTGATTTGGATTAATAAATGCATTTGAGGATCACTTATGTGCATTTCCAGGCTCTGCACTTAAACTTTAAGTGTACTAACTGACCAAAACCATAACCCCTTCGGGCAATGACCTAATCTACGAATGGTCAGTCCACCCCTGCTTCCAAGTAATTTACATATCAGTATATACAAATGTATTATCTCTGATACATCGTCACTTGTCTGCAAATTCCAGAAAGTCGCTACTACCTCTAAAGCTACCAGCCAATCAGGCAGAGATAAAAAAAAGAAGGTTATATTCTGCAACACTGCCAAAATATTCATAGACCACTGACTCTCAGTCTCAACGTTTTTTAGATTCTTATGCGACAGCTGGAAACAAGTGATGCTTAGGAAGGTTTCCAGCAACCATTGCTTAGAAGAGATGGGGAGGAGAATGTGGGTAGTAGTGCATGATAAGAAAGGTTGCTAGAAATAGCTGTGGCAATGACATAAGTAATGATGATAGTGGTGGTAGATCTATCATGTTTAATATTGAGGAATGGAGAAAGGGATGTAACATCAAACGTATTTCATTTAGATATAGATGGCATCATGCCATTACATTAAAGGAACATAGGAAAACCTTCCGTTAACCCCCTTCTCCAAAGACGCAACAATTGTCCTATTCTGGTTCCCAGGTCAATAGAGATATTGTATATTCATTGTCATGTCCACTTATTGTTGGTGTGGTTATTTGTCCTGCCAATGCAGGAGCTGTTAGTGCTTGTATTGGGCACCACATAGGTGAATTGTAGCCAGCAGTCTACTCCTCTTCCTCTCTTCATCTGTTTCTTTAAAAAAACAAATTCATTTTGGGATTGTCTGAATAATTATATGTTTTTATTTCACGCTAATGTTATGATCTCCTTGTTATGGAGAATATAGTTAAATATTTACCGGTTCTTTCGAGTCTGCCGCCTCATATCAACTGGGAATACAGTTTGTTTACCATTGTTGGTATGGGGAATAGACTGGTGATATGGCAACTGTGGGGATTATTATTGCCCATCAGTCCGTGATGTTGCAAGTTATGGGAAAATGTAGTGTTACATGTAAAAAGCATTTCATGCTGGTGATTGGCTCAACATGAACAACTCACGATTGTATGTAATTGGCTGAGATAGACCCAACGTCACGTTGTAAGTAATTGGCTGACCTCAAGCCTACTCCCCTTTTGAAAGATATTATTGTAATTGCATTTTTATCAATAAATCAGAGAAGCATATTTTCGGGTATACAAAGCATTGTCTCTGTGTCTCTTACTTCTCTCCGATATATCGATGTAACTAATGGATTTGGATCAGGATAAGTGTATTGAACCGGTGTCAGATGACACACCCATCCCTAAACCTTCAGTCTAATATATTTTGGCCAGCATTGCATCAACAGGGCCTGATTATGCCATCCTGCCAATACCCGTGTAGATGAACAGTCCTTCAGTTGGGGCATCTACATCCTCACTTACTTACAATGGGTCAAATGCCCGGTTTATTAATTTAATTGTACTATATTGTATATTACAAACTCCATCAGGTGTGCATTATGTGTATCCTCTAGCACAACCATGCATTTTAATTTTGGCTATTTTAAGGTTTCTTTACAAACTGGCCCTAAAAAACTAAACTTGACTTTGCAAAAATAACACATGTATTTCTTTTTTTATCCTTTTGAAAGGCTCTTCTTTCCATTTTCCAATCTATAAAGCCCAAGTCAATAGACATTACAGTATGAGCAAGCCATGGATTCCTGAGACTTCACATCCACTGGGGGAGGCACAGCGTGATTCCACTATTAACTTGCTTCACAGGTGCAATATCCTTTCAACAGTAATTCATTTTAGACTTTATTGATCTGGGAAGAATTAGACCAGTAACCAAGGTAAAAGATTTAACCAACTGCTTATCTGTGAAGGGAATCTCAGAGGACTCAACAGACTGCACAAGACCGTAAAGCCGGAGTTTAGCTGAATTACAACACACGCTGTAAAATAAGGATACGTATTGTACATAGATGGCAATTAGGAATGCAAACTTCAGCTTGTCTTCTGACATTCATAAAATGGTCATACTGTTTATAGACTTAGAGATCTAAGTATTTATATGTGTGCATATGTATGTGTGTGTGTGTGTGTATATATATACACTACCGTTCAAAAGTTTGGGGTCACCCAGACAATTTTGTGTTTTCCATGAAAACTCACACTTATATTTATCAAATGAGTTGCAAAATGACTAGAAAATATAGTCAAGACATTAACAAGGATAGAAATAATGATTTTTATTTGAAATAATAATTTTCTCCTTCAAACTTTGCTTTCGTCAAAGAATGCTCCATTTGCAGCAATTACAGCATTGCAGACCTTTGGCATTCTAGCTGTTAATTTGCTGACGTAATCGGGAGAAATTTCACCCCATGTTTCCAGAAGTCCCTCCCAAAAGTTGGATTGGCTTGATGGGCACTTCTTGCGTACCATACGGTCAAGCTGCTCCCACAATAGTTCTATGGGCTTGAGATCTGGTCATTGCGCTGGCCACTCCATTACAGATAGAATACCAGCTGCCTGCTTCTTCCCTAAATAGTTCTTGCATAATTTGGAGGTGTGCTTTGGGTCATTGTCCTGTTGTAGGATGAAATTGGCTCCAATCAAGCGCTGTCCACAGGGTATGGCATGGCGTTGCAAAATGGAGTGATAGCCTTCTTTAGTCAAAATCCCTTTTACCTTGTACAAATCTCCCACTTTACCAGCACCAAAGCAACCCCAGACCATCACATTACCTCCACCATGCTTGACAGATGGCGTCAGGCACTCTTCCAGTATCTTTTCAGTTGTTCTGCGTCTCACAAATGTTCTTCTGTGTGATCCAAACACCTCAAACTTCGATTCGTCTGTCCATAACACTTTTTTCCAATCTTCCTCTGTCCAATGTGTGTGTGCTTTTGCCCATATTAATCTTTTCCTTTTATTAGCTCAGATATCTCAGATATGGCTTTTTCTTTGCCACTCTGCCCTGAAGGCCAGCATCCCGGAGTCGCCTCTTCACTGTAGACGTTGACACTAGTGTTTTGCGGGTACTATTTACTGAAGCTGCCAGTTGAGGACCTGTGAGGCGTCTATTTCTCAAACCAGAGACTCTAATGTACTTGTCTTGTTGCTCAGTTGTGCAGCGGGGCCTCCCACTTCTCTTTCTACTCTGGTTAGAGTCTGTGTGTGCTGTCCTCTGAAGGGAGTAGTACACACCGTTGTAGGAAATCTTCAGTTTCTTGGCAATTTCTCGCATGGAATAGCCTTTATTTCTAAGGACAAGAATAGACTGTCGAGTTTCACATGAAAGCTCTCTTTTTCTAGCCATTTTGAGAGTTTAATCGAACAAACAAATGTAATGCTCCGGATTCTCAACTAGCTCAAAGGAAGGTCAGTTTTATAGCTCCTCTAAACAGCAAAACTGTTTACAGCGGTGCTAACATAATTGCACATGGGTTTTCAAGTGTTTTCTAATCATCCATTAGCCTTCTAACACAGTTAGCAAACACAATGTACCATTAGAACACTGGAGTGATGGTTGCTGGAAATGGGCCTCTATACACCTATGTAGATATTGCATTAAAAACCAGATGTTTGCAGCTAGAATAGTCATTTAACACATTAACAATGTAAAGAGTGTATTTCTGATTAATTTAATGTTATCTTTATTGAAAAAAACTGTGCTTTTCTTGCAAAAATAAGGAAATTTCTAAGTGACTTTTGAACAGTAGTGTATGTATATATATATATATATATATATATATATATATATATATATATATATATATATATATATATATATTAACCAAGGCAGGAGTAGCACCGTGACAAAAAACTAAGTTGTTCGGAGCTATGTTTCAAAAATAAGGTGTGACTTGTCCCTATATGATGAATATCCACAAAATAAAGAGCACAGAAACAGCACTCAGAACAAAGTGAGGAATTTAATCACCCAGCAGATGCAACGTTTCACATCCTCAATGGGAGCATTTTCAAGCTTCTCACCAACACAATTTAACCTTTTCAAAAGTCGCTCAGATTTTTATGGTTGCCTATTGTTCTAAATCTACAGTATATCTATATCTATATATATATATATATATATATATATATATATATATATATATATATATATATATGTATATATACACAAACGCAAATGAGCAGCACTCAATATACAAAATCCACCATGTAAATGGGTGCAAGTGGGTAATCCTGATCCACGGATTATAAGTACCGTATATATTGTAGAAATCCCACAGCACACCGAAGTAATCAAAAGAGTGGTTTTCAAGCAAGGTCCCATAGTAGGACAGCAACATTGCGGCTGTGTTGGCTGAATAAAGCACTCTTTTGATTACTTCAGTGTGCTGTGGGATTTCATATATATATACATCCACAAAATAAAGAGCACAGAAGCAGCACTCAGAACACAGTGAGGAATTTAATCACCCAGCAGATGCAACATTTCACTTTGCTCACTTCCTTGAAAATGCTTCCATTGAGGAAGTGAAACGTTGCATCTGCTGGGTGATTAAATTCCTCACTGTGTTCTGAGTGCTGCATCTGTGCTCTTTATTTTGTGGATATATATATATATATATATATATATATATATATATATATATATATATATATATATATACAGTGAAGGAAATAAGTATTTGATCCCTTGCTGATTTTGTAAGTTTGCCCACTGTTAAAGACATGAACAGTCTAGAATTTTTAGGCTAGGTTAATCTTACCAGTGAGAGATAGATTATATAAAAAAAACAAACTGAAAATCACATAGTCAAAATTATATATATTTATTTGCATTGTGCACAGAGAAATAAGTATTTGATCCCCTACCAACCATTAAGAGTTCAGCCTCCTCCAGACCAGTTACACGCTCCAAATCAACTTGGTGCCTGCATTAAAGACAGCTGTCTTAAATGGTCACCTGTATAAAAGACTCCTGTCCACAGACTCAATTAATCAGTTTGACTCTAACCTCTACAACATGGGCAAGACCAAAGAGCTTTCTAAGGATGTCAGGGACAAGATCATAGACCTGCACAAGGCTGAAATGGGCTACAAAACCATAAGTAAGACGCTGTGTGAGAAGGAGACAACTGTTGGTGCAATAGTAAGAAAATGGAAGACATACAAAATGACTGTCAATCGACATCGATCTGGGGCTCTATGCAAAATCTCACCTCGTGGGGTATTTTTGATCCTGAGGAAGGTGAGAGCTCAGCCGAAAACTACACGGGGGGAACTTGTTAATGATCTCAAGGCAGCTGGAACCACAGTCACCAAGAAAACCATTGGTAACACATTACGCCGTAATGGATTCAAATCCTGTAGTGCCCGCAAGGTCCCCCTGCTCAAAAAGGCACATGTACAGGCCCGTCTGAACATTGCAAATGAACATCTGGATGATTCTGAGAGTGATTGGGAGAAGGTGCTGTGGTCAGATGAGACTAAAATGGAGCTCTTTGGCATTAACTCAACTCGCCGTGTTTGGAGGAAGAGAAATGCTGCCTATGACCCAAAGAACACCGTCCCCACTGTCAAGCATGGAGGTGGAAACATTATGTTTTGGGGGTGTTTCTCTGCTAAGGGCACAGGACTACTTCACCGCATCAATGGGAGAATGGATGGAGCCATGTACCGTCAAATCCTGAGTGACAACCTCCTTCCCTCCACCAGGACATTAAAAATGGCTCGTGGCTGGGTCTTCCAGCACGACAATGACCCGAAACATACAGCCAAGGCAACAAAGGAGTGGCTCAAAAAGAAGCACATTAAGGTCATGGAGTGGCCTAGCCAGTCTCCAGACCTTAATCCCATCGAAAACTTATGGAGGGAGCTGAAGATCCGAGTTGCCAAGCGACAGCCTCGAAATCTTAATGATTTACAGATGATCTGCAAAGAGGAGTGGGCCAAAATTCCATCTAACATGTGTGCAAACCTCATCATCAACTACAAAAAACGTCTGACTGCTGTGCTTGCCAACAAGGGTTTTGCCATCAAGTATTAAGTCTTGTTTGCCAAAGGGATCAAATACTTATTTCTCTGTGCACAATGCAAATAAATATATATAATTTTGACAATGTGATTTTCTTTTTTTTTTTCTATATATAATCTATCTCTCACTGGTAAAATTAACCTAGCCTAAAAATTCTAGACTGTTCATGTCTTCGACAGTGGGCAAACTTACAAAATCAGCAAGGGATCAAATACTTATTTCCTTCACTGTATGTATATATATATATATATATATATATATATATATATATACATATATATATATATATATATATATATATATATATATATATATATATATTAGTATATGCATCAAATTATTTTTTTCCACAGCAGGGGTACACAAACTTTTATGGTCCGAGGGCCATTAATTTCTGATATGTGGGTGTTCCACTTCTGGGACTTTCACTTATTGTTAGAATTGGTGTACTCCGCTCTCCAGTTTGGGACTCCAGAGGAAAAGTTAAAATGTGCATGCATAAGCACCATCATAACTCCCATAAACTTTGATGGAGATATCTGCATTCATATGTAGTTGTTACGGCCGCGGTCATGGACCGCGACCTCCACTTACCTGCCTCCCGCAGGTCTTCCTCTTCCGGCCGGCGTCTCCCTCCCCGGAGACGCCGGCACATGCGTCCGCTCTGTCCCGTAGTGCTCACTAGAGGGCGCGCGCGTGTTGGTTCACGGCCTTAAAGGGTCAGCGTGCGCATATGTAAAAAAATAATTAATTATTCCCTGATCACCCTGAACTTTAAAAAGGGTCCTGCCCTTCTGATTCTTGTCTGAGAGTTGTTTGTAATTCCCATGTTAGTCTTGCAAATGGTTCCTTAGTGTTGTCCCGTTCCCAGTGTTCCGTGCCCTGCTACCTGTATCCCGTGCTGTGTTAGGGTATGTTGACACGGCCTATTTACAGACGTAATTCGGGCGTTTTAACCCCCGAATTACGTCCGAAATTACGGCTTGAAAGCGTTGACAAACATCTGCCCATTGAAAGCAATGGGCTGACGTTTGTCTGTTCACACGAGGCGTATATTTACGCGTCGCTGTCAAAAGACGGCGCGTAATTAGACGCCCGCGCCAAAGAAGTGTCATGTCACTTCTTCAGACGTAAATGGAGCCGTTTTCCATGGACTCCATGGAAAACCAGCTACAGTTACGTCCGTAATGGACTCGGCGTTCAAGCGCCTGCACATGCCATTACGGCTGAAATGACGGGGCTGTTTTCTCCTGGAAACAGCCACGTAATTTCGGCCGTTACGGACGCTGCCGTGTGAACATATCCTTATTGTTCCCGAGACTGTTTAGTGATTGTTGTCGTGTCCTAGTACACCCGTTGTCATTCGCCACGTGTGCGCAACCTACTGCACCTGCTGTCATCCGCCATGTCTGGCGCAACCTGCTGCACCTAATACCATCCGTGCCAGAGCCCCTGCCACCATCTGGACTATTTCAGGTACCCTTGTGCTACGAACTCGTATAGACTTTTGCATAGACTGACTTGGGCAGCTGCCTAGTGAGTCCACATACCCCTAGATCGTGGCAGTAGTCACCTCTCCAGCTCATCTCTTCCTCTCTAAAAATAATGGAGTCCCAAAATATGGGAGATCCAGAAATAGCTGGGTATCGCAGATTATGCATCCTGCTCTAGAGGAATTAAACGGATATAATACACTTAATTAAGTCATACTACATGAATAATTCAAATGGTTTCAAAAACTCTTGTGGGAGTCTAAATATCTAACAACAGAGGATTTTTGAGATGTTACCACTACTACTTTTTACCTATTTAAGTTTGTACCCTGTCCTGGCTCTGCCTAAAAGGACTGCACATAATGGATGCTCAACAGGAGAATGTGGCTCGGTTTGCTTTGTGTATTGTATGTAATGCATTATAAAAAGTTTTCTAAGGGTACTGGAACCAGAAAGAATGCCACTCAAATTTTGGGTGTTATCCTAATGTCCCAGGTGACAGCTGCCCTTTGTAACTGAATCCCAATGGCCCCAACTGATGGGAGAACTTTTAAGAATCAGAAACTAATAATCTGAATGGGACACTACTAGTAGTTTACTCATTTTGGCCTGTAATGAGCAAAGTACACGGCTCTAAGTAATGTAATATGTACTGTGTTGATGTGCAGTGTTTGGCAATAACTGGGCACTGTATGCAGTAAATTGGTACTTTATGGAATTTTTTGGGCATTGCATGAATAATATTAGTATAGGAACTGTGTAGCACAATGGCAGTATATTCATAGAAACATATTTTTAAAATGGGCCTTACCTGGCAACATTAAGATTGCCACAAATTGCTGTCCCTCTTTCCCTTTTCTTGGAAGGTACAGATATGTCCTTCCTTACCTTTCCACTTATCTCAACATATCCTGAAATGTTTAGCCTGAGATGTCCAACTTTTTAAAAACTATGATCTCGTGATACTCTGTCACGAGATGTCTATGATATATGTGTCTATGTGTAGCCACCCAGTCGTTGTGGTATGGATTGTGGCCTGTCAAGGATTTTGCTAGCATGTCGCGATATTGTATTGAAATGGTTTCATGAGAAATTGGAATCCTTAAAAAAATAAGGTAAGTCCTTAACCAAGATAAGGGTGGACACCTCTGTATGTCTACAAAGCAAAAAAATATTGGAATAGCATTACTGACAGGTATTCTTTGAAAAGTAAACCAGTAAAAAACAGATGTCCATGCAAATACTTGATAATTTGGTCACATGGTAAGACCTTCTGCACTGTAACAACTGAACTCTCCTACTGTCTATAGGCAGTTTTATAGCAGCCACGGAACTGAGGCTAGACTTGTTTCCTTCATTAAGGACCTTAGGGAAGAAAGCACACACACACACACACACACACACACACACACACACACAATCGGTGCCCACATAAAAAAGGCACAACAACAGTGCCAGCCACAGTGCTCCCAAAACATTTCCAGCCACAGTGCCTTCACAACACTGCAAGCCACCCACCCCCTTAATAGTGCAGCTATTTTACGAATAAAACTGGGTCCTGTGATGTGAGAAGCGCTGCTTTCCGTTGCCTGCTTTCACTGATGTGAATTCAATGTTATTATGAATGGGTTGAGGGAACAATATATCACATGATTGCCATCACAGTTTGAAGACACACAACCTGAAATCCATAGCACAAACTCTGGACACAAAGGGTTTTAACCCCTTAATTTATGCTTCAGTTTGCCTATAACAAAGGCAGCTCCAAAGAGTTAAATAACAAATTCCGCCTGCTACATCTACATTGCGAAATAAAATATAGCGCCCCTTTCGGCTATAGTATATTTCACACATCAGAATATTTACGTTTAGTGACAAATGTACTTCATAACACATATAGTAATGAAAATAAATAATCATCCAGTCCGATGTTTTTCTATTGTAAACATTTCCGAGTCTACTTACATGTTATTGAGAAATAGTGCCAGTGAAGCACTGTAGGGAGCGACGTGATGAGAACACAGACTGGATGACGGGCACCCCTTCACTCACCTCTAGCAGATGTAATTTAATTGGATTGTCAATCTCTTTTGCGAATAGAGAGATAAAGCTGTCAGATGCCGCATGTAAACCTCATAGGGTGAAGGTAGGACTCTCCAACCCAACCGCTAAGAAAACACAGTACAGGATGCATTAATATGCTATCAATTATCTTTACCTCTTAACTACACCGCCTTACACTTACACTGTGACATATGCTTACCATTCTACTCAATTAGCCTGAAATCAACAACATTTCACTGAAATATGATCTGCAAAGTTTCCTTATGTTCTTCTTTGTGTTTATTTATAAACCTCTTATAGTTGACAGATTTCGAACTTACCAAATACATATGACAGTGAAGGTTGTTTTCCCGTGACTTTTTACACATCTGCTGAATGGAATCATAATATCCTGTTTATAAGTATGATTTGCACAGCTAAACATAAGAGCATGATGTATTGTGGGTGTAAAGTAGTGTGCCGGCATGTTTTCCTTTCTATATTAGCAGAGATGTATTGTGAAGCTCCTACGCTCATTGCAAAATCTATAACAGGCCCCCCACCTGCCATGTGCCATTTATAATACTTGTGTCTTTTTATGTGGCAGAGAGGCTTTTTGGCCCCCTCAGGCACTAGGGCCCCAGTATGACTGCTACCTATGAACCCCCTTTAGCTATGCCCATGAGTTTTAGTATACATAGTAGAAACAAATATAGTAGAAACTTTCTCATCTTTAGTTATAAAATAGGGGTGCAGAGGTAGCAATCACTTCTAGGCTCTATTGCCTGAGTAGGCCCAAAGGCCTCTCTGTCACATGAGAAGACTGTGGCATTCATCAGGGCAGAATACCATTTTTTCAACTGTGTAGATTAGCTTAGTCGACTACACTTTCCTATTCAGAGGCATCCTGCAAAAAAAGTATACTGCACACTATACGTTTTTTTACAATGTGAGCTTATTGGTAACATACTGCAGGCAGCTGTATGCCTATACAGTGGTATAAAGTTACAGCCTTCTGTCGGAGATATACGTTGGAAAATCTTCCCGACGTTTACCTCCGATGAAAGGTTTAAATGCAATGGTAACAGAGCCTTACTGCCAGGGAAAGACAGACAGTGAGGACCCTGTGGGTGACCAGGTGACTAAGAAATCACCATCATAAGAGCTAAATGGTACTATCAGACAGCTACTTCTTGTTCCAAAACCGGAAGCCAGGAGAAGTCGGAACCACAAAAAGATGAGCTTACAAGAGACAGACTACACACAGCCGATACGGATTCAGGAGCAAAATCAAGTTTTCACTTTGGGATAGATAAATTATTTATTTAATGCAACTAATTTTAATAAGAAAATGTTGGGGTTTTTACACATTTAGACTTTGTGTGCACTAGATCATATATTGCTCAGCTGCTTTGTTTGGGGGTAAATATGAAGGGCCTGATGATGTGAATAAGCATTCCCATCAGACTACATGTTTCAGTTTACATGACGGACTTTGTCTCCTGAATGATTCACAGCAGTATGATGGGAAATCTGAATATCATATATTCACCATGCTATTCAGATTTGTGAAACTTTGAAGATAGGTAGAGCTCTAGAACTCGGATAAAAAGCTGAACCAACTGAACATAAACGATGTAATACAAGAGGCGTTATTACTTTTTTTTTTTTTAAACTAGTTAGAAATCACGACTCCCAAAGGAAATATGTCTGAAGTTCTATACAATAATGAAATAATATTCCACAATAGGTATCATCCTTAACACATCATAAAGTATCCTGCATCATTTAAAAAAATAAATGTATTTTTCACATGAAGAAAGACAAATTATCTTCCTCGTGATTGGTTTTGTAGTTAATGAGTGTATCTGATTAATCTAAATGTTTTATGAGTGATTAATGTGTTTCTCTCCCACTGCTCAATCATCAGAACGCTGGCAATAGAGAAACAATTAGAATAAAGTAGGAAATGTTTCGAAGACACAATGCTGTGCCAGACCCTAATGGAATGGTCTCTTGCCATTCTATCGAGAAAACAATTTTTTTTAATTTTACTTATGCAGTATGTTTTCTTTCATGTGTTGTTTGGGCTTTGGATAATTGTTGGCAGAAAGTCATGGACTGGGCTTTGAACCATAATCACTTGTATTCCAATTATAATCTATGAACAAAGAAGACTATTATAAGGAACCTATGTAATGTACAGGGAGCAAAAAACACGCAGTTGTACAGGTAAACTTGAAATGGGAACAGAAGTTACAGAAGAGCTTAAACCCATAGATTAGATAAAATGTCTAAAAAAGTTTAGAAAAATCTCAAATTCAGCATAAAAAAAATCAGCAGCAATTTATACGTCATTGAGTTGTTGTTTCTATTTATATATCATTGAGCAATTCTATTCAGCTATCCTTTAGTTATATCGTTGCCTGGGAAATTCGGTTGGCAGCCAATATGATCACCATCACAGATCCCCCACACAAATTTCCTCCCAGCTTTCCGTAAAGAGAAATCTTCCCGCAATGCTACATTGTCATATCACTGGCCAAATTTCTCTAATCGGATTCCAAGGAAAGCTGGATGAGAACTTTGTTGACAGCTGTATTTGGCTTTGGAGGTTGTTGCAGTGGTTTCCCAGAAGCAATAATTTAAGGGATCTTCCCACCTTAGACATTTCAATAACGATGTAGCCGTCTTTACCTTGACTTTTAACGCATTAAATAAACAGTGGCTAAATCCCTTATCTTGACTTTTTCAATGACTTTTCAATGGCTTTTGTTGTGTGATATCCCACTGCAGCAAGTTATCAGAGTCAATTTAAAGATGGCTACGTCCGTACATGGGTGTCCTACCTATGGGTCCCCCACCTATTAGGAGAACCATTTTCTTTGCTCTCCACCGTAAATTCCTTTAGAATTCAATAAAGAGAGCTGCGCACATTTGCAAGGCCACCTCTGTATTCACTCTGTGCTTGGATGCAGCAGCCACTGGCCACCTCACATTGCAGAACAAGGGCTAGGGGAATCCAGTTCTACCCATTCATAAGTTAAATTCTCTAAAGAAGACACATTAAATAAATATATATATATTATTTTTCGTTTAGAAGGAATTTTGTTGCTGTTCTTGTTTTTCTATGTGCCCACACAGTATACAAAAATGTAGCAATTGTATAGATACTCGCTAATTGGTACTCCTCCACACTTTCCCTTATCCCTGATTGTAACAAAAGAAAATTATTCATTAAAAAAATGAAGAATATTGCAGTTTTACATTATATATGGACTAATAATCAGGCAACTGCTTGAGTAACTATAACTGAAAACATACAATGGTCCAATCCTGTGAACAATGAGGGATTTTATTTATTTATGTATTTTTTCAAACAGAAACTTGTTCATACAAAGGAAGAAGTTACTCTGTGGGTGTGAGGCAATGCACCTTTATGTGATATATACAAGGAGTATGAGCCCAAGTCTAGTGAGGCAGCAATGTTGTAGCTGTAACGTGGATGTGGGGTTTAACGCCCCACCTGCAGGAACTTTGATGGTGCTAAAGACTGGCAGTCGGACACGAAGATTAAACGCAGCATTTTTACTCAGTACTGAGGCAATGTAAGCTTGACACTCTTACAGTCTCTGGCATTAGATCGTCAGTGCACAGACTGCCTAAGTAAGGAGAAGATGGTTTGCTTATACTGCACGGTATCTCCTCGGGTCTCTGACATTCTCTTAATTGCATTGGCCCTGCCCAATTAGTTGTAGCTTACCCCTTGCGACTCCCGCTCAGGATTGCAGCATTCAGCCTCCATCAGTCTGTATATTAAGTCATGTGGTGCTCCTTACACTACCGTGGCCTCAGACACTTAGACCCCATTCATGTTACAATGTCCTTGGTCCACTCTTGGCCTTCACTGCGTTAACAAATGCGACCCAGACACTAAAAGGGACATTCCCCCCACCAGAGTTATAAGCCCAACAGTATTTGGCATCAAAGGCACTTATTTTTGTAAACTCTGGTTGGTCCGGCCACCTGAACCTTCATGTTCAACAAACTGTTAAGTTAAAGGGATCTGTCAACTTAGTAATGGTGTCCAGGTTCACATCTCCCTGCAGCCAAGGGAGCACCACCCTAGCCTATGAACAACAACATCTTTAGTATAACACTAACTTAAGGACCTGCACATCCTGGTCATGTGACAACAGGTCCTATTTAGATAACACATAACAGTACAATATCAAATAATATTGTCGTTTAGCCACAAGGTGCCAGCAATGTACTAAAATTACATAGAACTGCTGCTGTGACCATATTTACAGAGATATGCTTGATCTTGAACCTGCTAAGAAATGAAATTAAAAAAAAGTACAGTCACATTCACATTTGGTGCCCCGGGCACACTTTACATAGTAACACCAAATCTGACCCCCTCCCAAAAGTTGTCTTAGCATTAAGGTCATTTTACACTGGCCAATTTTGGCCGTAACACCGAGCGCTGATCAACGAGACTTGTTGATCAGCGCTCGTTTGCTCCTTTTAGAAGGAGATATGTATGGGAACGAGCGCTTGTTACTCCGATCACTTGTCCCCATACATTTCTATAATGTCGGCAGCACATCTCCCTGTTTACACAGGGAGATGTTCTACAGACAACGATAATATTTTGGCTGCCGAGACTATACGATCAGCCGATGAATAAGCGTTTGCTCGTTCATCGTCTGATCGTTGCCCGATAATTGCCCCATGTAAAAAGGCCCAAAGTAAGTTGCGCTATTCAACTATTCAATGGTACGCCAGTAATTAGATTAGTATTCTGTGCTGATGAGGTGAGGACAGTGTTGCCAACCTCTTCGTTTGTTTTTCACAACAGCTCAGCCACAAATCATGGAAGATAAAATTTACGCTGGATCACCGCGAATTTGACTTTGATGACTTGTTTGATTGACATTTGATAAAAGTTAAATCGTGGGAAAAATACTTTAATGTGTGCTTTTTCAGGTGAATAATCAGAAAAATACAACTGTATGTGTATTTCAGTAATAACAGTATTTCTGCCCAAAATGTTTCCCCTACCATGTATTTTTCAGCTGTTTTCCCACTCTGCACCCTTCTTCTTTTAACCATCAGTTTTTGTTTTTTCTTCGCTCCAATAAGAGCACCCACTACCTGCTATGACAATCTCCTCCACCCAAGAGCACTGCACCCTGTCCCCCAGCCCACAATTTTATTAGAAGATTTTACAATGAAATCACTGAGCAGTGATGCTCTCAACCAAGCACTGGTGTGAGCATGGCCAGCCTTATGGGTGTGCTATCTGTGTAGTCGAATAGGTCGCATCACCAGAACTTGCTGAAGGGAGCGCCTCTTGGGTATCTCAGAGGCATTTGTGACCACTAGAAATCTTAATATTAATTGCATAGACCTGTTAAATTACACATGGAGCTGTTATTTGGTGATTGTATGGTAGTATTATTTGAGCACTGTATGGTGGTATTTACTAAGGCATTGTGTGGCCCTGCTGCTTATACAGTGTACAGTATATATATATACAGTGAAGGAAATAAGTATTTGATCCCTTGCTGATTTTGTAAGTTTGCCCACTGTCAAAGACATGAACAGTCCAGAATTTTTAGGCTAGGATAATTTTACCAGTGAGAGACAGATTATATAAAAAAAAAAAAAAACAGAAAATCACATTGTCAAAATTATATATATTTACTTGCATTGTGCACAGAGAAATAAGTATTTGATCCCTTTGGCAAACAAGAATTAATACTTGGTAGCAAAACCCTTGTTGGCAAGCACAGCAGTCAGACCTTTTTTGTAGTTGATGATGAGGTTTGCACACATGTTAGATGGAATTTTGGCCCACTCCTCTTTGCAGATCATCTGTAAATCATTAAGATTTCAAGGCTGTCGCTTGGCAACTCGGATCTTCAGCTCCCTCCATAAGTTTTCAATGGGATTAAGGTCTGGAGACTGGCTAGGCCACTCCATGACCTTAATGTGCTTCTTTTTGAGCCACTCCTTTGTTGCCCTGGCTGTATTTTTCGGGTCATTGTCGTGCTGGAAGACCCAGCCACGAGCACTTTTTAATGTCCTGGTGGAGGGAAGGAGGTTGTCACTCAGGATTTGACGGTACATGGCTCCATCCATTCTCCCATTGATGCGGTGAAGTAGTCCTGTGCCCTTAGCAGAGAAACACCCCCAAAACATAATGTTTCCACCTCCATGCTTGACAATGGAGACGGTGTTCTTTGGGTCATAGGCAGCATTTCTCTTCCTCAAAACACGGCGAGTTGAGTTAATGCCAAAGAGCTCAATTTTAGTCTCATCTGACCACAGCACCTTCTCCCAATCACTCTCAGAATCATCCAGATGTTCATTTGCAAACTTCAGATGGGCCTGTACATGTGCCTTCTTGAGCAGGGGGACCTTGCGGGCACTGCAGGATTTTAATCCATTACGGCGTAATGTGTTACCAATGGTTTTCTTGGTGACTGTGGTCCCAGCTACCTTGAGATCATTAACAAGTTCCCCCCGTGTAGTTTTCGGCTGAGCTCTCACCTTCCTCAGGATCAAGGATACCCCACGAGGTGAGATTTTGCATGGAGCCCCAGATCGATGTCGATTGACAGTCATTTTGTATGTCTTCCATTTTCTTACTATTGCACCAACAGTTGTCTCCTTCTCACCCAGCGTCTTACTTATGGTTTTGTAGCCCATTCCAGCCTTGTGCAGGTCTATGATCTTGTCCCTGACATCCTTAGAAAGCTCTTTGGTCTTGCCCATGTTGTAGAGGTTAGAGTCAGACTGATTAATTGAGTCTGTGGACAGGAGTCTTTTATACAGGTGACCATGTAAGACAGCTGTCTTTAATGCAGGCACCAAGTTGATTTGGAGCGTGTAACTGGTCTGGAGGAGGCTGAACTCTTAATGGTTGGTAGGGGATCAAATACTTATTTCTCTGTGCACAATGCAAATAAATATATATAATTTTGACAATGTGATTTTCTTTTTTTGTTTTATATAATCTATCTCTCACTGGTAAAATTAACCTAGCCTAAAAATTCTAGACTGGTCACGTCTTTGACAGTGGGCAAACTTACAAAATCAGCAAGGGATCAAATACTTATTTCCTTCACTGTGTGTATATATATATATATATTTTTTTTTATTTTTTTTTAACAGTGTATGGTTGTGGTGGCAGCTCTGA
Organism: Rhinoderma darwinii; assembly: GCF_050947455.1. NCBI lineage: Eukaryota > Metazoa > Chordata > Amphibia > Anura > Rhinodermatidae > Rhinoderma > Rhinoderma darwinii. The sequence continues at coordinate 443,881,782 of NC_134688.1, read as the reverse complement.
TATAGCACAGTTATTATTTGATACACATGTGCCACTGTATGGTACTTAGAATTAGGCACTGTTTGGAACGGTTATTTGTACACTGTATGAAAAAAAGACCACATGGGAAAGGGGATTTCATCAGAAGGTTCCGTACAGTGTAATATCCAACGGAAGGCCAGACCTGCTTGTAATACAGTAGAATACTTACTCAGAGGCGTAGCTATGTTCTCCAGCACCCGGGGCAAAGATTCAGTTTGGCGCCCCCCCCACCAACCTCTTTCCCGACATCTCCTTCCCCCTCGCCGTGTTTGTTTTCTCTACCAATCGCGAGCATAAAAACATTTGTACATTTTACAAGCAATATGGTTCTATACACAACACCAGAACCAAGCTCACTACATATATAAAACACCAGCACAAATACAGCTCAATTTAGTGCAACCCCTGCCGTATAGGTGTGTACGGCGTAAAACTACAGCTCCCAGCATAGCCCAAACAATGATAAGGATATGCTGGGAGATGCCGTTTCACAAAAAATAAATCCTATCATAATCATCTCACTGCAGATCATACAGCGACTACAGTACTGATTAGAGGCAGAATAAACACTTACATTAAGTGACTCACCGGTGACATCTCAGATTCTAGTTCTTTTTCTCCATCCGGTCCAGACCTCTATGATGACTTTTCCCGATCACAGCCCATTTCTGCAGTTTGCCGCTCACATGTCTTCAGCTTCTCACTTTTCCAACATTTCTGCACCTATAAATAAATATAAAGTTATCATTATACCACACACTACGCCCCTAAATATAATAGCGCCATACATTGCACCTCTAATTATAATAGCACCGTACACCGTGTCACACACACACACACACACACACTGTGCCCCCTGTAGATAGTGCCTGCCATGGAGCCCCCTGTAGATAGTGCCTGCCATAGAGCCCCTGTAGATAGTGCCCCCATATAGACCACCCCTGTATATAGTGTCCCACAAATAACTCCCCCTATAGTGCTCTACAGATAGCCCACCCCTGTATATAGCCCCCTGTAGATATAGCCCACCCCTGTATATAGTACTCCACAGATAGCCCAACCATGTATGTAGCCCCCCCTGTAGATATAGCCCACCCCTGTATATAGTGCTCCACATATAGTCCATCCCTGTATATAGTGTTTCACAGATAGCCCCCCTTGTACATATAGTCCACCCTTGTATATAGTGCTCCACTAGATAGTCCACCCCTGTATATAGTGCTCCACAGATAGCCCACCCTTGTATATAGTATATACAGGGGTGGGCTATCTGTGGAGCACTATATCCAGGGGTGGGCTTTCTGTGGACCACTATAGGGGGAGCTATTTGTGGGATACTATATACAGGGGTGGGCTATAACTACAGGGGGACTATATACAGGGGTGGGCTATATCTACAGGGGTGGGCTATCTACGGGGGACCATATCTACAGGGGGACCATATCTACAGGGGGACCATATCTACAGGCCTGGGCTATACACAGGGGTGGGCTCTACACAGGGGTGGGCTATATCTACAGGGGTGGGCTATATCTACAGGGGGACTATATCTACAGGGGGACTATATCTACAGGGGTGGGCTATCTACAGGGGGACCATATCTACAGGGGGACCATATCTACAGGGGGACCATATCTACAGGGCTGGGCTATATCTACAGGGGTGGGCTATATCTACAGGGGTGGGCTATATCTACAGGGGTGGGCTATATCTACAGGGGCGGGCTATATCTACAGGGGGATTATATCTACAGGGGTGGGCTATCTACAGGGGGACCATATCTACAGGGCTGGGCTATACACAGGGGTGGGCTATATCTACAGGGGTGGGCTATATCTACAGGGGTGGGCTATATCTAAAGGGGTGGGCTATATCTACAGGGGTGGGCTATATCTACAGGGGGCTATATACTATATAGCCCCCCTGTAGCTATAGCCCACCCCTGTATAAGGTGCTCCATAGATAGTCCACCCCAGTATATAGCCCCCCTGTAGATATAGTCCCCCTGTATATAGCCCAGCCCCTGTAGATATAGTCCACCTGTATATAGCCCACCCCCTGTAAATATGGTCCCCCTGTAGATAGCCCACCCCAGTATATAGCCCCCCTGTAGATATAGTCCACCTGTATATAGCCCACCCCCTGTAGATATGGTCCCCCTGTAGATAGCCCACCCCAGTATATAGCCCCCCTGTAGATATAGCCCACCCCCTGTAGATATAGCCCCCCTGTAGATATAATGAATACCTATATAGAACCAGACCTAACGATAAACGTTATAGTAAATGTCCACACATATCAAGGAAAAACAGACAATAAATACCTATAACTGTATGTGAAGACAAATCAAATCTCCCAAAAGGGAAAAATAATGACACCAAGTACAGTAAGTAACTTGCAAAAAATATAAATTCTTTATTACAATATACATAAGAACATGTTGGCCATCAGGACCTAAAAACCACAGACAATTAAAATATACAATGTGGAGAACATGAGGCTACTAAGAATGGCCTATATTCAACATTCAATGATACCGGACCGGGTCACTATGACAGTCATGCTATAAATGTACAGTACAAGGATAGCCGACACCACAAAATGTGTCTCCAAAAAGCATGCTGAAACAGAACAATGTAATACAGACCCTGTAAAAAATAGTATACACGAGAGACTTGTAGCTAACACTGAAATCTCAGTGTAAATAAAATGGTATAGAGACCAGGGTATCACCAAAAATCAGAGTAGGTCCCAGAAGCCATACCAACCCGTGTATTGCATATCAAGCCAAAAATGAGCTCCACAGCAAGAGTCCCCCTGTAGATATAGTCCCCCCCAGATACAGACACACACGTCTATTACAGTTTAAAAAAAATAAAAAATATTTAAACTCACCTTATTCCCGCACCCACGCCGTCCGGCAGCCATGGAGACCTGCGCTCTTCTGCGCAGGTCTCCAGGGGGTTGAACACAGCATCTATGAAAGGCGCTGATTGGCTGGGAAGGATGACTTTCCCTGTCAGTCAGTCAGCGTCTTTCATCGACGGAAGCTTCACTGGTACAAAAGGTACCAGTTGCTTCATTCGTGGAAAGGCGCTGAATGGCCGGGCACGGAACGTGCCCGGTCATTCATTGCTTCTAATTGTACCTGTGTCCTTGCGACACAGGTACAATTATAGTGCAGGAGGAGGTGGCGCTGGTGCCCCCCTCTGAGCTGCGCCCGGGGCATGTGCCCCGCCTGCCCCCCCTAGCTACGCCCCTGACTTACTAGAAGATGATTTGTTCCGTTGTGTTTGTGGGTGTGTGTCTGTTTGTTTGTTTGTGTGTGTTTGTGTGTGTGTGTGTGTGTGTGTGTGTGCGTGTGCATGTGTGTGTGTGTGTGTGTCTGTTTGTGTGTGTGTGTTTGTGTGTAGACGACTTGCACAGATTTCTCTCTCACAAACTCTCTTTGCAGCCCTGCTCTGTGTAATATCATAATAAGATAAAACACCTTTCAAGTCTCATAGTTGCCGTTGTTTTTCAGTGAGTGCAGAGTTTCTGAATAGTTACAGTGTGATAGCCAGAAAAAGGGAAAAGAGTTTTCTGAAAGTGGAGAAAGATATTTTTCCTTTAACAAGATATGTTACAAAGTTTATTGTTTATCTTTGCATACACTATTTATTTATTGAAAGTTTAATTATAAGACAGTTATGCTTTAACTTATATGACACCAAGGCATTTTCCAATAAATCACTGGAATATCTTTGTGCAGCTTTTAGTATTTTACTATAAAATTTGGTTCAGGATTACCTGAAAATATATGTTGATGTTGACTGGAAAGAAAAGGAAAATCCCTTTGGTTTCATGACTTAGTTGCACATTGTCTGTATCATTAGAATAATTATCCTGTACCTGCCGCCACCAATGATAGAAAAGCACACAAGTAAAATCAAACATAATTCAATTAAAACTACATTGAGACTAAAACTTTATAATGCTTTATGTCTGAAATCGTGTAGATGTCGAGAAAATGTGTAAATAAATGGAGCACACAAGATGAGTTGTTTAATGACTCACATCCCTTCGCCACACAGGCAGAGTCATGTCTTCCCTCGTTTCCCAGTAAAACCTCACTTCCCTTTGTTATACTTATGTAATTACACATTATTTAGTTATAGACATATTAATTGCTCCCTGAAATGTGAACTTGAACATTTTTGATCTCTAATCTCATGAAAGTGAGTATGTGTCAAACATTTTGGCTTTATAGAATAAATTAAATTATTGTGTTTTTATAGAGGGTACATTGTGCCGTGCTCTAGGGCTGGGATTTTTGGCATCTCGTTGCTTGACTTCCATTGTGTAACAATTCAATGTGAATGTGAATGCATTTGTCTCTACTAACAGAGTATAAGACACATTTGGTATAGTTAAAAAAAGTGAATCTAAGGTCACATGGGCATGGCAGAACTATGTGCATGGAGGCTATACGGTAGTGCCTTATTAAAGAGCCATAGGCAATCTGTGTGCCACTGTAGGGTGCCCCGTACAATTCAGAATTACTTCTATAATATAGCGTTATCATTATGGAGTATGCCCCAATATTTTTTTAATCGTATGGAATCCCAAGACAGAAACAAACTTTGTGGAGATACAGTAGAGTCTATGGATGCCGTACTACAGTTTAGTACAATTGCAAGGCATGGAGCTGTAATACGACCATGTGCATATGGCCTTAGACACAATTAACCTAGTTTAAAAAAAAGTGCTGCCAAAAAGTCTAATAGAAAAGTAACGCATTATGCACATATAAAGTAACACTTTTATAACTTGTCAGCTACACTCCACCGTCTAGTGTATTTAGTACTTAGTATTACATACAGGTTGTCACTAGTGTTTATCTCTACATTTTTCTGTTCCACCAATTGGTAAAATTTTTTAAAAATATTTCCGTTAATGTCCCCATTGGTTTCAATAGGATTTTGCTACTGTTAGTAAGTATCCCATTAGGTTTCTGTTGCTTTTGACGGTCCAAATGGACTACAAGACTATTATAAAGAGTCAAAAAAATCAGAAATAGATTCCTTTGAAATCAATGGGATTCATTAAGATCTGTTGCCATTTTGTGCATTAATAATTGATCTGAATCATCATAAATATAGGACTTGACAGAATGAGCCGAGCCTGATATAGAGATGATTTGCTTAATGTAGTGTACACACTGTACTATAGACGCCACATTTAAATTCTGTATTTTATAAGAATGTTTTTGTAAAAATATATAGTACGACAACATAGTGGCACATGAACGTAGTCAGCTTGGGAACAATTGGTTAACAATACCACAAATAGTTGTGAATAAATAAGTACCACTAATGGGCACAGAATGATGGGGACAGTGATCCATACTGCCTATTGGTTGCAAAGAGAAAAATAAGAGGTGATAAAGTTACAAATAATACTACAAGCAGCAAAGATAGTTGAAGTTATAAACTTAGCAATGCTTTGGAGTACAATAATATGTAAACTCGGCAAAATCAGGGCAGATAAAGGCAAAACATTTCAGTCTGGCATAAAATACTAAAAGCCACAAGTAGTGCAATAAAAGATGACCCGAGATCCTTCTCTAGCCCTACTTTGAGGGGGAAAAATGGGGTCGGCGACCAGGTCCTAATGTGATGTTACTGATTTGTTAATGCCCATAAAGCCGAAATTACACAGTTATCTGTCTATCCTTCTTCCACCCATGACCTTTATGTTAGACGAAACGCCAGTGGAAATATTGCGTACATCAAGGATTTATGCCATGTTGGTGTCCCCTCCGGATTAACCACTGCCGTCCTTTATCTCAAACTAGTAGAGGGATTCCAATTTATCTTTTCCTGGCTTTCAAAGAGAAAGACTTTACCATCTCGCTAAGGGTTCTTCTATCTCTAGTCGATTGCAAGAGGCTGGATATAAATTACAATCGAGAGGGTATCGAGACCTTTCTAAATTGCATGCTATGATGTCTTCAGTTTCTTCACCCTGTTGGCGTTGTCACAATGCTGAGGGTATGATATTACATATTTTTTTTGTATTGTACGAGGTTAGCCCCTTTCTGAAGTATGGAGAATAGCGTCTACTTTCACAGATTTTATACTCCCTTTTTTTCCTGCTTTCCTTCTATTAAATCACAATGACTTTTCTATGAGGTCCTATAGAAAATCTATCCTGAGACATCTGGTAAATGCAGCCAGTCTTGTTGAGATGAACAAACTTTGGTTCCAAAAAAGCAGAAGAGCTTACGTCCTAAATATATAATCGGCATGACATGATATATTCCGTAGGACTTGCTACTATTGGATGGTGTATCAAAATTCTTTGAATACAGCTCAATACTTGCTTAAACCTCCCTTGAGAGTTTATGTACTAACCCTGGGGTGGGGGAGGAGGTAAGTTTGGGTTTTGTTTCTCCTCTTCCTCTCCCTTTTCTTTAGATTTTTTCCTTTTCTTATATGGTTTGGATTTTTATGTAGGAACTGTTAGGTACTGGATGCCAGTGGCGTAAATACCAATGTAGCAGCCATAGCGGGCCACCCACCGGGACAGGCCCTCCCCACACCCAGTGGCGACGCTAGTATAGGACACAGATACTATTGTACACTATGACAGAGCAGGGAGGTACCTCCCTGCTCTGCCATAGGCTACAGGCCACATTCAGTCTGCAGCCTAACAGGCGCAGGGTCCAGATCCCTGCACAGGCCGGCGTGATGATGTCAATGGATCATACCCGCCTACACAAGGATCCTGTCGGCGTTGAGGAGCTGCTCCATTCATCGGGGGAATGGGTCCTAGGTGAGTATATATTATTTTTTTTGGGAACGATATACCGCACTATATACAAGGGAGGTGGGAGCGCTATCTACAAGGGGGGTCTGTATAGCACTGTCTACAGGGGGGTCTGTATAGCACTATCTACAGGGGGCTGTATAGTACTGTCTACAGGGGGGCTGTATAGCACTGTCTACATGGGGGTTGCATAGCTCTGTCTACAGGGGGGGCTGTATGGCACTGTCTACAGGGGGGCTGTATAGCATTGTCTACAGGGGGCTGTATAGCGCTGTCTACAGGGGGCTGTATAGCACTGTCTACATGGGGGGCTGTATAGCACTGTCTACATGGGGGGCTGTATAGCACTGTCTACAGGGGGGTTGTATAGCACTGTCTACAGGGGGGGCTGTATAGCATTGTCTAAAGTGGGTCTGTAAAGCACTGTCTACAGGAGGGCTGTATAGCACTGTCTACCGGGGGGTCTGTATAGCACTGTCTATGGTGTGGCTGTATAGCACTGTCTACAGGGGGGCTGTAAAGCACTGTCTACAGGGGGTCTGTATAGCACTGTCTACAGGGGGGTCTGTATAACACTGTCTACAGAGGGGGCTGTACAGCACTGTCCACAGGGGGGGCATGCACCAACATAATCCGAGCAACCCCCTTTGAATTAGTAGGAGGTGGTAGACAATTTCAAATCAGACACTACATATCCTGCAGTACCACATGTGTCATATATTATGCCACCTGTGGTTGTGGCAAGATATATGTCTGTTTAACATCACGCCAATTACGTGTTCGGACTCGCGAGCACGTGCAAGACATTATGGCTGCGAAAAAAGTTAAAGACTTGACCCTTCTCAAAACTATAGCAAAACATTTCAAACTATGCCACAGATGAGACCCGAGAACGTTTAAAGTTCGAGGGATCGATAAAATACACTGTGGTGTCAGAGGAGTAGATGTGAGGAATTTGCTTGCCCGAAGAGAGTGTAGATGGATAATAACCCTGGGTACAATGGTACCCTCTGGTCTCAATGAAAAACTAAGTTTTGCTGCGTATCTGTAGTCTCTCTGCCATTTTTTACTATTTCACAAATTCCTGTTTTTATGTTCAGTTTTATTATTATAGATTCCCAAGTACCGCCTTAAGGAAAATGTGCTGAGATGTCGTTAAACTCTGAACCAAAAACTTCTTGGTCCTATTATATTCCGTGATAATTTGCCCCTGGGATTTACTATGTTGATGAGTCACATGACGGATCGCTCCATATAACTATCTATATATAACCTGCATTTCTTTTCTGTTTATTATTTTGTCCACTTTGATATTTTTGGGAGATTGTCATCATATTTTTTTCTAATATATATAAATTATTGTCATTATTATTATTATATTACATATATCGTACAATCATTATATTATGGTGTGACATTATTATTATTATTATTATTATTATTATTATTATTATTATTCATTATAGCACTGGGTTTTTTTCATGGTTTATTTGTTTTTGTTTTCCCTTTATAATGATTTTGTCACATTATATAATTTACTATACACTGTGCTTGATAAAATGTGTTTTCACTATTCATATCACTTTTAATATGATAAATATATGCATTCAATTGATATGTCACAAATTATATCCACATGGGTAGCATGGCAGGTTTTATCTTGGTTGCATGAGATTTTATCTCAAATTACGTGTAGCCTTCATCATATTTAAACACTATACTTACTTCAAATTCTTCATCAATAATTACCTGGTGTTGCGCACCGATTGTGGATCCGGTGTACGGAACTTCCGCCTTTGGTCTCCAGTATGGTGCACTGCGCGCATGCGCCGTCTCCCTGGTGACGCATCTTGAAGTTGGTGCATGCGCAATTAGTGCACGGATGGCTCAGGTCGACAGTCTCAAGGTACTCCGATTGATCCCGCGTATGCGCCATTGACCAGGACGGTTATTGGCTAAACCAGTATCACATGACATACACAGTGCCCTTTAAAAGACAGGAACTTGAACATAATATCCTGTACCCCTTGAGAAAGCAATTAAACGCGAAACGCGCGTCGGGGCGCTATACATGGGCACACGGTTTACTTCAGCACACATGGGTAAGTTATCTTATTAGGATCTTTCATCCACTTTTTGAAAAGGAGCTGGGTTCACCCCTTTCCTTTTTGTTACTTACTATATATACACACCCTTTGATAGGATACCAGACCATAGCAGCCAATTTTGCTAATATATTTACTCCTTAAATGCCATTTTTTTATATGTGGATATATATAAAAATTAATCAATAATGCTACTCTATACCCATTGTGCATTCTTTTGCTGACATGGAATACACCATTGTTTCGCATTGTATTAAACATCTACGTGTAGCCCATGTATAGCTGTATATTTATGGGGTCCTCTTTGTTAATTTATCTAGTATGTTTTGTATAATAAAAGATTTGATATTTTCCTTTTTACACTAAATAGTGCATGACTCCTTGTTTCACTTGTGTCTACAAATGATTCTGTGGAATTTCTATTTGTCACTTTCAAATAATTTTGGAGGTGAGATACAGTTCTTTGAATCACCTAGCCAAAGTGTTACTTGCTTTGGGAGATATATGTTTATGCTACGGGGGGGTGTATAGCACTGTCTACACGGGGGTCTGTATAGCACTTTCTACAGGGTGGGCTGTATGCCACTGTCTACAGGGGGGTGGGCTGTATAGCACTGTCTACAGGGGGCGGGGTGTATAGTGCTCTATACAGGGGGCTGTATAGCGCTGTCTACAGTGGGCGGGCTGTATAGTGCTCTCTACAGGAGGCTGTATAGCACTGTCTACAGGGGGCTGTATAGCACAGTCTACAGGGAGGCTGTATAGCACAGTCTATAGGGGGCTGTATAGCACTGTCTACATGGAGGGCTGTATGGCACAAGCTACAGGGGGGCTGTATGGCACAAGCTACAGGGGTTCTGTATGGCACAATCTACAGGAGGGGGCTGTATAGCACTCTCTACAGGGGGGCTGTATAGCACTGTCTACAGCCATAAAGCACTGTCTATAGGGGAGGCTATATAGCACTGTCTACAGGGGGTGTCTGTATAGCACTATCTACAGGGAGGGCTGTATACCACTGTCTACAGGGGAGCGGGATGTATAGCACTGTCTACAGAGGGGGCTGAATAGCACTGTCTACATGAGGGGGCTGTATAACACTGTCTACAGGGGGTTCTGTATAGCACTGTCTACAGGGGGGGTCTGTATAGCACTGTCTACAGGGGGGTCTGTACAGCACAGTCTACAGGGGGGCTGTATAGCATTGTCTAAAGGGGAGTCTGTATAGCACTGTCTACAGGGGGGGTGTTTAGTACTGTCTACAGGGGGGCTGTATATCACTGTCTACAGGGGGCTGTATAGCACTGTCTACAGGGGGCTGCATATCACAGTCTACAGAGGGGCTGTATATCACAGTCTACAGAGGGGCTGTATATCACAGTCTACAGGGGGGCTGTATATCACAGTCTACAGGGTTGGCTGTATGCCACTGTCTACAGGGGGCAGGCTGTACAGAACTGTCTAGAGGGGGGGGGGCTCTATAGCACTGTCTACAGGGGGCTTTATAGCGCTGTCTACAGGGGGCTGTATAGCACTTTCTATAGGGGGGGCTGTATGCCACTGTCTACAGGGGGGCGGGCTGTATAGCACTGTCTACAGGAGGGCTGTATAGCACTGTCTACAGGGTGGGCTGTATGCCACTGTCTACAGGGGGGTGGGCTGTATAGCACTGTCTACAGGGGCAGATGTATAGCACTGTCTACAGTGGGGGGCTGTATAGCACTGTCTACAGGGGGTGGGCTGTATAGCACTGTTTGCAGGGGGGCTGTATAGCGCTGTCTACAGGGGGCTGTATCGCACTGTCTACAGGGGGTTGTATAGCACAGTCTACAGGGGGCTGTATAGCACAGTCTACAGGGGGCTGTATGGCACAAGCTACAGGGGAGGGGCTGTATAGCACTCTCTACAGGGGGCCTGTATAGCACTGTCTACAGCCGTGTAGCACTGTCTACAGGGGAGGCTGTATAGCACTGTCTACAGGGGGGGTGTTTGGCACAATCTACGGGAGGGGGCACTATGGAACTATCTACAGGAGGGCACTATCTACAGGAGGGCGCTATCTACAGGAGGGCACTATCTACAGGAGGGCGCTATCTACAGGAGGCACTATCTGCAGGAGGCACTATCTACAGGAGGCACTATCTGCAGGGCGCCCTATCTACAGGAGGCACTATCTACAAGGGCGGGCTGTGTGTGACACCAAGAGGAGGGGGGGGCCCAGTCAAAAGTTTGCTATGGGGCCCAGTGTTTCCTAGTTACAACCCTGCTGGTTGCTCTAAATTTAGTTGTCTCTCATTGGTGATTGTAAAGTAATTCTATCTGGTTGGGATCCTTTCCTGACCTGTTTATATAGTGTAATGTTTTAAACATGGAAAATGTAATAATAAAGGCTAAAGACAAACAAAAACGTTATGCAAGGTTACCGTATCATTTGCAATACTAAGTCTCAATTATGTGCCTAGGTATAATAGAGCTTGTCATTTAGCACAATTCATCATACTATCACCATGGGCTATCTGTGACTTTATGTAAAGAAAAAGAGTTATCTTATTACTTATCAGTGAATTTTCACAGTGCTCAAAAGAAACAATTCATTTTCAAATTCAGTTCTTCTACATCTGTCTGTTTACATTTCCATAAGGGCCCATTCACACGAACGTGAATAACGTCCGTGTGCTGCGCATGGAAATCACGCGCAGCACACGGACCCATTGATTTCAATAGGGCCGTTCACACATTCGTGAGTTTTCACGCAGTGAGAGTCCGCTGCATGAAACTCACTGCATGTCCTATATTGGAGCGTTTTCACACACCTACGCGCCCATTGAAGTAAAAAAAAGGGGCACCCAGGCACAAGCACCACAGAGGAAGAGGCTCTGGTAAGTGTGGTGTGTGTATATGGTGTGTATAATGTAAGTCTATATAGTGTGCGGTGTGTGTGTATAGTGTTTATAGTGTATATATAGTGTAAGTGTGTGTGTATAATGCATATACTATGTGTGTGTATAGTGTACATAATGTATAGTGTGTGTTTGTAATGTAAGTGTGTGTGTATATAGTGTGTGTGTGACTTGAATATATAGTGTGTGGTGTGAGTGAATTGTATATAGTGTGTGTATAGTGTATATAGTGTTTATAGTGTGTAATTTGAAGTGGGGGATTCATCAGAGGTATGGTCCCTAACAAGTACATAATTGCTCATGGGTATGGGCGTATTTTGGCCTCCTGCTGGGTGGTGTCCCGGGAGTGGTTTTTCATACTTGGCAAGCCAACTGCGGATTAGTAAGGTGACTGTAGGGAGACAGCTGGGGGTAAGTAGCTATACAGGTGGGCAGTTCGGCGCCAAAGTTTTGTAGATCCAAGGACTTCCCTTTCCTCGTGATGTGATTTATAAAGCTCTGTTGTATGTTCAAGTAAATATGTTAATAAAATGGCTGCTGTGGCTGAATTTTTCCAACCCACTGTCTCGTGTGTTTTACTTGGAGGGGTAAGTGGTAAGGAATAAGGTGGGGCCATGGGGTAAAATAGGTTTAGATGGTAAGAAAGGAGGGGGTTAGGTAGAAAGTAGTTTAGAAGTGGACGAGCTCTGTAATCCCGTGGTCATGTACATCTATATATTGTATATAGTGTAAATCTTTAGTGTGTGGTGTGTATAGTTTATAGTGTGTATATAGTGTAAGTGTGTATAATGCATATAGTATGTGTGCGTGTATAGTGTATATAATGTATAGTGTGTGTGTATATAGTGTGTGTGTGTGTGTGTGTGTGTGTGTGTGTGTGTGTGTGTGTGTGTGTGTGTGTATAAAGTAAGTGTGTTGTTTGAATATATAGTGTGTGGTGTGAGTCAGAATTGTATATAGTGTGTGTATGGTGTATATAATGTAAGTCCATATAATGCGTACAATGTAATTCTATATAGTTTGTGTATAGTGCACATAGTGTAAGTGTGTGTGTGTGTGTGTGTGTGTGGTTTGAATATATAGTGTGTGGTGTGAGTGTGAATTGTATATATAGTGTGTGTGATATACAAAAGCAAAAAAGTACATCTCAAAAAGTCTAACTGACTGCTAAATTGTTTCCCTCTCAGAGAGCCCTCTGCAGTCAGTCAGATGCTCAGAACTCCTTGTAGTATAATCGTCTGAATTAAAGGGGTATTCCGGAACTAAAAAATTACATTTATTTAAATAAAACAATGAAAATGATATAACTTTACAATGTACTTACGTTTCATCAGATGGCTGTAGCGTCGTATATCCTCCTCCGTCACCGCCCCCTTAGTGAAGCAAAATCTGCACTTCCTGTGCAGACCCGTCCATTTAGTCTTCTGCCTTGCTTCCGGTTTCCGGCTTTCACACTGTACGGTTACGTCACAAATGACGTAACCGTACCACGTGCTTCTTTATCTCAGAGCATGCGTGGTTAACACACTCCACCGCGCATGCTCTGTGAAATTATAACCCTTTATAAATTACCGACGGAATACGAAGTTGCGGGAATAACGGCCGTTTCGGCCGTCTTCCCGACAGGTGCAGGAGCTGTGACAGCTGCTGTCTCGTACAGCAGCTGCCGCAGCTCCTACAGCGGGGACCGATCGCTGTGTCCCCGCTGTCTAACCCCTTAAAAGCCGCGTTCAATAGAGATCGCGGCTTTTTAGGGGTTAAGTTACCATCGCCGGCCTGCTACACGATAGCGGCCGGCGATGGTTACTATGGCAACCGGACACCAAACAATGGCGTCCGGCTATGCCATCGACGGAAGCCTAATGGGTCCTGACAAAGTCAGGACCCACTATGCTTGCTGTCAGTGAATAGCTGACAGTTCTAATACACTGCACTACGCATGTAGTGCAGAGTATTAGAATAGCGATCAGGGCCTCCTGCCCTCAAGTCCCCTTGTGGGACAAAGTAATAAAGTAAAAAAAAAAAGATGTGTAAAAATAAGAAAATAAAAGTTAAAAAAAATCCCCTTTTTTTCCCTTATCAGTCCTTTTTTATTAATAAAAATATATAAATAAATAAAATATACATAATTGGTATCGCCGCGTCCGTAACGGCCTGAACTACAAAATTATTTCGTTATTTATCCCGCGCGGTGAACGCCGTAAAAGAAAATAATAATAAACCGTACCAAAATCACAATTGTTTGGTCACTTCACCTCCCAAAAAATGTATTAAAAAGAGATCAAAAAGTCGCATGTACCTAAAAATGGTCCTGATCGAAACTACAGTTCGTTACGCAAAAAATAAGTCCTCGCACGGCGTTATTGATGGAAAAATAATAAAGTTCTGCCTCTTAGAATAAGGTAACACAAAAAGTGAATGATTTTTTACAAAACGTATTTTATTGTGCAAACGCCATAAGACATAAAAGAACTATAAACATCTGGTGTCACCGTAAGGCCGAGTTTACACGAGCGTGTGCATTTTGTGCAAGCAAAAAGCGCGGCGTTTTGCGTGCGCAAAAGGCAATTAACAGCTCCGCGTGTCAGCCCTTTATGATGCGCGGCTGCCTGGTTTTCGCGCAGCCACCATCATTATGACACTCCGTTTGGATGTTTGTAAACAGAAAAGAACGTGGTGCTTTTCTGTTTTCATTCATCCTTTACAGTGCTGTTGCGCGAATCACGCGCGTCCCACGGAAGTGCTTCTGTGCGACATGCGTGGTTTTCACACACCCATTGACTTCAATGGGTGCGTGATGTGCGAACAGCGCACAAATATAGGACGTCGTGCGTTTCACGCAGCGGACATACGCTGCGTGAAAATCACGCCCACCTGGCTGCACGGCCCCATAGACTAACATAGGTCCCTGCGGCGCGCGTTGCACGGACGTATAACACGCTCGTGTAAATGAGCCCTAATCGTATCGCCCCGCAGAATAAAGTGAATGTGTCATTTATAGCGCACGGTGAACGCTGTAACAAAAATAGAATAAAAAAACAATAGTAGAATTGCTGTTTTTTTAGTCACCACGCCACTTAAAAATAGAATAAAAACTGATCAAAAAGCCGCATGCACCCCAAGAAAACTACAATGAATTCCTCAAGGGGTCTAGTTTCCAAAATGGGGGCACCTTTTGGGGGTTTCCACTGTTTTGGTACCAGAAGACCTCTTCAAACCGTTTAACCCCTTAATGACCGGGCCATTTTGCACGTTAATGACCAAGGGTTATTTTTGTTTTTTTCACGGTCACATTCCAAGAGTCGTAACTTTTTTTTTATTCCGTCGACATAGCCGTATAAGGGCTTGTTTTTTGCGGGACGAGTTTTATTTTGTAATTCCACCATTTTTAGATGCTTTTAATATATTGATTAACTTTTATTAACTTTATTTTAGGAGAGAATTGAAAATAAGCAGCTATTCCAGCATTGATTTTCACGTTAGAAATTTACGCCGTTTACTATGCAGCGTAAATAACATGTTAACTTTATTCTATGGCTCGGCACGGTTACGGGGATACCAAATATGTAAAGGTTTTATGTTTTCCTACGTTTGCACAATAAAAACCCTTTTAGAAAAAAATTACTTGTTTTTGCATCGCCGCATTCCAAGAGCCGTAACGGTTTTATTTTTCCGTCTATGTGGCTGTACGTGGGCTTGATTTTTGCGGGACAATGTGTAGTTTTCATTAGTACTATTTTGGAGTACATAGGACTTAGATTAATTTTTAATGGTGGGAATGGGAGAAAAGAGCGAATTTTGCCGTTGTTTTTTTGGACGCCGTTCATCCAGCGGTTTAATTAATGTGTTAATTTTATTGTTCAAGTGGTTACGATCGCGGGGATACCATATATGTGTATGTGTGATTTGTTTTGACACTTTTACTTTCAAAAAACAACTTTTTGGGCAAAAAAAATAGTTTTATTTGATTTTCACTGTAATTTTTTTTTTGTTTTTTCACCAACTTTATTTAACGGATTTACATTTTTTTTTTAGTCCCACCATGGGACTTCACTATGCGATGTGCCGATCGCATATATAATGCTTTGGTATACTTCGTATACCAAAGCATTATTGCCTGTCAGTATAAAACAGAGGGAGCTCCCTCCCTCTGTCAAACACATTAGATGCCGCTGTCACTATTGACAGCGGCATTTAATGGGTTAAATTGCCGGAATCGGAGCGCGCTTCGATTCCGGCAGTTGCAGCAAGAGCCAGGCTGTGTATAACAGCCGTGCTCCTGCCGCTGATCGCGTGGGTACACTGGCAGTACCCGCGCCATCACAGGACGGATATATCCCTCCTCCTGCGCGAACTAGCAGCTGCAGAGCACTGATATATCCGCCCTTCGGCGTTAAGAGGTTAAAAACGCAGATATCCAGTGATTTCAGCTTGTGCTATCAGTAATAGAATGAGAGCACCAAAATGAAGACTGAGATTGCAGAAGTTAGTAGAGCTGGGTGTAGTAGGCGGAGCAAGTGCACTGCTGCATGCACATTGCATGCTGGGACTAGAGCAGTGCATGCAGGGAGGAGAAACACAGGAAGAGAAGAGGAATGAACTTACTGAGCAAAACAAACCTCTCAAGGTAAACAATAGGGAGTAATGTTACTAAAACCATTTATTATCAAGAAAAAGCTAGTCAGAGTGCACTAATATATTAATAGAGGAACATTGCATTGATTTAAAAAAAAAAAAAAAGGATTGGAAAACCCCTTTAATGTATGGCCTGGGGTCTTAATTTGCTTAGGGGTTTAGTCTAGAGTATAAAACAATTAAAGGGGTTTAGTTCTCTATTTTTGTGTTACTATAGACGCTGAAAATAGCTGCAAAATCGAGGGGCAAAGATTTCTCATCAGGAAACTCTGGAGTCATCAAGAGAAGTCGCCATAACGGCCTGTCTCAGATAGAGAAGAGAAGAAAAGAGAACAACGCTCATCAGAGAAGACATCACTTGTGAGTAACTGGATTTATAGAGAATCTGTCACCTCTCCTCCCATGTCTGTTGTAGGAAATCCTTGTATTCTATAAAAAGTCTTTGCGTACCCAGAACTAATAGACCAATGCATGTTACCATTCCCATTGTCAGGAGGATGTGTCCCTACACATTGTGATACTGTTGGAGACTGTCAGTATATAGGGGCTCAGCCCTTTGACAAGTGAATCATAACACCCATTTGTAAATGCTCGCACAGAAAGGTGGTGTTTAAAATAGACACGACATGGCAGGGCGGTCGTGGAGAGGGGGGCCCAAGCATGGGGAACAGTCCAGCGCCTATGCTCTACTTAATCCACCATTGTGTCAGGGTATTACTGGTAAATTCTAAAATGTCTTTCCTTTTATCCATCTGAAACCAGCTTAAAAACCCTTTTACACTGGCCGATTATCGGGTAGACGAGCGTTCATAGAACACTCGTTCTCGATAATTGCCCTGTGTAAAAAGGGCAGCGATCAGCAGATAAACGAGCAAATGCTCATTCATCTGCTGATCATATCGTTTTAAAAAAGTGAAATATTATGATTTTTAGCAGCACATCTCACTGTGTAAACAGGGAGACACGCTGCCGACATGATATTAACGTATGGGGACGAGCGATCGGAATAACAACCGCTCGTCCCAATCCTTAGGCGGCTAGCAAACTAAACCGACGTAGGGCATGATTGAATGTCTCTCTATGCATTGTACGCTAAGAATTGAATAAATAAATAATACTTACCAACTGCAGGCCCCTGATGAATTGCGGCAGACATCATTTACAGCAATGAAATGCGTAGGGCAATTTCTGTGACTGACTGATACGAGGCATCAGCCCTTATAAGGGCTAAGTAGCTAGCAGCTGAACCAGTAAATATATACTGGTTAATATCCTCACACAGCGTAGCCAGCTAGTCCTAGTACAACTATATACAGATGCAGCAGACAGTGAACGTACCCTAAGTGCATCTACTAGGCTAGACTAATATACCAACGGGGTGACCACCCCTGGTGGTATTCAAAGCCTACATACGGATTAATGTTGGATTATTTGGATAAACAACAAAAAATCATAAAATATTAATAAAAATAAATATTAATAAAAATACAAAAATACAAAAATAGAGAAATCCAAAACAAAAATCCAGTATCCAACATCAGCATTGTATCCGGTTGCAAGTATAGGCTTTTTGTATACATACCTCAGCTATCTAGAAAGTCACAGAGTCTATAGTGGCAATGTAAGTGCATCTGCACTTGAACTAAATATTTTTGCAATCTGCATAGTTATTTAACATTGGCAGGTTGTATTTTGAATCAAATACAGTGATATCGCTACCTATTCAAAGCACATATCCCTAATGATATGAACCAGTGATAAATTCAATTATACTAGGGAAAACAAACCAGATATTTCTAATACACAGTGAACTATAGTCAATCCTTATCTCTGTGTGACAGAAGCAAACGAGTGCCGATCAACGATGTCTCGTTGATTGGCGCTCGCTGCATCGGCCGAATATCGGCAGGTGTAAAAGGCCCTTTACTCTGTATGTAAATCACTGCCAATAGTGATCTAGAGGTAAGCAGCCATGCGATCACTATCATGTGTGCTCTGTATATAGAGGAAACACAGGTCATTTTATTCACACTCCTTTCCAACTCCAGGGGGAGGGGGGACAAGTAGGTAAATGAATAAAATAATGTAAAAAAAAGAAATAATAAATAAGAATGAATAAAAAAAAAATACCTCAAATTAAAATAAATACATCCTCTCCCTGGACTTACAAGACCATCCTCCTAAATGCATTTTACATAGGTATCATGTGCCCAATGTAATTCTGCATCCATCTCATGGAGCATAAATGTTTATCCTAAAGCCACACAATTTATTTGCTATTACAATTTTTTTTTTATCCCTATCTGCCCTAATACTTACAATAAAAAAATGTGTACACCGGAACCTTGAACCCATTGACAAAAGCCACACACCAGCTATGGGCAGGGGACACACTCAGGCATTATATCAACAATGTATGATAACTAAAGTACACATATTTGCCATTGTTATACACAGGAAAACACCCTAAGGCATTGTTCACACGGCTCTCAAAAAAACCGACGTGTAAATGCGTAAAAAAGTGTATTTACAAAGTGCTTTTTAAAGTACAAACGTTTTTTGGCACGTTTTTGATGCGTTTTTGGGCGCGTAATTAGGACTCCCATTGATTATGGGAATTAGGCGTGTTTTTGGCAGGCTTTATGCGCAAAGTATCGACCTGACGCTTCTTTTTTTTGCAGAAACCGTTTTTTTTAACACAAGAACGTAAAAAAAACAGCTTCGTTTGCACTATAATGCATTTTCCCATTGATGTCAAAGGGCTTGCTTAAAGAAAGCGTTTTTGACGCGTTTCATTGGCACATAAAACAGGGCAAAAACGCGTAGAATACGCGCCGTGTAAACAAGGCCTTTGAATATGTCATTCTAAGGGCTGATTCAGACGAACGTTGCGTTTTTGCGCGCGCAAAAAACGCGGCGTTTTGCGCACGCAAAAACCACTTGACAGCTGCGTGTGTCATCCGTGTATGATGCGCGGCTGCGTGATTTTCGCGCAGCCGCCATCATAGAGATGAGTCTAGTCGATGTCAGTCACTGTCCAGGGTGCTGAAAGAGTTAACTGATCGGCAGTAACTCTTTCAGCACCCTCGACAGTGAATGCCGATCACAATATCGAGAAACCTCTTAAAAAAAAAGAAAAAGTTTGTACTTACCGAGAACTTCCCTCCCGGCCGTTGCCTTGGTGACGCGTCCTTGGTGACCCGCCTCTCTTGACATCGGGCCCCACCTCCCTGGATGACGCCTCAGTCCATGTGACCGCTGCAGCCTGTGCTTGGCCTGTGATTGGCTGGAGCTGTCACTTGGACTGAATTGTCATCCCGGGAGGTCAGACTGGAGGAAGAAGCCGGAAGTTATCGGTAAGTCAGAACTTCTTTTTTTTTTACACGTTCATGTATATTGGGATCGGAAGTCACTGTCCAGGGTGCTGAAACAGTTTAACTCTTTCAGCACCCTGGACAGTGACTATCTCCTGACGTCGTGTACCGGAAATTTTTTTGCCGGGTTCGGCCAAAACGAGTTTGGCCGAACCCGGTGAAGTTCGGTTCGGTTGTCCGGGTTCGCTCATCTCAAAGACACTCCGTTTGGATGTTTGGAAACAGAAAATCACGTGGTGCTTTTCTGTTTACATTCATCCTTTTGACAGCTGGTGCGCTGTTTCAGTCGGTTCGCACGGAAGTGCTTCCGTGCGACCTGCGTGGTTTTCACGCACCCATTGACTTCAATGGGTGCGTTATGCGCGAAATACGCGGAGATATTGAGCATGTCGCGCTTTTTGCGCAGCGGACAAACGCTGCGCAAAAAGCACGGACTGTCTGTACTGCCCCATAGACTTGTATTGGTCTGTGCGTGGCGCGTGAAAACCACGCGGCCCGCACGGACCCAATACACGTTCGTGTGAATCCCCCCTAAAAGGTGAGATTTTGCTGTGGACATCGAGACATTTGAAAAATTTGGCCACAAAAGGGTTTATAGGGCACAAAATACTCCGGTATGGAAATAGTAAAACAGTCAGTACCTCCTACACACAACATATGATGATTATAAACAAAATGTCTCATGGGACTAAAATATCATATGGGTTGAGCCACCAGCAAGTGCGAAAATTCCCAACTCCCCAATAATGGAAATAGAAACTCCAAACATCATATACTAAATACACGAGAAGAGGAGTCAAGACTATTTAAACAAGAAGCACAAAGTATAGAAAAATTGCAAATTTTATTGAACAAATACAAACATACATTGTTAAAAAAGACTACAAACCCAAAAACTGCATATCTCCAAGGTGGGAGACAGTATGGGGCCACAAAGCTACTTTAAATTAATAAAGTTTTTATTGGTCACATTCATCGGGAAAATTTCCCAAAAGAGGTTTATCAAAAAATATATATGTTCTAAGTCATGTCCCTAGAGCAGTATAACAAGGCTAACAAGACACTTGTATCAAAAAGTTTTGTCTAAAAGTGCCCAGTGTAGTGCGTCTCTGTAAACAGTAGTAGAGGATACCGAGATAGTAATTTATTTGTAGCAGTGAATACATGTAATCCACTCAGTGCTAAAGAGAACAACCAATAGTAGAGATAGCCTATTTAAAACATTGTCTAAATATTATTACAGGTAACCCGGTAACAGCATGACAAAAAACTAATAAATTAATTGAAAAAACCAGCAAGTACTAACCCATGTGGCTCCTAAGTTGTAACAGCTCCCAAGTATGGAGAAAAACCCCAACGCGCGTTTCGCGTAGATTGCTTTTTCAAGGGGTGTTCTGAGTTGTACAAATTAGACCTCTTACATATGATAGGTCGGGAAGTCAGCTGACTTTTCAGGCCAATGATAGCCTGGTCTTTTTTTCTCTCTTTCTCCCATCGCGCGTGCCGAGATGAGTCATCACACAGTCACAGCTCCGAGCCGCTGGAACCCGACCACGCATGCGCGGCTCCGGAAACCGCGCACGCGCAGACAGGCACAGCCAGCCACAGGAGCAGGGACCGCGGGCGACACACTCGACACGCACAGATGAGAACCGAAGTAAGTAATAAAAAGCAGTAGCAAATCTCAAAACTCATATGGAGAGAGATATATAATTTTCCCCTTTGGAATATCAACTGATTTCAAGAAATGGAAGACAGGAGAAAAGCAAGAATATCATCCACCACACATATACACAGACGCATTACAGTGAAAAGAGCCTTCCTCATAATTATGAGTCATAATAGACATTAATATGTATATCAAAAAAATATTATAATGAAAGAAAAAAGAAATAATAATATTAAAAGAAGGTGACAGAAAATAATAAGATGCTGGGTAACCAGCAATAATAAGATGCTGAAAAAGATCAGCAATAATGAAGTGAATCACAAATATATAAATATTGTTGGATGTTCGAGCAGAGTGCCACAAGGAGAAATATATATCCACGTGTGCATTCCATCCTGACATTCATACAAGAAGTGTAATAATAACATAATCATATAGAATGAGTATAAAGATAATAAAATAGAAAATACAAAAAATACAAAACTGCACATAAGTAATGTCGTAACCCATGCTATAATTTAAGCATAGATACATAAATATAAATTCAATAGTGAACAGAGACAACAGGTGAGTATGTTCCAATGAAATCCCATCATATTTCAAGAAATCGGGAAGTAAAGAAAATTCTCCAAAAGAAGTCCAGCTCAAGATGTTACGTTCCAGCGACCACGAGTAACTTCAGAAAAACTCTGGTATAGAGGAATAGGGTAGCAAACTAAACAGAACAAAAACATAAATTAATAGATATACAGAATAAAAAACGTTTAAAAATGAATGGCAGAAAACAGATTTTTTTAAAGGAGGCAAAACTTAATGTTTCGTTCAGTCCAACAGGGGCCATAGTACCAAGGGTGATAATCCACTTACATTCCCTCTGAGCTAACAATTTTTTGAAATCCCCACCTCTAATACCACAGAACACTCTGTCGATACCCCACGCCTTAAAGGATTTTGGGTCACAGGCATGGTGTATCTTGAAGTGTCTGGGAATGGTCTTAAGGAGTGTAATGTCCTCAATGTCCTTGGCGGCCGTTATATCACGCACATGTTCTCTTATCCTGACCCTCAGTTGTCTTGAGG
The DNA here is from genome assembly GCF_050947455.1 of Rhinoderma darwinii. Lineage (NCBI taxonomy): Eukaryota > Metazoa > Chordata > Amphibia > Anura > Rhinodermatidae > Rhinoderma > Rhinoderma darwinii. The sequence goes on along the minus strand of NC_134688.1, from coordinate 443,859,188 downwards.
TCAGGCCAACATATACTTTCTGGCAGCCACAGGTTGCGTAATAGATTACGTTCACTGTGCTGCAGGAAATGTAGTGTCGTATATCAAAAACCCTATCTTCTATCATTGACGCAAAATGTGTTGTCCGAACCATATTCGCACATGATAGGCAGTCACCACAGGGGTAACAGCCCAGTCTAGGACTACTTGATGAAAAAGGATTTTGCTGCTTTGGTATATAATGGCTCTTTACTAACATATCCTTAATATTCATGCTCCTCCGAGCTGTCATCTGAGGTCTTATTGATAGATTCCCCGCAAAAGCGGGCTCCAAATGCAGGATTGGCCAATGTTTGTCCAAGATAGATCTCATCATGTGCCATTGATTGTTGTATGTAGTAATATATCGAGTATTATTTTGATCACATTTTTTTGTATTTGATCCCACAGGATGCAAAATTGAATTCCGACTCGTCAATTGAGCCCGTCTGTATCCCCTTTTAATGCTTCTCTGGCTGTATCCCCTATCCAGAAATCTTTCGCGTAAGTTGCTAGACTGTTTCTCAAAATTCACATTTGATGAACAAATGCGTCTCATTCTCAGGAATTGACCAGTGGGGACGGCGCCAATCGTCGACTGGCTGTGGGCAGATGTTGCATGAAGCAGGGCGTTCACAGAAGTCTTCTTCCTGAAGACATCAGTTTGAAGGTGACCCGTCTCATCCGCCTCTATTAAAATATCCAAAAACTCAACTCTGTGCTTGTCAAACACATAGGTGAGTTTTATATTCAAATCATTGATGTTAAGATCCTGCATAAATTGTGTCAGTTGTGTTTCAGTCCCCTGCCAGATGAACAAGACGTCATCAAAACCTCGGTCTTTGGGAGAGGCAGGTTTTTCATGGTGGCGGCGCTCTCGCCGTCGACCATGTGCAGTGCTGGATGAGATACATTGATGACGTCTTGTTCATCTGGCAGGGGACTGAAACACAACTGACACAATTTATGCAGGATCTTAACATCAATGATTTGAATATAAAACTCACCTATGTGTTTGACAAGCACAGAGTTGAGTTTTTGGATATTTTAATAGAGGCGGATGAGACGGGTCACCTTCAAACTGATGTCTTCAGGAAGAAGACTTCTGTGAACGCCCTGCTTCATGCAACATCTGCCCACAGCCAGTCGACGATTGCCGCCGTCCCCACTGGTCAATTCCTGAGAATGAGACGCATTTGTTCATCAAATGTGAATTTTGAGAAACAGTCTAGCGACTTACGCGAAAGATTTCTGGATAGGGGATACAGCCAGAGAAGCATTAAAAGGGGATACAGACGGGCTCAATTGACGAGTCGGAATTCAATTTTGCATCCTGTGGGATCAAATACAAAAAAATGTGATCAAAATAATACTCGATATATTACTACATACAACAATCAATGGCACATGATGAGATCTATCTTGGACAAACATTGGCCAATCCTGCATTTGGAGCCCGCTTTTGCGGGGAATCTATCAATAAGACCTCAGATGACAGCTCGGAGGAGCATGAATATTAAGGATATGTTAGTAAAGAGCCATTATATACCAAAGCAGCAAAATCCTTTTTCATCAAGTAGTCCTAGACTGGGCTGTTACCCCTGTGGTGACTGCCTATCATGTGCGAATATGGTTCGGACAACACATTTTGCGTCAATGATAGAAGATAGGGTTTTTGATATACGACACTACATTTCCTGCAGCACAGTGAACGTAATCTATTACGCAACCTGTGGCTGCCAGAAAGTATATGTTGGCCTGACCTCAAGACAACTGAGGGTCAGGATAAGAGAACATGTGCGTGATATAACGGCCGCCAAGGACATTGAGGACATTACACTCCTTAAGACCATTCCCAGACACTTCAAGATACACCATGCCTGTGACCCAAAATCCTTTAAGGCGTGGGGTATCGACAGAGTGTTCTGTGGTATTAGAGGTGGGGATTTCAAAAAATTGTTAGCTCAGAGGGAATGTAAGTGGATTATCACCCTTGGTACTATGGCCCCTGTTGGACTGAACGAAACATTAAGTTTTGCCTCCTTTCTTTAAAAAAATCTGTTTTCTGCCATTCATTTTTAAACGTTTTTTATTCTGTATATCTATTAATTTATGTTTTTGTTCTGTTTAGTTTGCTACCCTATTCCTCTATACCAGAGTTTTTCTGAAGTTACTCGTGGTCGCTGGAACGTAACATCTTGAGCTGGACTTCTTTTGGAGAATTTTCTTTACTTCCCGATTTCTTGAAATATGATGGGATTTCATTGGAACATACTCACCTGTTGTCTCTGTTCACTATTGAATTTATATTTATGTATCTATGCTTAAATTATAGCATGGGTTACGACATTACTTATGTGCAGTTTTGTATTTTTTGTATTTTCTATTTTATTATCTTTATACTCATTCTATATGATTATGTTATTATTACACTTCTTGTATGAATGTCAGGATGGAATGCACACGTGGATATATATTTCTCCTTGTGGCACTCTGCTCGAACATCCAACAATATTTATATATTTGTGATTCACTTCATTATTGCTGATCTTTTTCAGCATCTTATTATTGCTGGTTACCCAGCATCTTATTATTTTCTGTCACCTTCTTTTAATATTATTATTTCTTTTTTCTTTCATTATAATATTTTTTTGATATACATATTAATGTCTATTATGACTCATAATTATGAGGAAGGCTCTTTTCACTGTAATGCGTCTGTGTATATGTGTGGTGGATGATACTCTTGCTTTTCTCCTGTCTTCCATTTCTTGAAATCAGTTGATATTCCAAAGGGGAAAATTATATATCTCTCTCCATATGAGTTTTGAGATTTGCTACTGCTTTTTATTACTTACTTCGGTTCTCATCTGTGCGTGTCGAGTGTGTCGCCCGCGGTCCCTGCTCCTGTGGCTGGCTGTGCCTGTCTGCGCGTGCGCGGTTTCCGGAGCCGCGCATGCGTGGTCGGGTTCCAGCGGCTCGGAGCTGTGACTGTGTGATGACTCATCTCGGCACGCGCGATGGGAGAAAGAGAGAAAAAAAGCCCAGGCTATCATTGGCCTGAAAAGTCAGCTGACTTCCCGACCTATCATATGTAAGAGGTCTAATTTGTACAACTCAGAACACCCCTTGAAAAAGCAATCTACGCGAAACGCGCGTTGGGGTTTTTCTCCATACTTGGGAGCTGTTACAACTTAGGAGCCACATGGGTTAGTACTTGCTGGTTTTTTCAATTAATTTATTAGTTTTTTGTCATGCTGTTACCGGGTTACCTGTAATAATATTTAGACAATGTTTTAAATAGGCTATCTCTACTATTGGTTGTTCTCTTTAGCACTGAGTGGATTACATGTATTCACTGCTACAAATAAATTACTATCTCGGTATCCTCTACTACTGTTTACAGAGACGCACTACACTGGGCACTTTTAGACAAAACTTTTTGATACAAGTGTCTTGTTAGCCTTGTTATACTGCTCTAGGGACATGACTTAGAACATATATATTTTTTGATAAACCTCTTTTGGGAAATTTTCCCGATGAATGTGACCAATAAAAACGTTATTAATTTAAAGTAGCTTTGTGGCCCCATACTGTCTCCCACCTTGGAGATATGCAGTTTTTGGGTTTGTAGTCTTTTTTAACAATGTATGTTTGTATTTGTTCAATAAAATTTGCAATTTTTCTATACTTTGTGCTTCTTGTTTAAATAGTCTTGACTCCTCTTCTCGTGTATTTAGTACAACATATGATGATTGCCTGCCATGTTACTTTGTCATTGCAGCTGAAAATATGTCGAAAATACTCATAATTTATGAACCATAATGACTTATATTTCCCTTTCACGTTTCAGGCCTACTGATACAAAATAACAATTCCAAAAGTACATATCACATAGACATTACCGTGTTCTAAGAACTACAAGCAAAAATAATTAGATATTAAGTAAAAATAAATGAAAAAAAGCTCAAACAATAACAGAAAAAGATTGAGCTGCAGATTAGATCTATTTGCGATGCTTTCAACATTCTGATAATCCCGCACATTACTATTTATCCAAATGAACTTCAATCACTTACCTGAAACTCATGTCTGCCATCTAGTGGTCACCGATGAAATTTCTATGAAGAACACGAAAATAAAAAGCTTTGTATTTGCAATACAATTCATACAATGATTTTTTTGAAATATTCGTTTTACAAGGACAGAGAAGATGACTTTAAGACATGTGGATCTTTTGATGAAAAAATGTAGGTTGCCTTAGTGATCTCTTCCTTCTGAATCACAAAGCTACAGACCACAACACCATATCTATGCAGCAATTGTGTTTTAGAAACTGCTCACATGAATTCACATTATTGGGTCTCTGAAAAGTTTCCTACTTGACATCTCAATTCTATATAAATTAATTGTGTGAACTGCCCATATTGAGCTGTTCTCACTGCAGACAATGCTCTGTATATACAGTATACAGGATCAGCCATAACATTAATACCACCTGCCTAATATTGTGTAAGTCCCCAAAACAGCTCTGTCCCATTGAGGCATGGACTATACAAGACTTCAGGAGGTGTCCTGTGTTATCTGGGACCAAGACATTAGCAGGAGATCCTTTAAGTAATGTAAGTTGGGCGGTGGACAAACTATAGGCCATTTTTTTTTTTGGGGGGGGGGGGGGCTATATGGCGTTATCTACAAGGGGTGGTCTGTATGGCGTTATCTACAGGGGGGACTCTGTATGGCGTTATCTACAGGGGGGCTCTGTATGGCGTTATCTACAGGGGGGACTCTGTATGGCGTTATCTACAAGGGGACTCTGTATGGCGTTATCTACAGGGGGGCTCTGTATGGCGTTATCTACAGGGGGGACTGTGTGGCGTTATCTACAAGGGGACTCTGTATGGCGTTATCTACAGGGGGGCTTTGTGGCGCTATATACAACAGGGAGGCTATGTGGCGTTAACTACAAGGGGGGCTGTGTGTGGAGCTATCTACAGGGGGCTGTGTGTGGCGCTATCTACAGGGGGCCGTGTGTGGCCTCTTTAATTTATTTTCTTTCAATTTATTTTTATGTTAATTCCCTTATATAACTATATCGCTTGTAAAATGTAGAAATGGTTTTATGCTTGAGTTACATTTAAAAAATTGTGAAAAAAAAATTACACCTAGTTGATTGGTAGAGAATGCAAACATGGCGAGGGGGAAGGAGATGTCGGGAAATAAGTGGGGGGCCGCAAATCTGGATCTTTTCCCCGGGTGCAGGAGAACCTAGCTACGCCTCTGCAACAATGTTAAGGTCGGTGGTACGTGTCAAAGTAACATCCATATGAATGCCAGGACCTAAGGTTTCCCAGCAGAACATTGCCCAGAACATCACGTTGCCTCCGCCAGCTTGTCTTTTCCCCATAGTGCATCCCCGTGCCATCACTTCCCCAGATAATCGACGCACACGGACCCGGCCGGCCTCATGATGTAAAAGAAAATGTGATTCATTAGACCAGACCACCTTCTTCAAATGCTCGATGGTCCAGTTCTGATGCTCATGTGCTTATTGTGGGCGTTTTCGTTGGTGGACAGGAATCAGCATGGGCACTATGACCGGTCTGTAGCTACGCAGGCCTAAACGCAACAAGCTGCAATGCTCTGTGTGTTCTCACACCTTTCTATCATAGCCAACAGTAACTTTTTCAGCAATTTGTGCTACAGTAGCTCTACTGTGGGATCGTTCCAGATGCGCTAGCCTTCTCTCACTACTCACATTAATGAGCCTTGGGTGACCCTTAACCCTGTCACCCCTTCACCAGTTGCTCTTCCTTGGATCACTTTTGGTTGGTATTAACCACTACATATCAAGAACACCCCACGAGACCTGCCGTTTTAGAGATCCTCTGACCCAGTCATCTAGCCATCATTATTTGGCCGTTCTCAAAGCCGCTCAGATACTTACACTTGCCAATTTTTCTGCTTCCAACATATCAACTTTAAGAACTGGTAGTGTGGTTAATGGAGCCCCCTGTAGCTGAACGTCTGGCTCGTAGCCCAATGTCGTGCAAATGCCTTCTGATGGTATGTGTCGACACCGGTTGCCGACCTAAGCTTGGGATGTGACCAGTGGCATAGCTATAGGGGTCGCAGCGGTCGCAATTGTGACCAGGCCCCGAAGCCAGGGGGGCCAGTGGTCCCCCGCACCACATCAATAAAAAGTTACTATAGTAACTCGGGCCGCGGGCCCCTGTTACTATGGTAACTGACAGTACTTACCTTCCTGGTTCCGTAGCTTAGCAGAGGTTTTGACTTCACAACGCTGTGCGCAGCGCATGAAGTCACAACGCTATACACAGCGCACAACATCGTGATCCCGGATAGAGTCAGGATGTCTGCTGCGGCTGAAGAGGAGGTAAGATTAATATCCCTGTCTCCTGAAGCTGATTGGTGGGGTCCCGGGAGCCCCGCCAATCAGCTGTTTTGAAGGGGCCGCAGCACTCGTACGAGAGCTGCTTCCCCTTCATTCTGGTTACTTCATTCCAGTCAAACTGTGAATCGGTGTCGGCGATTCACAGTGTGAGCGAGTAAGGGAAATGAAGGCGAAGCAGCTGTCGTACGAGTGCTGCGGCCCCTTCAAAACAGCTGGTTGGTCGAGGCTCCCGGGAGACAAACCCCGACACATCAGCTATTGATGGCCTATCCTGAGGATAGGCCATCAATGTTTAGGAACTGGACAACCCCTTTAAGCCTACGATGCAGCAGGCTTAGAGGGCCCATGAGACAGGATCACAGATTGTGTGATGCTGTCTGTTGGGCCCTGTATCTAAGCCTATCACATGGTAGGCTTAGATACATGGCCCATGTGTGATCCTGTCTGATGGGCCCTGTATTTAAGCCTACCACATGGTAAGCTTAGATACAGGGTCCCACAGACAGTATCACACATGGGCCCTGTATCTAAGCCTAACTCATGTGTTACTACTAATCGATTTTTGTGTGTTTTCTTACAGGTTCGGTCGTTGAACAACGTCAGCTTTTTTTTATTATCAATAAAAGGGATAACGAGGGTTGTGTGTTTTTTTATTTTATTTCAATAAAATATTTTTTCTATGTCTTTGTGTTTTTTTTAAACTTTATTACTACCGCCTTAGTAATGGCCGCCACCGGCGGATTGACAGCGTCCATTGCTAAGGCGGGGCTTAGTGTTAGCCGGTGCAGAGGCTAACACTATCCCCCATTATTACCCCGGTACCCACCGCCACCAGGGTGGCTGGGAAGAGCCGGGTACGATCCAGTACTTGACCATCTGTAGTGATAGTCGGGCAATGGGGTGGCCGCAGGCTGGTAGTATTAGGCTGGGAATGGTCAGAAACAGCGTCCCTTCCCATCCTGGTAATGCTAGGCTGCTGCCGCTTTATTGTATCTGGCTGGTTATGAAAAATGGGGGGGAAACCACGTCATTTAAAAAAAATAAAAAATAATTGGAATGTGGGGTCCCCATCAATTTTCATAACCAGCCAGATATAACACAGCAGCAGCAGGCAACATTACCAGGGTGGGAAGGGCCACTGTTTTTGGCCTATCCCAGCCTAATAATACCAGCCTGCGGCCGCCCCGGTGCCTGACCATCACTACAGATGATCGGGTACTGGTTCGTACCCGGCTCTTCCCAGTACCCCTGGTGGCGGTGGGTACCGGGGTAATAATGGGGGTTAGTGTTGGCCTCTGCACCGGCTAACATTAAGCCCGCCTTAGTAATGGAGGTTGTCAATCAGCCAGCGGCCATTACTAAGGCGGTGATAATAAAGTTTAAAAAAATACAAGCACATAGAAAAAATATTTAATTGAAATAAAAATCACAACCCCCATTAACCATTTTATTGAGAATAAAAAAACGCCGTCATTGAAGTCCTCGTATCCGAAGTCCAACGACCGAACTTGTAAAAAAACACAAACACACAAAAATAATTAGTAACACATAAAGAAGCAAAACAATTATTATTCTTAGCTTTCCTGGGTCCAGTGCTGGAGCCGCAATGTCAGGGAGCTGAGTCCTACATCTAATCCAATCATGTGTGATACTGTCTGATGAGCGACTGTATCTAATTCTATCATGTGTGATACTGTCTGCTGAGCTGCTGTATCTAATCCAATCATGTGTGATACTGTCTGCTGGGCCCTATATCTAATCCTATCATGTGTGATACTGTCTGTTGAGCCACTGTATCTAATCCTATTATGTGCGATACTGTCTGCTGAGCCACTGTATCTAATCCTATCATGTGTGATACTGTCTGCTCAGCCACTGTATCTAATCCTATCATGTGTGATACTGTCTGCTGAGCTACTCTATCTAATCCCATCATGTGTGATACTGTCTGCTGGGCCCTATCTCTAACCTATCATGTGTGATATTGTCTGCTGAGCTGTGTATCTTATCCTATCATGTGTGATACTGTCTACTGAGCCTCTGTATCTAATCCTATCATGTGTGATACTGTCTGCTGAGCTGTGTATCTAATCCTATCATGTGTGATACTGTCTGCTGGGCTTTATATCTTATCCTATCATGTGTGATACTGTCTGCTCAGCCACTGTATCTAATCCTATCATGTGTGATACTGTCTGCTGAGCCGCTGTATCTAATCCTATCCATAGTTTATAGGGTCGTAGTGCTATAGATATGCTAAGCTGTCTCCTATACACACACACACACGCACACACACATACAATTTTTTTGGGCGGACACATATTTATTGGGTCTATTTCCCCTGACATTTTAAGCCCTTAGTGACGCCCCTGGCTGCTAGTGCTGCATTGTTGGGTCACTTAGGAGACCCAGCGATGCAGCTGAAAGCTGCGGACCGTCGGCCATGAGAAGTTTGCGGGGAAGGGGAAGCCCAATAAAAACTTTTGCATCGGGGGCCCATGAGCCTTTAGCTACGCCCCTGTATGTGACGTCCAATTTCACTTCAAGTGCAGAATAGAGCACGACGTGCCATTCTTCCAATCAGACAATCCGTTAGTGCAGAGGTTCGCCTCCACAAACCTCTTGATGTTATTCTGGTTTGTTGTCCTCTTAACCTCCATGACACGCAATGTTGAACAGTGCCGACATCTCGGTCTAGGTGCACAGCGATCTGCCGGAGTGATAAACCAAGGTCTCTCAGTTCAAAGTTTCTGTCCCTCTCTGTTTGCGACAAGTGGCGATAACACGTCGACGAACAGGAGGCATCGCACAATCATCCCACACCACTTGATACGATTTTTGAGGTTTCATGTGGCTAAAAAACTCTGCTTTCAGTCTGGTTTTTATGCCTCCCACATGCCACAGATTGGAGATAGAAAATTGGTGCTTGAAAATGTGATTATTTGCAGATCTTAGCGTCACCTGCTTCTTCTCCGATTTGCATAACCTTACAACTTGTCCTTCTTGGTGTTGCAATTTCAAAGTTGAGGGGTGTAATTCAAGCTTCTGTAAATGGTTTCTGTATTCTGTTGATGGTGCAGAAATTTTATTTCCCAAAATCTTTGCAGGTTATTTTCAGATTTGATTTGCTTGTAAAGTTATTGATTTAATAATAATAATATTAATAATAGCACGTTAGAAAGGAAGATGTTTATTATGCAATCTCTACCTTAGACAACCCCTTGATACCTGCCCTGTTAGGCAGAGTATTGTAATGGAGAGAGGTACTCATAGAGGGGTTGGCTACAAAGAGTCTTTCATTCTTGCCGTGCAGTACATAGATTTCAATTCCATTTCTTCTGAAATTAACACTTGCCATTTGTTTTCCCCGGTGATAACAGCTGACTGGTGGGCATTCCGGCAGCAGGCCTCCCGCCATCAATTCATTCTCATGGGACTATTCATGTGAAAAGGAGTTGTCCTAACCGGAGCTTCACTATTTGAATCTTTACTTGCATATAAGGGAATAGTTTACGCAGCAAAGTAACATTTTCTGGTTTTCAGAGCGTTGATGTCGTAGAGGCGGCAGCTACAGCTTATTTGAGTCACATAAAAAAAAAAAAAGGGTGCTCAACTTAGCTGGTTACATCCCGGTCTCCAGTATCTCTTGTGAACCTGTGAAAGACTCCTCTCCCTGAAAATACTGCAAACATGAGAGATGTAAATGGGCCTAATATTAAAATATGGGAAATAAAGAGGGAAACAAGTGGCATTATGGGGACGTGAGTCAGCACCAAAAGGGAGTCATCTTGATTCCCCCTCCCCCTTCCACGTATACAGTAAACCTGCTGACTTCCTATTTAACCAATCACAGTGCCTTAGTCTGGGTTCACACAAAGTTTTTTGCAGGCAGAAAATCTGCCTCAAAATTCCATTTGGAATTTTGAGGCAGATTTTGCTCTGCCTGCACGCCAATTTTTGCTGAGTTTTTTTCCCACGCCATTGAGCGCCGCGTACAAAAAACACAGCGAAATACGCTTTCTCTGCCTCCCATTGATGTCAATGGGAGGTCAGAGGTGTGAACGCCCGAAGATAGGGCATGTCCCATCTTTTTCCCGCGAGCCGTTTTTTCTGCTCGTGGGGAAAAAAAACGCCTCCGCCTCCCATTGAAAGCAATGGGAGGCATTTTCGGCCGTTTTGTGGCGCATTTTCCGACGCGGTTTCCATGTCAAAAAAACTCAGTGTGAACTGACCCTTAAATGATTTTGTTTTGACAATGCAACAATTCTGCACAGATCTGGATGTAAATACTCATAATAATAACATTATATTTCAGAATTGCTATATATGTTGTTATCTAAAAGTGCAGCTATAGGTAAACCTATACTGTAAGAGACATTGAAGGGGTTTTCCAGTCAGAACAAGTTACCCCCGCATACTGTACTCGGCTATCTCCGGCGCACCCATAGACAATGAATGGAGCGGTAGTGCGCATGGGCGACCTGCGCTCCGTTCAAACGGGGGGTACAGGACCCTTGTTCTCGTGTCAGACACCCGCCGATCAGCAAGTTACCCTAACTGGAATACCCCTTTGATAACGCTTATTCATTGTATAGTGAAAAGTTCTAAAATTTTGTCATACACTTTGTTTTTCAACTCCTCACCATTTTGAGGATATTAGTTTGCTGTCAGTGAATGAGAACATGCTTGTTCACATTCAGAGGCAGAAAACCTGCACATATCTAGTCCTGTTCTCAGCTAAGGAGTGGATACAGTTGTATGCAGTCTAGTTAATGTTCTGTGAACTAAACAGCCTGGACTCAAGACGGATATATTGTAGCAAAAATGATGATGTATTTACCACTGCTCAGCTGAGAGCAGAACTAGGTATGTATCTGCCTCTGAATGTAAACTAAAATGTTCTCATTCACTGACAGCAAACTAAAATCTTCAAAATAGTAAGGAATTAAAACATATAGTATATTGGAAAGTTGTAGAACTTTATTAAAACAATGAGTAATCTTTATTTACACAAAACCAGAAAACTCTTTTAACAAAGGTCCAATTCACTTCTTGTTATTTTGTCTACGTATAACGTATACGCCGGATAAAGCTTTCTAGGCTTTTTACGGATACCTAACAGTTTCATTCATCACCCATAGGCTATAATAGTTTGACTTTAATGGTTACGTCATGAACTCCCATGACCCTTTTCATGACATATTCATTAAGCAGGTTCCATTATAGTCCATGGGTGATGGATGGCACTGCTAGGCATCCGTCACCCATAGACTATTATGGTATCCATTTAATGTATACGTCATGAAAAGCTATTTAAAGTCTATGATGTATGTGTCAAGCAAATGCCTGTGGCTTTTGCCATACAGTGTCATACGTCACCCATAGGCTCCCATGTTAAAAAAAACATATACTGCGCATTATACTTATTTTGCGGGATCCCCAGGGAAGGAATAACATAGTCTTCTACGCTATTCCATATTTTTTAAACAAGGTAAACCAACGTATATCAGTCCAACGGAAACCAAAAAGAGACTCTTTTGGGCTCTGTCGGGCTAATGAAGCCCTATGGACACATTTAGGGTGTATCCTGGGAGCTTTCCTGGTGATGTGATCAGGGCCTAAACTCTATATATTTGGCTACTCGTTTCATCAGTTCTATGTATATCAGCATCCATATTATAGACATTGGTAAACATATCACGTGACTTTGAAACATACAGGGAATGAAATCATTGAGGCGATGCTGCAGAATTACAGTAATGCGATGTTTATTATTTCTCTTAAAAGCTTTGCCATTTTTCAGCACTTTCATACGACGCTACAAGCAGAATTTCATTTGCATGTGATGTGTAAAATACAGCTAAGTGTGCACCTTGTATTATGGAGGCCTATGCTGCGCCGAATACTGATTAGAAGAGTCCTTCGGGAAAACCATTCTTCTACTTAAAGTCACTTTTTAGCACTTTTCTGGAAAAATAAGTACAATGCAATTTAATTGTGTACTTAAAATGTATCAAGGAAAATGCTAAAGCTATTTCTACTGTGTAAAAGTCATGTAAATAAGACAAGAAAATTGCTGAATGTAAACAGCAGATAGTCATTTTACTATAACGCGCCCCTCAGAAGTTGTGCTGGGGGTAACTATATTTGTCTAAGTGCTTTCTTCATTTTATCTGATCATGTGAGGCGGAATGCTTGCTTAGCTTTGTTACATTACTATCTTTATGTATGGATTATTACATTGTTTTTTGAGTAGTGCAAATTCATTTCAGTGGAATATTTCATCCAACCCATTAAACGAGATGTCAGGGATCAATGGATTAAGTTTAGGCTTCATAAAATACTTATGTTAATAGTTTTGTCCCCGAGCTGAGGGCTCAGGGACCTTATTGTATGGACAGTTGCACGCTTGTTTTCAGATACATATACACTTCTGAGGTCTACAGGAAAACGTCATATTAAAGCGGTTATCCAGTCGCTAAAACTTGATGGCCTAAACTCAGGATCAATAGCTGATGGGTCAGGTTCCGACTGCCGGGATCCCCTCCAACCAGCTGTTTTGAAGCGGCCGCAGCGTTCGTATGAGCGCTGCTTCCCTTTAATTTCTACTTGCTCACTGTGAATCATCGGCAAGGATGTAGCGGCAATTCACAGGTATTGCAGCCTTCTCCTATTCACTACAATGGGAGAAGAAGTCTGCACTACCTGTGAATCACTTCTACATCCTTGTCGATGATTCACAGTGAGCAAGTAGAAATGAAAGGGAACCAGTGCTAATACGAACACTGCAACCCCTTCAAAACAGCTGATCGGCAGGAGTCCCGGGAGTCGGAAGCTGACCCATCAGCTATTAATGGCCTATCCTAAGGATAGGGCAACATTTTTAGGGACTGGATAACCCATTTAAGCTGTGAAAAAGGTTTTGTATCCTTCCAGATGTCTCTATTTTTTCATATGTCACAAGGAACAGATGTTGCTCTTTAAAGTTAAGGTCCACCTTTTAGCATCATGTTGTTTTGTGGTCCAATATTCTCTGTTGATTAATATCTTAATATATCTTTATAGTGGCCATAGCACCATTTTCCTGATACAGAGTTCAAAATCCCCTACATAGACAGAGTTAAAAACAGAAAAAATTCCGGCTGCCTGCAGTCACCACTAGGGGAAGCTTAGGAGCTTACTGCATTCATTTTTATCATTGAGTTTAATGTATAAACAGTATGCAGTGAGCTCTCAAGCGCCCTCTAGTGGCAACTGCAGGTATCCAAATGTTTAACATTTAGCTCTGGGAATATTGAACTGCTAGGAAGATATTTTAGGAATTAATCATTGCAGGGAATTATATTTATTTAGATGAAAAAAAGTGTTTCAAGGGTGGAACTTCAATTTAAAGAGTATAAGTTAATGGGGTCCCGTCAAGCCACAGTAAGACCCATTATGTCCAAATAAAAAAAGATTTTGGAACAGTGGACAATCTTCCATTGAGTGGCGGAGTTGTTAAAGTAATCTGCTAAAATTACTTTAACAACTCCAGCAACAACTCATGCAGAAAGTCATAAACAAAACCATGTGCAAAAAGCTACACGCCTCTCTAGTCTCGGCTTTGGGCATTGAATATGAGTCCACAATATGAAAGAGAGTAGAATTAATGGAAAAGTGTCAAGATGAAAACCACTGCAGTCCAAAATCACAATACATTCAATGCTAATCTTCAATCCGTAAATGTATAAAATCCAAGCTTTAGGGCAAATGACATTTGGAGAACACTGATATAAAGCAAATACAGCAATTCAAAGTAAGATATATCTGATTTCATATGATCAGGAGAGTGGGCTTTACACTGATATTAGGTTGTATACTTTTTTAAATAATAAAGAATGTCAAAGGAGTGACGTATGCAAACATTAACCATGAATACATTTTTTTTTTACATTTACATAAAACAATCCATTTTCTCCCAGCTGTGACGTCTTGACCATTAATAATGAATTAATTTAAAAAAAAAAAGTGTCTATTTGTGCCGGTCTCAGGCGGGTGACGTCACTCATGCGTGCCTGCTTGGGATTGGCCAGTCGGGCGCCGTGCCTCCAGGCGGTGGGAGGGATTCAGGACTATATTATGCTGGCGTTCGCTCGGCTCGTGTTCGACCAGCTGACTAGTGTCGTGCACGAGCCGGGTGATTGTTAATGGCACGCTACATGTGCTAACCGGCCTACCTGTGTTTTTAAATTAAAATAACTAACATTGTGACCCCTGATGACGAGCACTAACAACTGAGGGCGCTGAAACGCGTTGGGACACACTTATAGGGACACAGCTCTAGTGGCAGGGATCACCAGGTTTATAATATAACGTATAGGGACTTCTATTGTATACGCAAGTGCAGATACATATGGACAACTGCAGTATCCACTAGCGTTTCCCTACTGGTTTACCTGCTTTCACCTTATACAGTTCTTTTTGGCTATTTAGCCTATTTTTTAGTACTGATTACTATAATAAAGATCAATTTTAATCGTTCATTAAGGCAGTGATATATATCTATTTGTGCCGTATACTCCACTTTATGTTTCATGTAAAGTGGTTATGGGTGAAGCTCCTCTTTAGCCATGAATATATAAAATGCCGCTTTTCAAAAAGTATGATAAAATTTGTGCCGTATTCTCTAATTTGTGATTCATGTAAACCAACTGAGCATGATTATGGACAAAGTTCATCTTTAGCCATATATATATATATATATATATATATATATATATGTATATATATATATATATATATATATATATATATATATATATATATATATATGAAATACAGCTTTTTAAAAAGTCAAAAAAATATATTGCATTTGCAGCCTCCTGGAACTAAGCCGGAACCACCATGCCATCTCTATTATAAAGTGCATCAAATGTACCAAATAGTGTACAACACTTAATAAATTTAATGAAAAATACACTCCATTTTGGATTTTGGTGTTTTAAGGTCAGTAGCGGTTTTCCTAAAGCTCAGTATAGTGAAGGTATGGCAATTTTTTCTGCAATTTTCCTCCAAAAGGTCTTTAATACTACTTTAAAAAGAGAGGTGATCTGTGAATCATCAGGGCACTGTTCTAGATCATCTAATCAGATGAGCAATAACTGTGAATAAACGTCTCCTAGAATCACGAATTTGACTTTTTTTTTTTACATAATTTTACAAATTTACAAAAAAATCTGCAAATGTTGCTAGGGAAATTCTGTGTGACAACCCCATATAGAAAGGTTGTAGATATTAGGCAGTGTGTCCTTGGTAACTAAATATCACAAAGCTGGATATTTTTTTTGCTATGCTGACTCTAAATAGGGAGCAAGGAATGTATTCTACAAATTTTGATGGAAAATTGTTGCACACGTGACAAAAGCTTCTAGAATATTTTCCATGTAACCTTCACTATGTGTTAAAATATATAGGGACCTGGTGTATCATTCAATAAGTGCATGTCCAGCTCTCCAGTCATTTAATTAACATTCCTCTGTCTCCTGTGATGTGAAGACTTGGTAATAGACTTTGTTAGGGTAGACATGGTACTTGGTTAACTGTAGACTGACGGCAATAAAATCCACATATCTTAATGATCTGGTAACTCTGCTACTGTTAAATAGATATTCCCAAGTACAACATATATTTCTTTTCAATAACCGGATATTCCCACACATAGATAAGCAGAACGTCATCAGGATTTATTGAGAGGTTAACAACCAAAGCAAAACCTTTGTGTAAAACAGTTTCATAATTACCAGGCAGCATGTCATGGTAAAATGAAGAAAGAAAATAACAGTAGACAAAGAACATACTTGAGAACAGTTTTAATAAATAATGTGACAAAAAAATTATGTTTTGGATTATCTGATCCTCAGTATGCAAAAAATTACGGCTAAAAATACGATGTTTTCTTAAATGAAGAATAACAAAAACATTAATCACATGGTTTGATCCCTTACAATTGTCAGTCATTCAGAGTCTTTCTTTCTTGTTTGAAATAAAGAACAAAATAACCAAGTAAAACATTTTATGTCAGGATTGTTGAGACCTTAAGGCCGCCATGTTAAAAAAAAATAGATTTATGCATTAGCACCAATGACAAGGTACATAATATAAACCAGTTACAGAGACAAAAAAATTCTATCAGGATTTTTACAACAAGATGCGTAATCTGAGACATCCAGATTTGTTATTTTTTTTACTGATTTTATCTAGTTTATACTTTGTACCAAGAAATATTATTTGAAAATGTACTTATTTATACCATAGGGTCACTGTGGATGACGTCACTTGATACATTTAGCTAGGCTGTACTTAAGTATATAAAAAATACTGCATTGGTTTTATGACTCCACTGCGGGCAGGATGGGCTTAGAACTTGACTACACTTATAACAATACTGAATAAAAAAAGGCATCAAAAACTTTTTGAACTAGGGAACGACTTTACTTTTCTGGCTTAAATTGACAAAATGAGCTACATTCAATATGGTTTTTATTATTAATTAGAATAATTAACTTTCTAGTTATATGTAAAGAGCAAAGTCATTTTCTTTGAAGCTGGGTAACACTTTAATGTTTTTGCTGTGCTATATATTTTAACAAAACCAGTTACAAAATATCTGTATTATTATTGCCTGTGGAAAAGAAATCAAAATATAAATAAGTTCAGCAGAATAAGCCTACACCTATTTGGGATAAGTTTTTTTAGGCTCTTTTTACACTACCATCGTGGCTTTTCTTCCTAAAGGAGCCATGATAGGTAAAACAGATCTGTTTTCAAACTAATCCCAATGAATACTAACAAATCCTATTGACTTAATGGAGTCTGTCAGGTTTCCGTTAGGTCTATGGTGTATTTGACGGGAAGTATAGCATGGTCTGCAAAGCTATTTCTGCCCCCCAAAAACATTGGTACCCGATGGTGCAAAATATCAGTGTGAACCAAGTCTTAATAAAATAAAAAAAAGGATAATATATGGACTGTTGGTTTTATCAAGACTTTAACTGTCTTTTAAATGCACCAATTGTTTTCTGCTCAGTAAACTGAAACGGATACTTGATTGGTATCTGCATATATGTACTCAGGTATTTACTTTTTTCTTCTTCTTTCTCTTTTGTGTTATTTGTGCATTGTTTATATAGAAGCAAGTGAACGCAAAATTTATTCTTGTATGTCTTTGTAAAACTAATAAAAAAAAAAAAAAAGATATTTCGGTCAACAAAACTGCCCAACATAATCTCTAGAATAGTAAACAAAAGATCCAAAAATTTTCTTCATAAATATTCTTATCAAGAAGACCAGTCTTGCTTATTTTCCAACTATAGATAACATACCTAAATTTACAATTTTTAAAACTTGTAGTATCCAATTACTTTTTTAATGAGTAGAAATGCTTTGCTTGCCTAAATGATCTGTCAACATTACTTCTTTCAATATAACTATCTTTTTTTCTTGAATCTTGCAATTCACTTTAATACGACATCAGTTGTATATGTAAACTCTAAGTCTGCGCCAAAGCTGCATACTAAACAAAAATATTATTTTAGTTTTATTTATAATTTTCAAGACTACAATAGAAATAGACATGCCGACATGGTCCATGTCGTTTTTTTATTATTATCATTATCATTATTATTATTATTATTATTCTTTAACTCTATCCCTTTTGAATAATTACTTGTTTTTTATAATCAGGTTTTTTTTTTCCTTTTTACGTAACCATTGCTGGAATCCAGCATAGACTTATTCACTATCAGTGACAAAATTCAATTGTGGCTACCTTACAAAAGCCCTTTTACTATTGAGATGCCATTTAATTGCTTTTATAATAGCCAAGTCAGAATACAGTGTATCAAGCGTCCCACATGGTACAATTAAGTATTAGAAGATGTGCAATAAGAATATATTTTTAGAAAAAAAAAATCTAGGTTTTCCTCAGCCAGTAATAATAGAAAACATGATGCAGCTTATTGTTTGAGACATCGATAAACCAGAAAATATGCTTCATCCTGTTAACTTTTGAAACGGCCCAACAATAAATCCAGCATTAACAAAACACATTAAAAAAATAATAATAATAATGATTTTTCAACAGTTTTTTCAAAAAGACAAAAAAAAGGTTAATAGATGCAATGGTTTAAAAATAAAGTTTAGTGATTGTGCTTTTAAAACCAAAAAAACAGTGCATTACAAAATAACCATATCAAACCATATCTCCTGAAGTGGCACTTTTTTTTTTTTTACTTTAAATGGATTGACTCTGTAAAGAGGTGTCAATCAAATAACCAAACAGTATTAGCAGTTTCTTACTTGGTGTTTATTACAAATGTTACACTTTTTGTTTTTTCTTCTTTTTTTTTCCTACAAATGTTGTTGAATGGAAAAATAAATGATTTTCTGTAAGATTTCATTTTTACGTATCCCAAGACCACCAAGTATTTAGCTGGCTTGACTTCCGCATAATCAATAGGATGTAATACCAAAGATACGTTTAATGATGGACATGGGGGAGACAAGTACCACAGGAACGTATGAAAAAAGTACATATTTACAATGAAATCACCTCCATATTGTTTTTATACCTACGATCATGAAGGTCAATACTGCTGAACAGTAATTTCAGGACTACAATGAAAGCATCCTTGGTTAAATGCATTTTCACTTGATACACTCCAATGCGAACATTTTGGACATTTGTGCATGGATTTTTCATTGTCTGAGTGGTTGTTTTAAACTATGGATGGACATCGGTGCTTTGGCGGTTCAGAAGCAACGCTCTGCGCCACTTCCTCATAGGCAACAGAAGTGAGCGGCTTGATAGGCAACAAGCTTTAGATTCCAGTCTTGGCACCATCTGCTGTCTGTTCTTTGAAAGCAGCGTTCTTGGCACCAATACCCCGAGACGCGATAACTTGCAAATTTGGCTGAGCGGTAAGAAGGTGCCAGGGGTAAGTGCTGCTTTTTGGGGAAGAGGTAAAATTCAAGGTCTTATACAAAGAGAGTGTAAACATGAAGCAAAAATGTGTTCAGCTTTTATCATGGGTATAAAATGAAAGAACATGTATAATCGGATTGCACTGAACAGCATCTCTGGCATAACGTCATTCGTCTTGAGGCATCTTGAAGGATTTACTATCTGATAGCATTTCCATCATCTCCATCTTTTACCTTCAACTTTCCGTTTCCTGAAAAACAAAATGACGGTTTGACTATATATTTCTTTCCAACCAATGTTCTTTATCAATTTCCCATGAGTCATGTTAATGCCTGTATAAAAACAACATCATATTTCAATTCCCATGGATACTCAATTCATTTTTGTAATGAAGCAGAAATGATAAGATCTCTGTTCACATGGTATGATTTATTAAGTTAAGCTGCGGTTACTGTTATGCCTACAATTAAGAGCAGTGGGAGAAACATTTAAAAGCAGGAAATTAAATTGCACAAGTCTAAAGACGTTATTTCAAAGAGACTTTAGCTGTTCTTCGTGTTGTGTTCACTGTGGCGGCAACCAAAGATGCGATCTGAAATCACTGTAATGGTTCTAATCACGGATAATCTATCATTTAAGCTAAACCGTCCAGACTGATAAAAGACGAGGAATAAATCTGCTTTGGGCCAGTTTTCATCTTTATTTAATCCAAAAAAGAGTTCATGACCATCTACTGACAATCTTTGTGTCAATTTAAAATATAATAGATGCAAATGACTAGATATTAAAAAACAAGCTTTACATTTTTTTATGTACACTAAAGGGCCTTTGTTAGTTTTCCTCTGCTAGGTCTCTTTTAACAGTGCCATGTGGCACTGTGATTTATATTTCTGTTCCTAGTGTTTATTTTTATTCTAATAGAAAAAATAGCATATATACCATATTTTTCAGACTATAAGACGCAGTTTTTAGCAAGAATAAATCTTTCTAAAAAGTCCCTGCGTCTTATAGTCAGCAGTTAAGGGACCCGGCTGTACCAGAACCCCTGACCACTTTTTACTTAGCCCTTTCCCGACCCAGCACATCATGAAGCAGGAAGGGAATGATGTTTGGAGCGGAGCGGGCTCACGCACTGAGCCCGCTCCATACACTGCAGATGTCAGCTGTGTTTTACAGCTAACACGCTGCTCTAACAGCCAGGAACAGCGATGGTGTTGGTCCTGGCCGTTTAACTAGTTAAATGCAGCTGGCAATATCGACCGCAGCATTTATAGGGGTCTTCCCATGAAGGACTTTTAGGAAATATCCACAGGATATGTCATAAATGTTAGATAGATGCGGTTCCCACCTTTGGACTCTGCACCTATCTCTAGAACGGGGCCCCCTAAACCCCACTCTAGCTTACTCGGCTCTGCCGTCTCCTGGCCACTTCCTGGTTAGGTGGTCGGGAGTTACGGACACAGCGTAGCACCGCGAGCTACTCTATTTCCATAACTCAGTAGCGACGAAAACAGCGTACATAGTCGAGTTACGGAAACAGCGTAACTTGCTGAGCTACGCTGTTTTAGTAACTCCCATAGAACTAAATAGTTACGGAAACAGCGTAGCTCGCATGCTACGCTGCTTCTGTAACTGCCATTTACTACTATGGGAGTTACGGAAACAGGGTAGCTCAGCGAATTACGCCGTTTCCATAACTCATCCATGTATTGCAATGTATTGTACCAGCGATCTAAGGATCGCTGGTTCAAGTCCCCTAGGGGAACTAATAAAATGTGTATAAAAAAAAAAAAGTTCGATACATTTTCAGGAGTGTAAAAAATTTGTAAAAGTTAAAAAAAAAAAAAAACGTTTCCCATTTTGCCCTAAGAAAATTGTAATAAAATAAACAAAATTGGTATAGCTGTGTCCATAAAAGTCCAAACTATTACAATATAGCATTATCTGACTCGCACAGTAAATTGCGTAAACATTTTTTTTAAAAACCTCAGACTCGTTGTCTTTTGGTCACTTTAGCACTAAAAAGAATGAAATCAAAAGTGCTAAAAAAAATCATATGTACCAAAAAATGGTGACAAATAAAAACTACAGCTCGTCCCGCAAAAAGTAAGCCCTCACACCGCTCAAATGATGAAAAAATATAAACGTTATGCCTCTCAGAATGTGGTGAAACAGAACAAATTATCTGTTTTAACAAATAGTTTTTTCTTTGTAAAAGTAGTAAAATATGAAATTTTTTCCTATTTTCTGTTGTCTAAAACCTGGGTGCGTCTTATACTCAGGTGCGTCTTATTGTCCGAAAAATACGATATATCTCCCTCTCCAATTGTTCAGAAATAAATATAGGACCATTATAGTTGACCATTATAGCTCTTCTCCAATGTCTTTTTTGGTGGCACAGCTGTGCACATGTAGTGTATCGTCTACCTCCTTTCCCGTTTGTCCTCCTATAAGAATCAAGAAACTGCACATATCCAGCTAATGCAGACAGTGTGAACTACAGCTTAATATAGCTCCCATCACCCTGATGAACAAGGAACTACATGAGAAAAGGATCAGTAGTAACTAATGCTATAGATCACAGAAGAAGCCATGAACTTCTACTAGCAAAAAATGATGTAAGCATACAGTAGGATGGAAACTCCTGCACGATTGCTGGAGAACAATGTCTGAACTATTTGAATGTCTTCCTGGAGCTCATTTAAAAAATTTTTGAACACAAACATTTGTAACCCAAAAACACTAAGAAAAAAACTCTATTTGAAACTTGAATGTATAGGTGTTACTTGTGTATATGTGGATCACATCTTTGGTTTAAGAAGTAAGCCAGCATTTCACTTCAAAGGAACCTTTATTTTTTACAATATTCAGGAGAAAACTTACCTCAATTTCATCTTCATCAAAGGTTCTTTCATATGTCCCTAACAGCTGCATCTCTGCTGCATTCCTACGACCTGTTGGTTGATCTGTTCTCCGTCTTCCACCAGATCCTCTTGAAGACATCGAACTAGAGGAGCTGGGATCTCTAGGGTTATTTGATGAAGGGAATGTTGGCTTACAATACGGTAGGATATCCTCTGTACAAACACATAACAATAATGGGCGAAAAATTCAGGAGTGTCAAAATTTAGGACATTTTACAAATAATTACAATATAATGATACCTGTACCTGTCACAACCAGATTCTAGTTACAAGACAGGTTAAAGATAACAGCAGCAATCTTTTTGGTTGCTATGAGCATTAGTTTTCTATAACCCACCCTGTTGTATTGGCAACACATACAGCTGAAATGAATAATGGGTACATATAGAAAACTATGGACACAATACCTTGGGGATTTTTTGTTGGCATGCCATCTCTCTTCGCTGGTTTTGCTCTTTTTATCTTCCCATCTAAATGATCTACAGATTCTCTTCTCTCTCCTGAATTTGTCCGGACTTCTGCGTGTTGTCTGCTGTCCGCTCCATCTCTCCCTCTGTAGTTGACTCCTTTTCTCTCTGCCAGTCTATCTAATCTTTGCTCTGCAGTTGTATACTTTTGTGGCATGCCAGAACGCATGTCTAGTTGTGCTTTGGATGGTCCAGTTGGGGATTTGATTGCAGGAGGTGGCAACGGTGGAGGTGGTAAATCTGTAGACAAATAATAGTAATACTTACTAATATGAACTAATGCTAAACATGTATTTGACCTATGTTAATATGATAGCTATTACATTCAGTATTAATTTCCACACCAGCCCCATAACTGGAATATTGACTTTGTATGTAGGATAAGAAGCGATAACACCATTAACATCCAGCTGGACCCAGGGCCATTCTGCATTTTCCTTAAGGCAGAGGTGATGGCATGGTCTTAAAAGGTCCTTTTAGCTCTTATGTCTGTTTTAGTAAATACTTGCATTTTCCATGAAATAACAATTCTGGAGCATCTTAGAACGTGTTATTGCGCCGTTCCTCTTCTTCTTTTAGAAATGTTTGAATAAATTGACAACTGGGCATTTCCTACTCAGTCTGACAATACAGCATTGATTCTACAGTGTGTGACCAAAAAACTTGCCCCATTTGACAAGGAGAATCGTAATGCCCAGTTGTCAATTTATTCATACATTTCCAGGAGGAAAACAGTGGAACAGCACAACGCAGAAATCTACTAAAAGAGTCTCCAGAATTGTTTTTTCATGAGGAATACAAATATTTCCTAAAATAGATATCTCAGGAAAGCTGTCATATATATGTCATAACCTAACCAAGATTTTCCACATGTTGACCAGTACAGTATGTCAATGAATGGAGAAAAACGGAGCCTGTAAGTCCCTCTAAAACTCCTGTAGACCTGTAAGAATTTGCCAAGATAATCCTCTGGTAATGCCTGAATCTCAAGATTTTGATAACTATATAAATACCGAATGCACTTTTTAAGGTGAACCAGTATATGTCAAGTTTATCAAGTTTCAAATATTTGTGGACTCAAATTTATCAAATTCAAATAATTTTTTTTTTTTTTAAAAACAGCAACAAAAATAAAGAAAAAAACTAAAAAAAATTGTTCATATTCACAGTAATGTAGCACGAGTCTGTAATATCCAAATGATCATTATTGTGAATAAAACCTAAATAAACACCCAACCTCAGCTTCTAATTTGACATCATTTTCTATTTATTCCTACATTACAGGGCTACTAATTGAGGCGCTGACATTAGGAGGGACTGGGAGTCTATTTTAGACAATATGCTGAATAAGACACAATTTATATTGATCACATTTATCAAATTTACTGCTTTAGTGCAGAATATATTATAATGGCTTCCTGTAGCCTCCCTCCTTTCAATTTTGGAAATGGATTGTTACAAACATACTATATATACTACACTTTTTTATTTTATTTATACTTTTTATACGTGAACTCGAGTTAGTTTACAGTGAAATAAATTAAAAAAAGCTGATTAAGGCCAAAGTAGTCAAAACCAGGAGAGGTATAGGTGAAACTTGACAAGCCTGGTCCCGAATGCAAAATCTGTAAAAGGGCCGTCTATCCATCATGTGCCATTTACAATGCTGATATCTTCTTATGTGGAACCTTCTGGCACCCTCAGGCACCAGTGTCCGAGTGCAACTGTAACATCTACAACTCCTATCGTCATGCTCCTGAGGGGAGGATCCTAAATAGGGGTACTGTAAAGTACATTATTAGGCCCATTTTGGAGGGGCCTAATACAGACACATTTTATGGTCCATATTATTGCTGCAATAATTATGCCCTGCACTGTTCTAATGAACAAAACTTAGATCTCAATAGAACCCTATGTTGATCTAAGTTCAGTTCAGTTTTGTTTTGTTTTGTTTCAGTATAGTTTTGGGTTTGCAGCCATATTTTGGACCCTGTAGGCCCTATGATGGTAAAGGATCCAATACAGGTTTTGACTTAGAAAAAAAAAAACAAAAAAAAACCATCAAAAACTGCACCAAAACTGGACTGTATGAGCAAGGCAAATTCCGTTAAAGAAGGGGTATAGCCTCTACTGCTTATGGATGTCTGGGCATGCTCAGAGTTGTAGTCACAACAGTTCGGGAGACAGATAGGACACTACTACCCTAATATAATATTATAGAATCACGTAGTTTACAAGTGATCTAATAATAATAATATGAAGAAAGTTGGAAGTCTCCTATTGTTGCACAGCATATTAAGATTGGAATTGCTGGATCACTTACACTTGCGAAGGAAGCATTTCTAATAACAACATTATATAAAAGTGTGCCTCTAATAATAATAATGGTCATGTCTTCCACCTGAAGTTTAAAAGGGAATGCGGAGATTTGACCAGAAAAATGGATAGTGTGGTTGCACAACATCAAAAGCTGCAAAACCTCATCATTGCAGGTATCATCATTATTTATGCTATCTCTTAATGCAACTTTTAAGGTGGCTCCAAGTGTAACTTCTACTTAAATAGCATATTTATAGGGAAAAAAATGGTTTATAAGATCTAAACATAACTTTGTATATTTGTTATATATGAGAAATGCTTTCTTTTGGTTTGTATTTTTTATCGTTATTTTGTACATCTTTGTCCATACTACCTTAAAAAGTGACTTTTTTTTTGTTTATTAATGTACACAATGAGCTCCTGTTACTAAGCTATCCCTGTTGCAATAACCTTGTGATATCGGATACATTTCGGTCCTATTGACAGTGACAATCTAGTATGGAGCCACACTGTCCACCTGGACTGTCACGTCTGTGTTAAATGTAGTCTAATCTCACATACAGGCATCTGAACATATACTCAGGGTAAAGTACTGATAATACCAGTCAACGACTCATTTCAAAATTACTTGTGCACGTCATGCTGGGCTCCTTGTCATTTTTTATTTATTTTTTGTCCATCAAGTGCCTATGACTCTCAGACACGAAAAAAACAAAACATAAAAACTGCTTGTGTAGCCATTGATAAGAATCTATAATATTAAGCTTTCATATGATAATGGAAAATGATGCCCCTCTTTGAAAAATTGCTGACTGGTAATGAAATTCCTAATCAGATTGTTGTTGCTAAGAGGCAACCGGCGAGGCGAGATACAGGAGACGCGCTTCTCCTTCAGCAAATTTACTAAGGCTGACAAGATGACAAAAAATAGGAAAATGTACCAAACATAAATTTCCAGGAGAGCTGCCTCGTTGTTCTTATTCCGAAGGGGAGAAGAGGCAAAAATGTAGAGGTTTAATAAAAACTAGGTGCGCCGCCTGAGGCGTTTTCATTAAGGGCTTTCTTCTTCAAACATTAGCCGACTGTTTGCATTTCCACCAATGCCCTTTTGGGAATACAAGAATTACCTTTTCAGTCGAGGTCGATATTGTGTGTGAAGGCATGAGGAGAGATGATTAGAGGCTACAAGTTTATTTGCACAAAATTAGCGTGAAACAACACTTTAGATATGAGTTGGGATATCATTTTGTCAACAGCTTCAGATGGAAATGGTTATTTATTTATTATATTTGGATCGGACCATATATAAAGGATTCTAGATCATTCGGATGCATACTGATGCAAAAGAGTTGAGCTGTGTTTGAAATATAGTAAAAATGATGATGTCATGATGGTGCTAGTAGAGCAATGACACATTCAGCGCTGCTACATCTGTATATGCCATTATTATGATATGAATAGGACATGACGGAGCTGCATTTAACCCATCAAGATGCAAAGCAGCAGACTACTGTAAGCAGATTATCTCCAGTAATAAAGGTTTCAATATACCCATGGCATTTTTCAGATTTTTCAGATTTTTTTCAAATGTCATGTGCACAACTATTTTTATTCAAATGTGCCATTTCATCTGTTTGACTATAAATATTGCATCGACAAGGAGGGTTTGTACCGCAGCTGTAGATCAGAAAATAAACATGGTAAAAAATAATTGATGTTTCTATAGACTAGTGAAAAAATAAAATAAAAAATTGCTGAAAGAAATAATAGCAAAAACAATTCCGATATCATCTGCGATCTGTAAATAATATAAGTGAGTTCTAATGACATCACTGTGGCATTTATACTACTTATATAAGGGACTACTTTACTTTTTTAATTGTGCATGACTCGCCTATGTTATCTACAAATTTTGGAATACTCTATTAGCCAAGCAGAGGACGTTGCTTTAGACTAAAGGTAATGTACACTGATGCAACATTTTATTTATTGCTTTGATGTATCTAATATAAAAATATGAAACAACTTTGAAAATAGTCTTAATTAAAAAGATCCTACCGATTTGGGTCTACAGCTCCTATGTCGGCTTATGTGTCTTCATGGTAACAGACTACAAACAAACCCTGTGTAGTCTGATCCTGCATCATGTCTTATTCCACTCTCTCTCTACCCCTTCTTATTGATCTACTACAGACAGTATAAGTTGGGGGTGATGGAAGAGCGTAACGCATGATTGTAGGATCATGCTTTTGTTTGATGTCGGTTACCATCGAGACACATAGGTCTGCATAAGAGCTGTAGACACAAAACAATAGGATATTTTTCAGCACAATTGTTTTTTAAAGTAGCTTCATTTGGTAAAAAATGTTTTAGATGCATTGGGGCAATAAAAAAAAAATGCACACGTGTCCATAGCATTTAAGACATCAATAAAATACCCTCTTAAACTGAGTTAATAAGTAAAACTGCCCCTCAAAAAGAGAACTACAATAAGATGACTCTATAAAGCCAAGAAGCATCCGGCTTCAAGGAGATCCACAGTGATAGGCGAGTTTTCTAGGCACGGCTGAATGGCCAAAAGACGCCTGTAAGGGAGTGGATCCACCACATCTGCTCATTTGTATATATGTTCTCCAGATCATCAAATAGTATATTGGGGTGACATTTACGGAAACATAACAGGATCTAAAGGAACATGACCTGATAGCAAGTATCCTTACAATATCCTGAGAGCCATGGGACACTTACCAGGTAAATATCCTGCCATGATTTGAGGCCTTTCTTTTTAAAATGATTATATGGGATGTTTTTTAATAAAATTAGTTTTTTTCACCCTATTGTACTCAGCAAAAAGTTCTCAGCCCTGCTTACAGCACTGGTCCCAGCCAGCTGACTGCAGAGAGGAAGACCACTAGAAAAGTTGAAGGAAACCTTTCCACAACTACATATTATTTAGCTTAGCAAATGTAATATTTCCAAATAATTGGCTTTAGATCTTGAATCACTAGACGTGATATTTAATGTCAGCAACTAAAGTGCATTGATCCCGGATAAGAGCCCTTATGAAAATATATTGCGTCTCACAGCAGCCGTCCATCATTTGCAAAATTAAAATAATTAATCATTATGTAATCCATAGATAGATTTTATATAATATATGCATTTTAAATGCTGGCGTCCATACTAGATAATGGACTAATTGCTCTGGTAGAGATATAAGCATAATCCACAGGCAATTCTTATAATTGTCCCATTGTGTATTTTTCTTATGGAAATCTTGAAGAGCTTGAATAATGGAATAAATAAGGCAGCTTATTGCTTATTTTATCTTAAAACAATGAGCTTTTTAAAGAAAATCCTAACAATAATAAAGCCAGACATAAAGGCAATGCTAATCTATCTGACTCATATATTGGTATCTCTATTAGTGTATCATCCATCCACATGAATTCTATGAGAAAGTATAAACTAATACTACTGGTGGTGCTGCTACTGCTACTAGTGGTGGAACTACTACCGGTGGGGGAGCTGCTGCTGCTACTACTACTACTACTACTACTACTAGTGGTGATGGTTATACTACTACTAGTGGTGATACCACTACTATTAGTGGTGCTAGTACTAGCGGTGGTGGAGCTGCTACTACTTCTAGAGGTGATGCTACTAATATTAGTGCTGCTGCTACTACTACTAGTGGTGCTACTACAACTACTGGTGCTACTACTACCGGTGGTGGAGCTGCTGCTGCTGCTGCTACTACTACTACTAGTGGTGCTGCTACTACTACTAATAGTGGTGCTGCTACTACTACTACCACCTCCACTACTACTACTACTACTACTACTACTGGTGGTGGTTCTACTACTACTAGTGGTGATACTACTACCGCTGGTGGAGCTGCTGCTGCTGCTACTACTACTACTACTACTACTACTGGTGGTGGTGCTGCTGCTACTACTACTACTACTACTACTAGTGGTGTTACTACTACTACTACTACTACTGGTGGTGGTACTACTATTACTACTAGTGGTGGTGTTACTATTACTACTACTGGTGATGCTGCTACTACTAATTCTACTAGTGTTGCTGTTACTACTACTACTACTACTACTAATAGTGGTGTTACTACTACTACTACTACTACTACTAGTGGTGTTACTACTACGACTGTTGTTACTACTACTACTACTACGGGTGGTGGTGCTGCCGCTGCTACTACTACTACTACTACTACTGATGGTACTACTGCTACTACTAGTGG
The DNA here is from genome assembly GCF_050947455.1 of Rhinoderma darwinii. Taxonomy (NCBI): domain Eukaryota; kingdom Metazoa; phylum Chordata; class Amphibia; order Anura; family Rhinodermatidae; genus Rhinoderma; species Rhinoderma darwinii. The sequence continues at coordinate 443,829,820 of NC_134688.1, read as the reverse complement.
TGTTACTACTACTATTACTAGTGGTGTTACTACTACAACTACTACTAATGGTGGTGGTGCTACTACTACTAATGGTGGTGGTGCTACTACTACTACTACTACTACTGGTGGTGGTCTTACTAACATCACTACTACTGGTGGTGCTGATACTACTACTGGTGATGCTACTACTACTGGTTGTGTTAACACTACTACTACTACTATGGGTATTGGTAGTGGTGCTGCTACTACTACTGCTGCTGCTGCGACTATTACTACTAGCACTTCTACTACTACTACTACTACTACTACTACTACTACTACTACTACTGATGCTACTATTACTACTACTGCTGATACTATTAGGCTGGATTCACACGAGCATGTTCGGTCCGTAAAGGACGGAACGTATTTCGGCCGCAAGTCCCGGACCGAACAGACTGCAGGGAGCCGGGCTCCTAGCATCATAGTTATGTACGACGCTAGGAGTCCCTGCCTCGCTGCAGGCCAACTGTCCCGTACTGTACTGTTATGTTTTCAGTACGGGACAGTAGTTCCACAGAAAGGCAGGGACTCCTAGCGTCGTACATAACTATGATGCTAGGAGCACGGCTCCCTGCAGTGTGTTCGGTCCGGGCCTCGTTGCCGAAATACGTTCCGTCCTTTACGGACCAAACATGCTTGTGTGAATCCAGCCTTACTACTACTACCACCACCACTTCTACTATTACTACTACAGCACTTCTACTACTACTACTGATGCTACCATTACTACTACCACCACTTCTACTATTACTACTACTTCTACTACTACTGATGCTACTATTACTACGACTGCTGATACTATTACTACTACTACTGATGCTGCTATTAGTACTGCTGCTACTACTACTACTACTACTACTACTACTACTACTACTACTACTGCTGATACTACTACTAATGTAGGGTAGGAGATTCATTTTACATTCTCTGGTGGTCTAGGGCTGGAAAGGAGTCAATGGTAAATTCAGGTTGCTTCTTGGGTCCCATCACCAAAGGGCCCGCAAGTATATGGGGTCCGGCAAAATTGCCCAGTTTGCCTACCCCTTTAAACAAGCCCTCTCTGCGCCATACAATCATTATCATTATTGCAGATATACAAGTGTGGAGGTACAGAGGACTTGGGACTCCCACATATCTAACATTTTAGAATAGTTGAGAATATTTTCTTCTGGAATATCCTTTTTATATCACGTTTGAATTGAATTCAATGAAAGAATACAAAATATGCATAAAAAAAATCATAGTCTCTATGCTCGAAAACATATTTTTCGTGCTTTTCAGCTTAAGATATTTGAAATTGCCTGGGAGAAGAAGCATGGATTAGGTATTACATTTCCTTTATGCTATCACTACTAGTATAAAATCAACTGATAGACTTATTTTGTCTCAAGAGAACAATACTGCAAAGTGGTGCCATACATTGACAGCATAAAATGATTCATTAACATAATACAAAGTTCTAAAACACATTAAAAATAAATTAGACCTAAAAAAAACAAGAAACTTGGAAAAAAGGAGAAAGACTACATTCATGCCATATGCATTGAAATGACAGAACTGTAATAAAAGTCTAATTGTGTTGTATTTAAATGAGTCTCACCATCTGTGTAGACATCTTTCCGTAGATGTCCTTGCTGGTGTTTCTGTTTTTTGGCTGGGCGGCTTCTCTGCATGACGGCAGTGCTCATGTTACTATCTGTTGACACCGGGCTTGTAGGTCGGGGACAGTGGAAATGTCTTCGGCCTGACAAATAAAAACATTAAACTGTAAATAAATGTAGTGCTCTATATTCAGCTATGACTACAAGGCTTCTGTCTGAAAGATGAATCTGCTGAAGACATGGAATTCAATGATGGAATGCATTGTAACAAGGTTGGCATAACCAAAGGAAAGTATTGTTGCTACTGATTTATTATGTTTTACTGCATTATCATTTTTTTTAATTTATATTGTGCCATCATATTCTGTGGCACTTTGTATAATAGAACGTTTACAGATAATACATTGGACAATTATTTTCTAAAAGGGTTTGTTCACTTTGGAAAAAATCCTTTTCATTATATGGAGCCTCAACAATAAACCAATAAGCTATGATCTGTGCTGGAATCCAGCAGCAAGTGCTCAGTTCTCCTGCAGCACCACCACAGGGGACATGAAGCATTACACTCTTCTCTTTGACGTCAATGTGATGTCTATCTAATGCCTGGATGTGCTAAGTCCTCCAGACCAAGAAATACTGTGTAATTGCGCTCTACTCTGGCTGATAGAGGTGGGTTCCTTTAGTATATTCATATGCCCTAACAGGACATATGAACAGGGGTTATCTAAAGCAGACAATCCCCTTTAGTTATGTTATTCTCTAGAAGACAGTGTAGATTTTTTTATTTTATGATCCATTCAAACCAGCTCGCAAATTCTATTTTGTCCTGTAATTTTTCAACAGCAATAATCTGTCAATCAACTGTAAATGATTTCCAAAAGCAATTTTAGATATTTTAGAATGGACAATACCAAACATCATTGACTGTCCAGAATGTATAGGCTGTGCCAGTATGAATAAGCTCCTCTTTGGCTTCCAGTACAATATAATATCCACTTAAACACTTGTTTCCCCTTAGTCAATGTCAAAAATTACTACAGATGTTCTTCAAGCCTTTAACTCCCACTCCATAACTTCTACATCTCTTTACGCCACCATAGAGACTTTAATATACATAGAATTTCCCATGTGCAACTTGTTGAACATGCTGCTCTATCCGTGGGCATCAGGTCATAGATAAGTAGGAAATGAGCAGATTGATATATAGTTTTGTGTGAAGTTGAAATGTATTGACTGAAATGCCTGTTCCCTCTGGATTGATAAGTCAAGAGGGTTGTCCTACTCAGTAATTGGCAGCTAACTATACACACTAACACAGAGAAAGCTGTCAATTACTGAGTAGGACCGCCCTCTGGACTCCTAAGCCCACATTGAGCAGGGATTTAAATTAATCATTTACAAGTTATATTAAATCTTTTCCCAAAACACTATGGGAGTAATTCATCAACCTTTCTACGTCAGTCGCAATTTGCTTTTGGCCTTTTTTTATATCGCCCTCGCCACTTTTGTTTAAAGGAGCATGGCTTCGGAAAAGGGGGCAGGGCCACAGTGGTCCGACAAATTCATTATAATTGACGCCAGAAAAATTGCCTAAATTTCTGTGGAAATCGACGCCAGCTCCTAGTCGGCATAGATTTAATTTCATCGGGCACAGAAAGGTTGAGGCCGGTGCTGGGCCCCTACCTTAGCCCCTCCCCGATTAGACTACCCTCACCCCCTATAGTTCAGTTAAATATAAAAAAAATGAAATAAAAAAAATGATGTTCACTTCACCGCTCCTCTTCTCCCCTCATCATTACAGAGTGGCTCATACAACGTACTGATGCCGGGCAGCATCAGGACGTTGTATGCGACACAGCACTGATCGCTTTGAAGTGGAGCATCGTATATAAGGCCCTGATGCTACTCAGCGTCTGGACCTTGTAAGAGCCGAGCTAAAATGCTGAGGGACCCGGAGGGGAGAAGAACAGCGGTAAAGTAAAATATGTGGTGTTTTAAATTTTATTGCTGATGTGGTCGGAATGGATCGCATGGTCGTGTTCTTGCGCCACAATTGCAGCACGTGGTTCGGCCAATAGATGAAATGCATTTATTAAGAGACTTTTGCCTATTAAAAACTGTTTCGCTGTTGACTACAACTTTTTTATAAAAAGTGCCCGTCTTGATAAATTGCCCCCTATATATCATTCTGCTCAGCCCACTTGCTCTATAACATGCACCCTGCAGATGAGACAGCATGTTCAGTGACAGATTTGCTCTAAATGTCTAATTCCACAACAGCTGTATGTATAGCGTATTATAATACAGCATTATGATATGACATATGTCACATTTTATAGAAGATCAAAATTCTTTAGAATAGACCAATAATTGTTAAGAAACGCTGAGCTTTAGTTAAATAAAAGGCAATACTGAACACCTACATAAGGATAAATGCACAGACAAGACTAAATAGACACTAAGCACTTAAAAGCAGAGACGAGAAATGATATCCCACTTACTGATTTTTATATGTATGTTTTATTACATCCATAATGGCTATTGTGACTGCCACTTATATGTTGGAGTTATGTGGAGAAGAGTTTAGCACTGGTTTATATGTGTTAGGTAAATTGGTCACATTTTAAGCTATGTACATTCATAAAAATAATCCTAGAGGTAAAATATCACATAAAAACAAATATCACAGTTATGACTATGTGATGCCTATTGATATTAGGTATTTCTGGGAATTATTTGAGTAATGTTACGTGTTATTAATTGGGTTTACGCATTCTTTAAATACCATTAACCTGTTTTGGGACAGTTTGGATTGACAAAAATTTTGGTTACCTAAATCTTTACTATACACTGTAATAAAATTATATAGAATGCAGAAAAGTAAACTGATAACTAGACAAAGTATATGTACAGTAAAACAATAAAATTCGTAATATCTTCCCAGTAATGCAAATTGCACTTTGACATTTTAGAAACCCCCTACTGAAATCCTACCTGAAACCTTTAACCTTTAACTGCCTAATATATTATGCAGCGATATATGTCATGTGTGGGTGTAGTAGCTCCTAATGCAAACAATAGTTTGGATAACTGGTTTTCTTGAATTAAAGTGACAAATAGGCAAAAATCGTATATATGTATAAAACTTACCACCTGCTGCTTCCTGCATTTGGTGTCTTGCTACTTTTAGTCCTGCATATTCTGCAGCAGCTGCAACAGCCTGTGCAAAATCAGCATCAGTGAAAAATGAACCATCTGAAGAGCTGACACTAGATCTCCCACTAGAGACATTGTCCTCCTCAGAGGCAGAACCCCATCCATTGATCATTGAGCCAGTGACGGAGCTTTCTAGGTCTCCAACGCTAGAGGCAGGAGTCTGCTCTAAGCCACGCAATAGAAGTCTGCGGCTTTGCATCTTTGTCACCTCCATTTCCATTTCATCCCCTTCTTCTTCTGGGACATCGGTATCCATATCAGACACTATTGGTCCAGAAATGTACCCATATGTATGCGGCGGAGATATAGGTCTTGGTGGAGGAGGACTTATTTGATGTCGTCTGTGGATTACAGAAAATAAGTTTTTTTGTCAAATTGTCTGTTATTTTGTACTTTCAGACAATATTTAGATATATAGCAGCCAACAGCTTTTTAATATACACATGTGCTGTTTTTGTGTTACCAGATGTCGATGCATATTGCTTACACACGCCACCTGATGGCAAAAACATTAACTGTTGCGTGTGCCCTTTGGTAGTGTTAGAAAAGAATAAAAAAAAATTGAATAATTTTTACACCAGATGCTGCACATGTGCCACATAATACACAATAGAGTCATTTATCATATGCAGAAATAATTTATGGCAGAAATATTTAATATGATATTTGCCAGATAGTTCTTCAATTGAAAACCATCCTTCCACACTTATATCACAGCAATTAGAAATACTTTTCAAACACAGTTCCCAAAAATATCACGTATGAGTAACAAAGGTGAAGCGTATAGAGCATGCAGATGTAGCAGTGCTGAATTGTCATTTAATAGTTTTTAGTGCATACCTCACTGAGTTTTGATAACTGAGAAGGTTTTTATACCGTACTATGGAAAAAAAAACGGTGGCCGCATTATTACATGAGTTGTAGGAAATGAGCAACTCATCTCTGCTACATGTGTAAGTAAGAAAGAAAACATTAAAACCTTGATTCTCCTTTAACGCTACTTTAAACTTACATGATCATCGTGTATCTGTGCAGGGAGGCTGTGAATGATATTATTATTTCTGGTTTAGTTAAAGCGGAACTAAACTTTAAAAAAACATTTGATGTGTAATAGTGACATGTCAGAAGTTTTGATTGGTGGGGGTCCGAGAACTGAAACCCCCACCGTTCGCTAAAACGAGGTGGCAGAAGAACTCCGGTGAGCTTAGTTTCTGACCGACTTTCCTTGGAAGCCTAGCGAGAAGTGTACGAATTCATTGACCCCACCGATCAAAACTTCTGACATGTTACTATGTCAAAAGTTTAGTTACACTTATTATAGAAAAAGAAAAAATATATATACAGAAAGGTTAATTTGGAATTGGGACCAATATTAATGTGGAATTGGACAGTGACCAATGTGATTGATGAGAATCTCTGTACAGCGCCGCGGAATAAAGTTGGCGCTATATAAATGAATAAAATAAATTGATAGCGACAATAAGGTTATGGATTGTAGTGCCTGGTTTTATCAAGGTAAATTATGGTTATTGGTGGAGCTATAATTGTGATATTACCTTCTCTCAAGCTGATGTTGAGCTAGAACTAAATCTTCCTGACAATCCTGAAGCATTGGCTGGAGCTCCTCCTGAGGGGATGGAGTAAGAGTGGCTGTAGACTGGTGGCTATAGGACACAGCAGCTGGAGAAGAAGCAGCTCCTCGTATTGGTGGTGTAGGACCTCGTTCATCTTCTTCTAACTCATCTTGCTGGAGATACATTCTTGTTGGTGGCATTGGACAAGGCAGTTCTCTGTCATACCTGTCAATGTAAATGATAAATATAAGGGTTCACGCACAAAGAAGTCATGCAAATTGCCATAAATTAAGCTGTTTAACATTTTTACTGTTTAACTTATAGAACTTTCCCAATGCAGTAAGTGATGGTATATTGCAAAAAACAGGTGCTGTACAGAGAGCTGAAACATAACCAAGCGACAAAATGGCTCTAGGAATCAATGAGACCTCAGGACGGGCACTGTGTGTATCAAGTCACTAGGACGACAGAGTGAGAGTGGCCCTATCTATCCCACTCTTGCTTGACTTAGCATAGAGCATATTTAGCCAGCTTGCCATGGGCCTGACCAAAAGTCCAGTGGGCACTGATATCTTTTCAGATTAGTCTGGGAAATTATATTTAATTTATGATTAAATATCACAATTTTTTCCTACCCTAATGAGTGCTGGATATGTCCTGGCATGTACTTTTTTTCTTCTCAGATTTGCCTAGAGTTGAAGCTAGACCTGGGGTCCCCTTAGGGTCAACCTTGACAGTGAGATAGTGACGACTTATCCTAGCTATGTACCATCACATACTATTTGATAAAACTACCTGGCAGCTATATGTAGAAACCAGTAGTCACATTATTTACTTAGTAGTGCAGATTATAATGGCCGGTTTACTAGATTAGTTACTATAAATGTGGGTCTGATAGAAGGATCATCATTAAGAAATTTAACAAGGTACCAAAGAACACATCTGCAATGTAAATTGTCTGTTTGGATCCACCCCAAAGTTCTAGTGGAATCTCAGACTTTTTTACCACTATATACAGAACCAAGACTATAGGCAAATTGTAGGCAGACAGTGATCAGAATATTACATATAACCAGGGTCGGAGTTGCCCACCAGAGTACCAGGGGTTCATGGTACTGGATTGAAACCATCTCATTCTTTCAGGATGCTGCCTGGTAATTATAGCAAGGCATCCAATGCTTTTGTTCCCCTACAGCAGTACAGAAGTTGGTCAGAAAAGGTCCTCATTCACAAAAATCATAGGATGGCCTTACCCTTCATCAGCTGACAGGGTATAGTCTTCACTGGCACCATGTGGTGGTGGATGAGCTGGTGGTGGTGGCAATAGATCAGCCCAGTTCATGCCAGCCTGTTTTGAAACTTTAGGAGCCCGTGTTCCCTTCTTATGACCTTGACTCCCTGCAACAGAATTAAGTTTACCTAAATGGGTTGTCCATATTTAGAAAAAAAAAAGCTGTGTTCTTCCACAACCTGACCATACCTGTCCACAGGTTGTGTGTAGTATTGCAGCCCTGCCCCCACTCACTTCAGTAGCGCTAAGCTACAATACCACACAACACACAAACAAGAGTGGCACGGTCTTCGGAAGACACTTTTATGTTTTTCTAATCCTCGACAACTCCTTTAATACACAAGGATAATGTTTATATCTGCAAAATTAATTTTCCCTTCATAGAAAAGCAACCGTTATAAAAATAAATCTCAAAATTTACCCAGAAATATATCCATTATGTTAATAGCTAATAAATACCTAAAATGCACTAAAGTCACAAATTAAATTTACAAGCAACACCATCTAGAGTGATCTTCCTCAAGCAATTAATTGCATTATAGATTATCATCTAAAACAAATGAGCTGTGGACATATTTTCTCAAGTGCTTTTTTACCATTTAATTGCTGCAACCTAAAAGACAATATGATCTTGATATGATCTATTAACGTTTCACTGTTGCATTAAGTCACTGAATATACATCATCTGTACTTGTCGAAAAATTGTTTTAGGCTAAATTAAATTATTTTACTTGAAAAAACATTAGCAGATTTAACCAACAAAGCAACTGAAAATGACATGAGCTGTGCCAAAAATATTACCCACAACCCAATGTTAGAAAAATTCTAGAAATGTTTCATCAGAAAATGTAAACCACTGATTTTCGGCCAGACATAGATAAATAAATATTATTAAGAAAGGTAAATTTGAAAAACTATTCCTTATAAAATCCTGCGCTTGAACATAAGATTAAAAAATAAAAATGTATTTATGTTAAAATGTCTTATTTCAATATAAAATTATGAATACAAAAATGATTGGTTATTTATAAGTACCTGATGTGCTACTTCCTCGATCTGAACTGTTGTATGATCCACCAGTGTTTTGATCATGGGACTGGTTGTAAGGTATGGTGGCTGGCATAGTATCTGTGGCTCGATAATCTACAACACATAATAAATCACATATATAAAAAAATAAAAATCACATTAATAATAATAATAATGATGATAAAAAAGTAAAACAAAAAACAGGTTAGATCTCATACACATAGAAGTGCTGTGTACACAGAGGCTATATGGCACTACCTGGAGTGACTCTATGTAGCACCACAATACGAAAAAAAATCCTACCTAAAATCGGTTCTTACAGAGGAGAATATCAGCATAATACGCCCCCCGACAGAAATAAAATGTAAGCTTTTATATGAAATCGGAGGCACATGGAGGTACGGTATGGGGCCATAGAAGTCTATGTGCATTGTATCTCATCTATGTATCATTTGGAGGTTGTATGGAGCCGTAATACACACCTGTGCATGAGTCTTTAAACTGCAATAGTACTAGACAGTGGCTATATGTGTTAAAAAAAAAAATAGATTTTTTTTTTATATGAAAATCAATTATTAATGTTTGTTTCTCCAGTAAACATAGACCTGAATCAACTGAAGAATTGTAATATTCATCGAAGTCATCGGTTAGTTCGTTAAGCTAATATTTTCTTTTTTTTTTAATTCCTAGTATAATCCCTGTGTTCCTACTGTGAACGTTGTGTAAAAATAGCGGCCGTCTACTTTTATTGAGGATTAAAGAAGAAACATAAAGATCTTGGCTTTCTATGAGCAGAATGACTTCGGAAGGAAGAAAACGGGCATTGTGGGGCACCTTAATTAGAGATTCAAGGATCACAGTGAAGGATGTGAAATGATTATTTAACAATGGGGCAAAAATATATTGTCAACAACTATTCATTAAGAGACACGCTTGTGAAAGCCTCATCCTACAGTTATTAATGCTACGTACACAGGCAAGATTAGTGTTTACATTGGGTGATGGAGGACGAGGACAACAGCTGTGGTCTTAGGGTTGCCCTTATAATGACATCACATGAAGGTCGCAAGGTCTGTCCATAGTTCTCATTTAATGTGTCATTATCAGAGCTTGCTTTCCTCCATTCACATCACAGCATATGCTCAAGCCATTGTACAAGGTAATATGCAGCAGGGGGTTAATCTACAGCAACAAGCCGCACTGCTGAATATGCCATAGCTCTAATAATGGTTGTTTTGCAAGATCCTTGAAATATCGAATTATTCAATGTTCTTTTTTATTCATGGAACAACCACTTGCACTAGAACATAATATAATCTTCATCAGCAACATTCAATTACTGGGATTTAAGCAGCACGTTATTTTTATATCTTAAAAAAAAGAGTTGTCTTTGAGTAGAAGCAGATATTTACCCGGATGGTCAATTAAATGATGATGAAATATTCCTGTGCATCACTTACTCCATGGAGGGGTACACAGAAGCAGCCCTGAGCCAACAGCATGGGACTAATGACAGTGTCGGACTGGCCAACTGGGGGATCGGGGAATGCTTCGGTAAAACAAAGCTTTGATCTTCAGGAAATAACATCATCGTCGCCCTATTCGGTGTCATCTTTTAATGTATGTATGTATGAGGCTCATAAAATCGTCTAATTGAGTTAAAAGGAAAGTAATCCATTCTCCGAGTCCTTCAAGAAGGGGGTCAACCACTAACTTCTATAATCGACAGGGCACAGAATAGGATACCTTGGAGCTCAATCAGCCACTGGACACTCAGGTACTGTCCAGTTACCCTAACACCCAGTCCAACTATTTGTAAATGCCCCTTGTTGTAAATGTGGTTTATTTATGTTCTCAATTCTTAAAAAAATCCAAAATAATTTGAAAATATTGTCTGTTTTTTAAATTAATAATATTCATTTTTTTTAGGCAATATTAAGTCTACAATGATAGACAATAAATTATACACAGTTGCTTTCTTTAGAACAAAGATAGTGGAACCTACAGTACCATATATAAGCCCCAGGAGATGGGGGGGATCCATCAACAAGCTCTGCCTGCCCCAAAGAACAGAAACCCTCATAAATGGTATTTGGGGCATTTTGTCTCCATGCTTTCTGGCTTTTATAAATTGAACTGAAGATATGCACAACACAGCCTGTACCGCACTGCCAATCCTGGGAGTGTGATGATGGAGTAGGGTTAGATTTTAGGCCACCAAAGGCAGGTGTAAGACCATTTTTGATTATTTTTGTCTATGGAAAACTCAGTAAGTTTTGAGAAAAAATAATTGTGCAAGCTGGTCCCTTAAAAATGGCCTGATCCGTCATTTAACACAGAATCCACAGATGGGATAATGTAACATCTGAACACCATTCATAGGAGCTGAAAATAGTCCCACAGACTCATCTGACTCATCTGTCTCTGGTAATCTGCTCTTTCAATTTGCACCAAATACTTAGAAACAAAAAGCCCATATTTATAACACGGGTTTTCTGATGCCGCAGGCCTCGCTGCTTTGTATATTTGGTTTTCCAGTCAATGTCCAACATGTTTATGAGCAGATAAATAATATAACTTCAGCTGTGTTAACACTTCAGTTTCTATGGACTCAACAATTAAAAACAAATGAAAATCATAGAAAAATTATTTGGAAATTGTCATTTACAGATGTGCAATCCTCTAATTTTGCAATTTGTTTGGAATAAGCCGGATATTAAAAAAAAATCCAACATGGAAATGATTATAGAGGAGCGAACATCAATTATTTTTAAGTGCAGTTCCATTGTTGTTTCCTATTATTGTCCACAAATCGCTCCAAAGGCATCCTTTGTGGTGAGTAGAAATGCAGGTAGCAGCCACAAATAGCTTGATCCTTGCTGCATAAAGGTCTGCCTATGTCATGCGGGAAAATCAGGTCATGTACAATGAACAACTATGCAGCTGGGATCGGACGTGGCCTTTTACTGGGGAACCTTCAATTTTATGATGTGGCAAGTCACCAAGATATGTTTAATAGGTCAAAGCTGGCACTGATCTGGATCCTAGGGACAGCACTGTTGCAAATCATGTTATTAAAGTGGATTGCATGGTACTGTAGCCTAAAGCCCAAGAAAAAAATGACATATCTATTTTTTTTCTTTACCCCAACGTATTACATTAGTGAAACATGCCCTAAAGAAAAGAGCTCGGTACATTCCGGTGTCTTAGATTATTTCTGATACCAATTTATTTTATACATCTTCTATCTATCTATCTATCTATCTCATATCTATCTATCTATCTATCTATCTATCTATCTATCTATCTATCTATCTATCTATCTATCTATCTATCTATCGAATATCTATCTAATATTTGTCTATCTATCTAATATCTATCGAATATCTATCTAATATTTGTCTATCTATCTAATATCTATCGAATATCTATCTAATATTTGTCTATCTATCTAATATCTATCTAATATCTATCTAATATCGAATATCTATCTAATATCGAATATCTGTCTAATATCTATCTACCTATCTATCATATCTATCTATCTAATAATCTAATCTATCTATCTAATATCTATCTATCTATCTATCTATCTAATATCTATCTATCTATCTATCTATCTATCTATCTATCTATCTATCTATCTAATATCTATCTATCTAATATCTATCTAATATCTATCTATCATCTGTCTATCTATCATATATCTATCTATCTAATATCTGTCTATCTATCTAATATCTATCTATCTAATATCTATCTAATATCTATCTAATATCTATCTAATATCTATCTATCATCTGTCTATCTATCTAATATCTATCTATCTATCTATCTATCTATCTATCTATCTATCTAATATCTGTCTTTCTATCTAATATCTATCTATCTAATATCTATCTATCTATCTATCTATTATCTATCTATCTAATATCTATCTATCTATCTATCTAATATATATCTAATATCTGTCTATCTATCTAATATCTATCTATCTAATATCTATCTAATATCTATCTATCATCTGTCTATCTATCTAATATCTATCTATCTATCTAATATCTGTCTATCTATCTAATATCTATCTATCTAATATCTATCTAATATCTATCTATCATCTGTCTATCTATCATCTGTCTATCTATCTATCTATCTATCTATCTATCTATCTAATATCTGTCTTTCTATCTAATATCTATCTATCTAATATCTATCTATCTATCTATCTATCTATCTATCTATCTATCTATCTATCTATCTATCTATCTATCTATCTATCATCTGTCTATCTATCTATCTAATATCTATCTATCCATCTATCTATCTAATATCTATCTATATATCTATCTATCTATCTAATATATATATATCTAATATCTATCTACCTATCTATATCATATCAATCTATCTATCTAATATCTATCTATCTAATATCTATCTATCTATCTATCTAATATCTATCTATCTAATATTGATCTATCTAATATCTATCGAATATCTATCTATCTAATATCTGTCTATCTATCTATCTATCTAATATCTATCTATCTATCTATCTATCTATCTATCTATCTATCTATCTATCTATCTATCTATCTATCTATCTATCATCTGTCTATCTATCTAATATCTATCTATCCATCTATCTATCTAATATCTATCTATATAATATCTATCTATCTATCTAATATATATCTATCTAATATCTATCTACCTATCTATATCATATCAATCTATCTATCTAATATCTATCTATCTAATATCTATCTATCTAATATCTATCTATCTAATATCTATCTATCTATCTATCTAATATCTATCTATCTAATATTGATCTATCTAATATCTATCTAATATCTATCTATCTATCTATCTATCTATCTATCTATCTATCTATCATCTGTCTATCTATCTAATATCTATCTATCCATCTATCTATCTAATATCTATCTATATAATATCTATCTATCTAATATATATATATCTAATATCTATCTACCTATCTATATCATATCAATCTATCTATCTAATATCTATCTATCTAATATCTATCTATCTAATATCTATCTATCTAATATTGATCTATCTAATATCTATCGAATATCTATCTATCTAATATCTGTCTATCTATCTATCTATCTATCTATCTATCTATCTATCTAATATATCTATCTATCTATCTATCTATCTATCTATCTATCTATCTATCTATCTATCTATCTATCATCTGTCTATCTATCTAATATCTATCTATCCATCTATCTATCTAATATCTATCTATATAATATCTATCTATCTATCTAATATATATCTATCTAATATCTATCTACCTATCTATATCATATCAATCTATCTATCTAATATCTATCTATCTAATATCTATCTATCTAATATCTATCTATCTATCTATCTAATATCTATCTATCTAATATTGATCTATCTAATATCTATCTAATATCTATCTATCTATCTATCTATCTATCTATCTATCTATCTATCTATAATACTGTGGCTCTCAATATATAAAAAATAAATACATTTATAGACAGACTTATATCTATGCAGATTACACGTGCTGTTGATGTCTCCACAATTACACATACAAAATACATGAAGATTCAGATTATGATCGGTGTTTAATCAGAGGTTCACCGGGCAGAGATTGTACAGAATCACCCTCATGAATTAAATACCTTCTCTTTACTTACCCAATCCCTCACCAACCATAACATTTAGATCAAATCTCACCTTAATATTTTTTTTTTATTTGATTTTATTTCATCTGTGGTTTATTATTTGCAGCACTAAATTCAGTTGCAAAGGTTAGCCGCGTGCTAATTAACTTTTTGACACTGTTAATCTCGATCTTCTACATTTACATGTATAGTAGCTTGACGGTTCTACACAAGTCGTAGGAGACTTGGAAAAGCTGGGCTTATTAAAAAGATATAAGCCCAAGATCCCCAGAAGACTTCACCTTCCAATAAAAGTAATAAGTGGCAAGCACAGAGTTGTCCATCCACGCACAGGAGAATTTAAAGTTTATCTAGTGTGAACAAGCCCATGAACAGTGTTAAATATAGAAAAATGTAAGAAAAAAAAAAGACTTTACAATGTGTCCTTAGCTTACTTTCAATATAGTGCACATAGAGCCAGTGACATCACTAAGATGCCTTCACTATAAGTAATGACATAGCCACCCAATCAGAAATGTGTATTCAGTCTAAGCGTGCAGGAATTTGGTTGGTTGCTTCGGACACATAGCTAAAAGAGTAATTAAAATTATACTCCCAAAGGACAATATAAGAACCCTTTTACAATTTTTCCAAAAGTTGAAAAAAATAAATAGTATAACCACTTCCTTGGCGCCCCAGAGATCCCGTCCACCCCTGATCTAGATGACAATGCTCCAGGTATTCAACTCCATCCAATCAGCATCGTCATAGGGGGAGATTTACAATAATTAATATAACTATCCATATCAATTACCCCAAAGATAATACTGACAGAAAGTGATGCCATAGTTCCAGAGGAAAGATCTATTTTACACAACAAACTGGATTCTCCTTAAAAGTCTGATTTTTATTGGGCTTCAAATAAGCAAAAACTATTCTTTTATCTTTGGAAAATAATTAGATCATTTTCCTTTGTGATACCTTCAAACATGCCGAGATGACATCCAACCCAGACATTTTTGGTCATATATAGGTCCTTTTAATTCACAATAATCCTAATGATGGCCAAAAGAACCCATCAAAATATTTGTTTTTACTAAATTCTAATTTTTAAAATTTTCTAAAAAGCAACTTACAAACTAAAGAATATAAGAATAATAAATGGCCAGACCCATTTCTATGACCGGTCTTCACAAAATTAACTAATTTCATTATCTATAGACACCGTCACTATGTATAACTGAAAAAAAAGCAAGACATAAGTGTACTCCTAATTATATGTGAATTATATTTAGAGTATGACCATTACTTATTTAATTATTTAGCTACTATTTAGCACAGCCGACCCAAAATCTTGCATTAGAAATTGACGATGGCTTATACATTAAAACTAGTGCTTAGTAACTACTCAATACTAAAGGCTACCTGGAATCCAGATGCAATGCGCAACATCTCTACTTTCAATTATTCTTATTTTTGAAACTCATTACGCTGTCTGATAAAATATGGTCACTTTCGCAACTAGTTCAGCCTGAAGATTATTTTTTTTAGGTTAACTCTATTGACCCGATTTTTGATGCACAAGCCTCCTAGTGCCCATGCTTCACTAAAGCCCCTAATTGTTTCCGGGAAACAAATATACTTAAACACTTTACATTGTTGAAGCAAATGTATCGAAGAACAAAAAGAAAAATAGAATCCTCATCATAAAGTGACATAAAATGTTCTACCTCCTCATTCGCTGTGGGGTTAGTGCTCGTTGTGTGGAAAAGAAAAGTTTTTATCACCTTTGTTGATTTTATTTTGCTCCATGATGTTGTATTGCATCGGGGCGACATCTGGTTTATGTTGAGTAGACGGCTTCCAGTGCTTCTCATCCGTGTCCCCAATTGATGAGTTGATGTTGTTGCTGATACTTGACTGAATAAGCTGAGTGGTGGCATATGGAGTGGGTTGGCCGGCCGCAGTGACAAATCGACCATCCTTTAGATTTGGACTATTAAAAGTTTTCATCTCATTGATTTTGTTGCTTAAGTCCACGTCACTGTAAACACCCGACTCAGGTACCATCAAGTTGGTTTGTTTGTTGTCCAATTGGTTGTTGTAGTTTGCTATGCAATCGGCTTGTTTGGAGACAAAATAAATATAAAATATATGAGTAAATTTAATAACTAAATATAGAAAACAAAAATCTAACTTTGAACATCAAGGGTGTTGGAAATTTAAAAAAACATACTATTTGCTATAGAGCCATTATAGGGTACACCATATGTAATTCATAATGAAGTAATCTTATGGTTTGAGGATAATACATTATCGAATGGTGTACAAAGAGCAAAGATAAAAATTAGGCCCCTTTCAGCTGCTACCTGACATTACCACACTTCTAACCACCTCCAACAGGAAAACCTAGTGTCTCCGTTCTACTTTCATCCCATCAACATTGTCAGCTGTGGAGACAACATCCTTGTGAAAGTTATCACAACCCATTAAAATGGGGGCAAAACCAATCTGAAATGGACCCCTTCTCTCCAAGAGTCCCATAGCAGCTGCATGTGCTGTCTGTACGGTACGTACGCCCTTGACGTTATCCGACATGATGTTTTTTTGAGTACATCTGACTGAGTGGCAAGTTATTGAAAGAGTAAGGATTCTGGGAAATGTGGAAGGGCCAATAATAGCCTTTCCCTGACACAGCGTGTGTAGTTTATAGACTATGAGATCCATTATAGAGAAAACCACTGGTTTTTAATAGTAATTAGCGTTAACACAGACTCCAATATCATTGTAAATATGAAAACTGGAGCCATTAAGAGACTTATAAGACTAACTTTTACTGCTGCCTAAACTGATACCAGACGTGGCAGGTTCATTGTGTCCAAATCCTAATCATAGACAGGTTTGGCTTTGGAAATATATAACCTGGAAATCTCGGTACCTTCTTGCCGATTAGACACAATTAAATCCCGGCATGCGTTATAAAATGCACTTTAATATGTCTGATACAGATTAACATTCTTTCATGTCATTTTTCTATGGTGGTACACGTAAAATATTATGTGCCTCCATAAACGATGTGCTGTGCATTTACAATTTCTGGCACCAACTTGATTTTTTAGCACAATGCTGCTTAAGGGGACATTAACTGTGAAAAATCAAAGTATATGAGAAGCTTTATTAAATCAAGAATTTCAGCTCTAAACTGGAAGGGCATGGAGCCTACAATGTTCTGTAATAGACAGAAACCGTATATAGCTAGACATATTTTAACTTGTGATTATTAGGTTACAGCTAGACAACAACTTGTGCCATCCAGTGCCTGGCATGGGTTAAGCAGCGTAATGAAATCTTCTTGTGATTTGAATTTCATGGTATTTTCCTTTCTTTAAAAGTTAATAGAAAGATTGTTCTCCTGTTATACAACATTTCCATTGCCTTTTATACATTTAGAATGTTACGTTACTGTTGCCCAACTGTGTTGACTACATACAGTATTATGGGTGAAATTTAATAAAACTAGCACACAATCAGTCACAAACACTACATAGCTCAGTATATACTAATGGAATACAACCACTGGATAACAGCTTTTGACATGAGCCACCACAAGGGAAAAATTGTTTAGGTCCATTCTTAAAATGAATGTCCACCTTTAACACCATGGCGTTTTTAGGTCCAACATTCTGTGCTGATCAGTTTCCTAATATATCTTTATAGTGGTTGGTGCTCCAATTTTCTAATACAAAGCTCCAAATTCCCTGTTTGACCATAAAGTTAAATGCTAAAATTCTGTTTGCCTGCAGCCACCACTAGAGGGAGCTTATCAGATTACTGCATACTGTTTTGTTATTAAATTGAATGTATAAACAATATGCAGTAGGCTCCTGAGCTCCCTCTAGTGTTGGCTGCAACTAACTGGAATTTTATTGGAGTTCTGCATCATGAAAACAGAGCACCAACTGCTGTAGAGATATATTAAGAAATTAATCAGGATAGAATTTTGCATCATAGATTAAACTTTAGATTAAAAAACAAAATGGAATTCACAACTGGGCATTCACTTTAAAGAATACATGGGCCGTGTAGTCTAGAAATGAGTCCTATGGAGAAAATATTAATATTACGCTTAAGCTTGTAAAGAGAACAGTTTTATATATTAGTCAATAATTACTTTAACGTCTCCATATTTTTATATATATATATATATATATATATATATATATATATATATATATATAAAAGAATTTCACCACATATATATGCTCACTGTATAACGGTCCATATGGGAAGTATACAGTATAAACTTGGCAGAATTTCAGAGCCAATAATTTACACACCGTGCATTCCCACAGCAAGGTATGAAATAGACTCCTACCTATAAGAAGACTGCTTTGTCCTTATTAAAGCTAATCAGCGAAGGACAGGGGCTAGAGCTCAGCATGTGAGGTAATATACCGACATACAGTACTCACTAAAATAATGAATGGTTGTAAACCACTCTGCAGTGACATGTGAATGAGCTATTCTGCTGCATGAGTATCCACTTCTGGGAATAAGCGCTAGGATTTAACACTGTCTGAATGTCTCGTTTCTAAATTTTTAAAACAAGCAAAATGTTGACCTGACATAGAGCAAATAACATTTAATTTACAGCTCTGGACAATACTTAATCTTCAGAGAACTTTGTTCAAATTGGAATACCTGTTTCCTGAAATATCTAATTAACCTCACATTAGACTAATAAATAGAATCCTGAATAGAAGGAGAGAACTTTGTTTTCTCAGCTCGAAGGGTACGTGTGGACTGTCATGCGGGATATTATTGTTTTCAGGATACTGGTGTCTTCTAAATCTAATTAAGCAAGAAGGACCTATGTAGTATAATATATACAATAATGACAGACAGAGGTGTAAATTGAAGCTCCTGGGACACAATACAATATCTGTAATGGGTCCCCCCACATTATTAATGTCTTCTTCTGCGGCAGAGGGGCATATGGGATCCCTCAGACATCAGCGTCCGCGTGCGACTGCTACCTCCGCACAAATATAGTTAAGATCCTGTTAACAAACATGCGAAGCAGCGGAGAAACTGCGTAATCTGTGACCGAATGACCAAGGTCAGCTCCCCATAGGTTCCAAAATGGTTGACAATGGTTGCAACTTCCTATACTAGATTACAGTAGAAAAAGAGCCTGCTGCGCTAACAAGTTAGAGAATTTGCAGAATAAGCAAAGCGGTGAAATAGTTTAGTTTTAGTTTTTTTTGGCCAGAGATGTAGTTTTCATGTATCTATCTAAATCTTTGCCCTATAAAATATAACCAGTTATTAGGAAGTAATAATTGCTATTAGGATCTCTTAGAAAGCTGGATAATAATTTAAATTGTAGGCTGTAATGTAGCAATGACTTCTAAAAGACTAAAATTTACATATTCTTCAATCAGATCTACTATTTTAACAAAATTTGCTTTAAAAATGTCAAAGTCAAATTTCTGCGTCTTACCTGGTCGGCTGTAAGTGGCCAGATTGTTGTCACTGCTTCCATTCCCAGATGTGCAACAATTAATTGGACATTCGTTGTGGTTGTTACCTGTGTTTGGCCAGGTATCTGCAAGCCATGGCTGAGTAGCAGGCTCTGCAATATTTAAGAGCCCTGGTCTGCAATACAAAACAAAGCAAACAAATAAATAAATGTCTAAAACATTCATGTTTCAAAGCAACTACCTGAAAATAAAAAACAAAAAAACAAACACAAATCAGTCGGTAAATACATTATTCTCTGGTGGCTTTTCTGAAATACTTGAGATATTTGAAAAGGATCAGTCTGGATTACTTTTTAGATAAATACTGTCCAACCCACATGAAACTAGAATATAGTACAACCTTCTGCAATAACTCTTATGGCCACCGGATGGCAGAATATAGTCCTCTTTTTTCTATTTGTAATTTGTAGCAAATTTAGGGAAGAACTTGTAGTACAATTTTTATTTGTGCACGTCAGGCCTCATGCACACGACCGATTGGTTTTGCGGTCCGCAAATCAATGGGTCCGCAGGGGTCCATCGGACCGCAAAAAACCCTTGTTGTGCATCCGTGTGTCATCCGGACTCACGGATCCACAACGATTCACCAGCATGGGTGAATCCGCAATTGCGGACCGTAAAGTAAATTTTCCTGAGTTTTTGTGGTCCGCAAACGCGGCCCCCTCAATGATCTGTGTAAATCAAGGTCGTATGCATGGGGCCATAGAAAAAAATGGGTCTGCAAAAATGCGGATAAATTTGCGGCCGCAAGAATACGGTTGTCTGCATGAGGCCTCACATATATGAGGGAATTTTACAAACGTAGTCATTTAGTCACATTAATGGATCTCATTCATTTCTATGGGATTCAAGTTAATATCAAAAATTCACTTTTTTTCAGATTTTAATCTACCCTTAATAACGTTTCTGAGGAATTAAAAATCAGTGCAGAGAATGGCATGAGTATCTGACAAAATCATTTATTCTAAAAGGTTTTAATGTGTTCAGTATGGCTCTTTCTATAGAACAGCTCGGATAACATTTGTCTGTAAAATCTTCCAAAGAGCAGGAATCATGTAGTTTCAATGACAATGAAATATGAAGGAATAGTAGATAGAGGTTAGGTCAAGAGGACATACAAACAGAAGAGGATTTGCCCTTTCAGAGTGTATTTTAAGTGAATTTGCATAAAAATGAGATCACAATTTTATATTTATTATTATAGGTAAAGCATTTAATATAATATTATTAAATAGTTTATACTTATCTATTTCCTCTATACATTCACAGGTTTGGAAAATCATCAACCTAATAAAATTGTTTCCTTTTTTTATGGCTAAAGTGCTCCCTCTGGTGGCAGCACATAATAGTAATAATACATTGTGCACAATATGAGAGGCCTCAACACTTCATTATGGGCACATATTCAGTCTGGTAAATAAACACATGTTTGCTGACAGATACAATCGGTAACATGCTGCTCGTATCACTTAATTATGCTACATATATACTGAAAGAAATAATAAATAATATATGAGAGAGCCACATGCAGGACGAATCTTCAATAGAGACATAAATAGAAGATTTAAGCGTCTCCGTAAAAAACAGAGCCTGCAGCTTATTGTTCACTATAAAAACAGAATGACAGAAGACGTGTACATTTTTGTCAGGAAATATATATTTTCTCACCTTCCCGCGCTGCTTACAGCTTCCCCACCTCGCTGGTATGCCACTAAAATAAAATAAAAATGCAACAAAATTCAACAAAGATTTAATAAATAAGTAATAAGATGGATAATGGTAGTTTATATCACTCAAGGTGCTTGGTCAATCAGCAGATGCTAATTTACAATGTATTTAATATATTTAGCATTTCATTTCCTCTCAAACTCTATTCTTTTCCATTCACCTGATAACAGAAGTGATAAATCTTAAAGATGAGGGACTGAGGCAGGGAATATGACAACTTGTTTTGATGCGAGATTGATCGCTACGATTCTAGGGTGTCATTTTTAGCACAATGGATAGCTTGTTCTGCCCAAGGACGGCTTGGAAAATAGTCAAGAATTTATTCCCAAAAAAATAGAACTTGGTTGCTAAATTAAGACATGGTACTGTCAGTTCAATGTGCATGATTATATATATATATATATATATATATATATATATATATATATATATATATATATATACATACATACATATATAGATGTATATATATATACATACATACATACACACACACACACACACACACCACACACACTATATATATATACACACACATACACACACACACATATATACATCATGTACAAAAATATCCATATATATTTCTATATTATATATTTATTTTGAATGCTTTTTTATATATATATTATACTACATACATTATGTTTCATACCTACAGCTTCCAGAGGAGAAACTATCAATAAATGATACAGTTTTTTTCATTTTTTATTATTTTTTAAAATAACTTGAAGCCTATGTCAATAGAGTATTTAGATCAAGAATATACCAAGTGCTGGTCAGATGTGATTTATGCCAGACAGGTAATGTCCATTACTTATGATAGGTATAATGACAAGCACAGCTATTAGTTGTTCTCAAAGATTTCTGTGGTTGAGGTCTAAGAGAAATGTTATAGCCCAAGATGGGCTAAGGTGGAAAACATAGGGCTAATGCACACCGCAAATGCAGGCCTGTACAGCGCAACATGAAGTCCTACAGTTCCGTACAGGTCATAGACACTCCTTGTGCTCCTTTAGGCCTCCTTCACACACAGAATTTTCGAGCGTTTTACACTGCATTAAAAAAAACGCTTCTAAAAACGCTAGCAGTTTTCAAATGTAACATGCATTTTCAATGCCGTTTTTAGTGACATTTTTTATGTGGTGTCATTTTGTACATGCATTTTTTTGAAGTCCTATGGTGAAGCTTATGGAAAAAAACGGCAGAAAAAAAAATTGACACAGGATTGCCTCGAAAATGACACAAAACCAAACGCAGTTGTGTGTAGTGCATGTGATGTTTTCCTAAAGGCTTTAATGCGACATCTGGTTGCACTTAAAACTGCATTAAAAAATTTCACAAAAACACCATCAAAAACACACAAAACGCTGTGTGTGAATCCAGTCTGAGGGCTTATTCACATGAACGTAGGAAAACTCAGAAGTGAAAAACGTCAGTTTTTCACATCTGAGTTGCACCCGTGTAGGTCCCGTTTTCAGGATCCCCATAGACTTGAGTCTATGGAGGAATCCGTGAAAACTGAAGAATATAGGACATGTTCTATTTTTCAATGGATCCTTCACATGGTCCATTGAAACAACGGCCGTGTGAACGGCCCCATTGAAATACATGTGTCCATGTGACGGCCCTTGTTTTAACGTTTGTGTGAATAAGCCCTTATAGTGCGATGCTGTTGGGAGAGAACACCTGTGTAATGTGGCCTGTAGTGGATCATTCCGGAAGGCATAAATGTACAGTGTGGGTCTATAGGAGGCTGTGGGCATGATCTATACAACACAGCTCCACAATACAACCAATCCATGACGTTGGTGCTAGTGGGAGCAGTAACTACAGTAAAACAAAGATGTATGGCCGACTGAATTTAATACAGAAGTCTAAAAAATGTAGGTTTATTTTCGACAAGACACTCCCTCATGGAAAAAGCAAAAGGAAGCGTGTAATTGTACCCTGGAGATATTTCCATGTACACAAGCAACATGTCTGCCCTGCTTACACGTGCCACGCTGCACCTTCCCCAGCTCTCCACATCAAAAGGGAACAGCAATTATATCATAGTCATTATGGCTGAACAAAGCATTTCAATATGGAGATTATCCTCAAAATAGATCCATTAACCATTAGGAGACCATGAAGATTAAGACGTTGCGTTGTACCTGCAGTGAGACAAACTGGCTGGGTGGTCGGGCAAGAATAACGTGTGGTTATGATATGAGAATGATCTGAATCAAGCCGGATTAACACACAGCGGTTCTGTTCTATCCATTCCTGGATTTCCCATAAATCAACCCTAACACCCGTCGGAACTGAAATTCAGAATTCCCCTGAATTCAATTAATTTATTTTAAATTTGTAAATTTTATTTTAAATGAATTAAACCTTTACATTTTGAATAATCGCCATTTTTTTTAAAGTTTTTCCTCTGAGAATAGTATAAATCATTCTAGGTTATTTGCATGCAGTAGCTTCCCCCAAAGCCTGATGTCAGATATTAGAAATGGGCTATTTTTAGGCATTCCATTCCATGAAAGAGTTAAAAGGGATTAGCTGCACGGAAAATGCTGATGGAGTCTAGAGTTATGCGTCTTCTGACTAGGAATATGTTTGAAAGACGTCAAATCGGGGCCCTTTAGAAGAATTCCAAGCTGGCAGCCTGCAAAGCAGAGATAACTGCTCGCAGTGATTACAATAACAGGATTAAAACTTAAGAGGCAGTGTTAAATCTGTCACTGAGGTAATGCCAATGAAGTGCGGCTCTGCCACCAGTGATGCTCGGCCGCAATCGCAAAATGCAGTCTTAGCAGGAAAAAAAATAATCTTATTTTTCTATAATATTTCTTCTAAATACCTGTCTAAAAATTGCAGTTTCCTTCAGAAATAGGTTTACAGGTGCACATATAGGCAAACTGCAATGCACTCCTATTTCTTCAGTAAAAAGGGCACGATATTTAACAAGGCCATTTCCTACTGTGGCAATATCCTGTATGTTATTGACATTATCATACGTCACTTTTTGCTTAAATATATATTAAAATGAATAAATCTTTGCCCAGTGGCCTTGGCAATATTTTACAATTATTGGGTTAAATATTAGGAATTGGTGATATTATTGAAGACTGCTTACACTATAAGGGCTCACGCAAGCTACAAACCTGTGTGTACAGACCCAGTAAGGCAAAACTCGGAGACCCTATGGAGCAGTTGGCATCCTGTGTGCCACTATATGGTGCCTATACTGTTACCAATAAAATCGGAGACACACAGAACTACAGTCTTTGGGCGCCGTTTGGGTCTTAGTACCAAGAATATACTATTTCTTTCTGGGTGTGTTTTGAGAGACAGGGGGCTCTATTGGTAATAACATGGTTGGAGGGAACCACCAGGCAGGGTCTATAGTGTTAGGAAGTCTTAGATAGAACAGGAGATAGTGGAAGGGAATTTCCTGGTGCCATATGTAAATTAACTAGATCGAATCCTGATGAATATAAAAATGCACCTAGGGAGGTCCCCATCTGTCTTTTTAGATTCTAATAGATTGTCTGAGAAAAAGTTAAAAAAAATGATATATTGGTTACCCAAAATTTTATAACCCCCAATTGGAGGCCGTTAAGTGGTTACTGATAGAACCGCTATCTTCTATTTTTAGGACACAGGTAATCGGCTATTACTGGACTGCACCAATTCTGCAAAGCAAAAGGGTGACCTATGAACCCTAACTCCTGCTGGGTCCGAAGACCAATTGAATGGTCCACTATTACACGTAGCAGCCAATCAGATTCCACCCAAAAACTCCTCACATTTCCAGTGCAGCAAAACCCAGAATATTCTACAGTAGAAGTGCCAGCATATCATTATAGAGCACATGCAAGACAGACAAAAAAGAAAAGAAGTGCAAATACTGTATATACCTGTTGGTGTGAAGGTAAAAGACGGGACTGAAAAATCAAAATTAAAAAAAAAAAAAAAAAGGTTATTAAGCTGAAGGAAGAAAGTGCACATCTCAAATTAGTACATATCCAGGCACAAACGGTAAATCAGACGTAGGCAAGCGGCCAGGTGGATGACACGCGCGGCGCAGTGATTGCAGTTGGAGTGCTTTTCAAAGTATCTGAGACTCGCTGCCAATTAATTGTTAGTTCAAGTTTTATTTCTTATATGAATAATAGAGCTAAGACTTAAGAGGGTTGTTTGTGGTAATTGTAAATCTTATCCTAATCAATAAGGACTGCAGCCGCTGCATGGCAAGCGTCCTCCGCACTATACGAGATTACAAGGAGAGAGCGGGCACGTCTGGGATAAATAACAGTGAAGAAGCTCCTATTATTAGTTGTACTCAATTCCAGGTAGTGGATTCATCATCGGCATAGTCCGCAGATTAGCAGAGTAAATAAAACGAGGGTTCTACAAAAATATTTGGTCGCCCGCAAGTTGCAGTAAAATTGCAGCATTACCATGATCTCAACCTCAATGATTCTCTACTGGAAGAAAACGTTGCACGAAAGTTTAAGAATTCTTGTTACCAGCTCAAGTTGCCTGCAACGTTTCCCCTCATAGGGAAACGTTGCGGTCACTCGCGAGTCACGGTATTGCTGCCATTTTACCACCATTCATGGGCGACCAAATGGCAACTTACAGCCCTAGCCTCAAGTCTACTACTGTTCAATTATCGGTTTCCCAGCAATGTTGATATTAGTTTATTACGGATACAGCAGAGTTGAAATTGTAATTTAACTGCATCACATGTGCACAGTGATAAAGGGGTTGTCTGGTTTTAAGGAAATAAAGCTTAAAGGGTTTAGGCGCGCAGTTAAATTTTTTTCCAAAGGCTGCAAATTTCGTATAATAAAAAAAAAAACAATACTCCACTATTCTTTTTCCCTTGCGATCCAGCACTGACGCGCCGGTGGTCCTCCCGTTGCTTGTTTACATACAGACAGCATTTGACCGCTGTAGCCAATCAGAGGGCTTTATGGCACTCATCCCTGAGCATTCATGCCAGGAATATGACACATGACTGCCAAGTCCTCTGACTAGCTGCAGCGGTCACATGGTACCCGCATGTAAACAAACACCAGGAGAACGGCCGCGGCTTCAGCATTTGATCGCTGGGGAAAGATTAGGTGAGTACTGATTGTTTTTTTATTACAGTATGTGTATAAGAAAATGTAACAACCCAAATAACCCCTTTAATTATTGCATAATGAAAAGCTTATAAAATCTCTGTTTGCTGTCAGTGAATGATAGCATTCCTGTTTACATGCAGAGGCTGAAAACCCATAAAGACCTAATACTTTTCCCAGTTGAGTGTTTGCTAGTTCTTTCAAGTCTAGGCATTGCTCTGTGCTGATACATTTTACCTACGTTGATACATTGTAGGAAACTATCAGGACAGGAAAGAGATACTGGAATAGGTGCTGATGATGCATTTCGGCTCTCAGAGGATTGTCCAAACCAGATATAGTTTTAGTAGTCCTTGAGCTATGTGCGGCATTCTACTTTCAGCCTCTGGTTCTAAACAAGAATGTTCCCATTCACTGACAGTAAGAAAAGATGGTGAAGAAATGAAACACAGTATATTAAAAAGTTCCAAAACTTTTCTGAAAACTGGAAAACTCTTTTAAGATAATTCAGTAGGTTTAGCTGCAGATCCATAGAAAAGCACAGCAAAATATTCTGATATAAGATGTGATGTGCCAAATGGCAAACTCGGCTCTACTGCATTTGTACAGTATATTGCTATGACGTTTTGCTGTGCTTTGCTATTCTTTTAGTCGTTATTATTTACTTTTGTGAAGGTCCCTAAAAATATAAAGGGATTTAAGGATAACAGACAAATATTGCTTAAATAACGGAGCTATTCCTGAATTCTAAATTTCTAATGTATATGTATTAAAATTTTCAAGATCTCTGCTTGAGGGAACAAACATTTAGGAGTTTTCCTTTTATGGAATCCAGTCCCAATATATATGGGCAAAAAAATATATGGACTTAATGCAGAGTGAAAATAGAGCAGTACACTTTCATTAAACTTTTGATATGTCATAGAGACATATCACAAGTTTGCATCGATGGGGGTTCGGACTCCACCGATGCAAACTTTTGATATGTCTCTATGGCATATCAAAAGTTTGATGAAATTGTAGTTCCTATTTAATGTAATTTTACTGCTCTATTTCTTTAAGGCTATGTCCACTTTTGCAACCATTTTTTTTTTATTGTCCCAATACATATAACATGAATAATAACGCAACTTTACAACAGATCTTTATTAAGAATTTTCTATTATTTTGTTTCCACAGCTCCTATGCAGGCCTATATGTTTCCATGGAAACAGTCAACAAGCAAACTGTATAGTCTGATCCTGCAGTCATACTTCCTACCATTTGCCCCTGCGTTATTCTGATGTATATTTGGTAGGTTACCGGGAAGCAGAGGACAGAAAGAAGGTAATATGACTGTAGCATCAGACTACACAGGGTTTGCTTGTTGTCTGTTACCATGGAAACACATAATGTGCATCAGAGCTATAGAAACAAAACAGTAGGACATTTTTAATTAAGACCAATTGCAAAATCACTTCAGTTTCCATCTTAAATGCAATAAGACAATAATAATAATAATAATAATAAAAACAATTGTTGGAGATAGAATATGTGTTCTGTTTATATCGTTTTTGGAACCCATATAAAAATGACATTACTCTTTCAGCTTACTTAGAAAAAAACGTATGCAGTTGTATTAAGAGTGTCATCCAGCTGCATGTTGCGGCTGAGCTATGCTTTGACAACAGTTAGTAATTTGCATTTATCAGTACATCCTCAATATTAACCTCAGTTTTACTAACTACAGGTGATCAACTATTCCTATCTACTGGTGTGTCCTATGTTATGAATGGGAAAATTATATTTTCGAGAATGAAGCCTCATGCCCACAACCTCCGAGTTGCATGGAGCTGTAATAGGGCACGCATAGACTTGATTGGGGCCCTATATATCTTCCTATGCCTTTGATTTCATATTGAGACATTTACGCTTTGTAGGTTGTTCCATCGGAAGTCGTATTACAGAGATTTTCTCCCCTAGAAGCATTGCTTCTCAAAATCATTGTAATGTAGAACAAGGGGGACCCCTAGAAAATCAGAACATTACCAGGTGCGTAAAGACCCTCTCTAATAGACAAATGTGCCGCAAAAGGTCATTTTTAGGGTATTTATAACTGAGATATATTATAATGGCCACATTTATGACTTTGTCTATGTTTCATACCTCACATCAGGACCTCTACAAAATGATAGATTCCCTAGGTTATAATGTATTTCACACGAGTCAAGTTAATACTAATTACATTGTTTTTCAGGATTTTTATATTAACACATATTTTACCCGAAAACTGTTGTAAAATAAATACTTTGATACAACGGGTTCGCTCTTTATAATGTTATAAAGGTATTGAAGTACCATCACCACTCTGATGATGAGGATAATATCACAGCTCATCACGTATATGTTATATAATATAATGTGCTATAATGTAATATATACAATGGATGTAGCAGAGCCGAGTTTGACCTAATATAAGACCATAGGTTTACCAGCAGTCCTATTCAAAACTATAAATAGCACATTGTGTTACAACAGTCACCTGTACCATCAGACAAACCCTGCTCTGCTACATCTCTATATACATTGTTATATACATATACTGTGGCTGACATGGGTAACCTTATTATTATCATCACCTTTGATCCCTCTTATGAATACGCTTTAAGATTTGTCCTATTCAAGCTTCGTCTGTTTATCCCATTCAACCTTTTTTTAAAGTGCAAGAGGAAATCCCTGACTTTTCTCTTCAATACAAAGACTGATCTTTAGCAATCTGCTCCCTATTTCACAATTTCCATTTTTTTTCTCCCCTTTTCATAATGTCAATACAATTTGGCAAGGTCTAAAAAATAAAATAAAAAAAACCCTCAAACACCACCATGTTAACAAGTCGTCCTAAATAGGGGCATTTAGGTGCGTAGCTATTCAAACAAGAACGTTAACAAGCACATTCATTTCAAATCACTAGGACGCGTCGTGTTGGGGGAGGGGACAGAGGACATGAAAGGTTGTAGTCATTAAAAAACGTTTTCGTTGACCTAACAACATAAACATTGTAAGAGCTAAAAAAGAGATAAAAAGCGGTCAAGGTAATGGGAGTTGCTTAGCAGCGAGAACATTGTATCTTCATGCCTGCAGCTCGTCTTTACACTAAAGGAAAATCTGCATAAGGGTCTCTTACATCAGATTTTGTGGGTGATAAGACGTTTGAGCATTTTTTGTATTAATAGGAAAAATCATTCCCACCATGTTCTTTTCTGTTGATGGTTGTATAAAAGGGTCATTGACCAGAAATAGTCATCATCGTTATGTCTACGACCAGCTTAGGCTTCGTTCACATCTGCGTTGGGGTCCCGTTCTGACGTTCCGTCGGAGGTTTCCGTCAGAACAGGACCCTGAACAGACACAAACTGACACAAACGGAAACCAGAGGTTTCCGTTTCCATCACCACAGATTTCAATGGTGTTGGATCCGGTGCCCATGGTTGCCGTTTGTGTCTGTTGTGCACCGGACCCGTCGTTTTGCCGGAAGCAATAGTGTAGTCCACTACGCTATTGCTTCCGGCAAAATAATGGGTCCAGTGCACAACAGACACGAATGGAAACCATGGGCACCAGATCCGTCCGCTATTACTTCCGGCAAAACGACGGGTCCGGTGCACAACAGACACAAACGGAAACCATGGGCACCGGATCCGTCGCCATTGAAATCAATGGTGATGGAAACGTGACAGTTTGTGTCTGTTCAGGGTCCCGTTCTGACGGAAACCTCTGACGGAACGTCAGAACGGGACCCCAACGCATATGTGAACAAAGCCTTATGGAGCCATAATTTGAAGCTCCTGGACACTTCATGTAAAATCTATGCCCCCCAAAAACAGTGCCCCCCCCCATCTACCATGTGCCATTTATAATAACATGAACCATCTATAATATCATGAGCCATCTAGAATACTAGTCTTTGGGCACCCTCAGGCACCAGGGCTTGTGTGCGACTGCTACCTCTGCACCCTCTATAGCTACATTCATGAGAACAAGTAATAGATAAAGAAGAAGTAGAATATATACGAACCCTTTAGCCCACATAGATACAGTATTTGGATGAGTTCTGGTCTTGCTCAGCCTTCTTATAGAGACAGTAACTCTCATGCATAAAAAAATTGTTCTAAAAGTGTCCAGTGTTGCCCACAGGAACCAATCAGATTCCAGCTCTTATTTTTCCAGAGCAGGTCTGAAATGAAGACTAAGATCTGATTGGTTGCTACTGAGAAGAGCGACACTTTTTGTTACAAGAGTTTTTATGTGTTAGAACCATTGTGTGAATCTAAATTTCTCACCAATCATCAATGTCCACATCTGAACCGGCTTTATTATGTGTGTGGCTATCTGTGAATACTGATGCAGGTGGTGATCTGGATACACACAATGTTGAAATGGCTAAGCTGAACAAGGTCAAAGCAGGAAGTGTTATCATGAGGACATAGGATTGTAGAAGCTGCATACATGAGTCTGCAGCTTCAATCACTGACTGATGAAAGAGTAAGATATTCAAATTCTTTTTTTTTAAACTTTACAATGTACATCGAAGAGTCCGCCATTTACTACTTCTGACATAATATATCTGTATAATATTACCAACTGCACACAATCGATCAGTCAGATATTTTGCGTCCCAAATAAAAAAAAATGGCTCCATTGATACCACTGACATTAGGGTTAAAAGCAGTCCTCTGTACAGTGAGATGAATGGTTGCTTATTTAAGGATAGCCTAAATTATTGTAACTAGAGGCCTAGTCCACACAGAAAATTCCCACAATATGGGAACCTAATGTATACCTTCATTTAAAGCACTATTCTTATAGTTACTTAATAGAATATCTCAAGATACCACTACAAGAAGTTATAAGACTTACAGGATACCACAAAGGGCAGCCTGTAACCTGCTGATGGCTCCTATAGGGGAATAGGAAATATGTTGTCAATCTCGGCAGTCCTGCATGTTATTAGTAAATCACCGGAGAATATAATGATCAATGCCAAAAAATACATTATATTAGAAAATTGTTATTTCTGTAATTTCCTAATATAATCTTTGATGAAGTGCTAATCCTGGAGATTGAGATAATGCACTACAGTCAATGTATTCCTAAAAATGATAAGTCTGTGATCATTGAGTGAAGTCTCTGGATACCTTTCCTGATTCCAGCATAGGTGCTGTTAAGTCCGCTGCGTTTCTTGCGATGGCGGTACAACCAGATGCTAAACACCATCAGGATGATCCAACAAGCAGCACCAATTCCGGCAATGAAGGCTGGTTGCTTTACCACATCTGATATCTGCTGGGCAAGGCTTACTTGATCACCAGGAGGCACAGGGTTTCCAAAGGAATCTATGAAAAAATAGACAAATTTGTTGCATTTATCACTGATCGATAGAAAATATAATGTGTGGTAATAGATATATAACATGTGGCGCCATATTCTCCTTATTTAATCCACTGGATTTATGCAATCCAGAATATATCAATAAGCCTTTATTAAAAAGTCATATTCAAATCATGCCTTCTGCTTTCCCCCTACTCAATAGATTTATTGGAGGGTCAGAAGGGTGCAATAAAGCTTCCTAATGACAACGTGGCTCAGATATGTCCTCAATTACAATACCTGTACTAGTATAAACAAGTCCTAATAGTTCAATGCTGTACCAACAATTGTACAAAACACACAAAGTGAATGTATTTATAATATTTATTATATATTAATAGCCCTTACACAAAAGAGCATTGGATATGAGGTAGTTGCAGGCTCTTAGGCTTCAGGGTGGTAGGGGGGTATTATTTGCTTATATATACTGTTAGATATGTCTATAGGAATCCATGAAATTCCGCAGCCTTAGGCCTTGTTCACAAAGTGCAGATTTACTGCAGATTTTGCAGCATTTTTTTAAGCCAAAATCAGAATTGGACCCAGGAGAGGAGACACTTTAAGTCCTTTCTTGATATATTTTGTCTGCTTAGGTTCCGTTCCTGTTTTTGACTTAAAAAATACATGCAAAATCTGCAGCAAATCTGCACTGTGTGAACAAGGCCTTAGACTCTTAGATCAATGCTTAAGAGTTGATAATATATTCTTGGGGAACTCCTCAGACTCTGTGGTCCAGTACCACTTTGAAGTTTGTTTGTCCCTAACATATCCAGTCATTGTCATTGTTTTACAATATCCATATGCAATTCCGTTTAACAGCCTTCGTTCAGAGTTCAGTCATTTTCATTGCTTGGAGCTAAACAAATGTAACAACACGAAGCAAATAAGTGGCATAGAAAAGAGCAATAAACTAAAGCAACTGAAACCTCTGAGAAAGAACAGTGTATAATGTCATTATTCTTATCAATAGAGTTTGACGTCTTGTTTGCTCTTATGGTTTCTGTTAAAGGGACACAAAAGTTAAAAAAACATGTCCCTGAAAATCAATTCTGTGCCCATCCCCTTCTTCCCTCTTTAATTTGGGAAGAGGCTGATGGTTAATCTTTACACCAGAGGGAACTTGCCACAGCGGAAACCTTTCACCACCACTCGGTCTGCCATGGAGACCAAGCCAGATAAGTCCCATTTCTTTTAGCTAAACCTCACCAGTGAGGGGATTTATTTCAGGAGCTTACAAAAACTCTTGTAGTTGTTTTGTTTTGCTCTGTTTGCTTCTTTTTAGACCGTCTTACTTCTGTGCTGTGAATTATACAAGGTGCATTCCTTCACCGCTATAAACATAAGTAAATACATTTAATGACCAATGAATCAACCTTCCAATCTTCCTTAATACCTTGTGATTGACTGATGAGACACAATAACCCTTGTTCTATGTACTTTGCAACAATAAAAATAAGTGCTTGTAAATCTGAGTGTGGGTATTACAGCATCCCACAAGCACTTAACACTTGGCAAGAATGGAGAAACCACGCATTAAAGGTAGGCAATGGCAGTAAATGTATTTGGGAGCAAGAATACTGGGAGATGAACTTTGTTTTTACAAGTGGTAGTGGAGACGACACAATAAAAAGGGCAACAAAAATATAGTAAATACGTAAAAAATATATATGGTAGTCGGCTCATGCGCCTTGCTAATCAATGTTTTGTTCCATCCATTGCCTCCAATACCCACCAAAAACTCCAGTGGCATCAATGCGGTCAGTGCCATCCACTGTATATAGCAATCACTCATAGTTGCCAGGGTTCTGCTAATAGGTCCTCAATGTGTCGGCATGTACATTGACATGAAAGGGAGACATACCTGCTCCTTTTTATATAAAAAGAGGGACATGCGTGGCACCATAATACTAATAGATCCAGGACTAATATCACAGTCCCAGTTACCTCCAAGTACAGACCACTTGCTATAAATAGCATGAGATGTTTGGGGGAACAATAGTACATAGGGTGGTTGGATGGACAAAAGTATATAGGATGGTTGGAGGGACTCTAACACATAGGATGGTTGCAGGCAACCCTGATACGTAGGATGGTTGGAGGGACACATGTATAGTATATAGGATGGTTGGAGCGGAACCTGATACATAGTGTGGTCGGAGGGAGCCAGGTACATAGCAAGGTTGGAAGGGAGCCTTATACATAGGATAGTTGGAGGGGACCCTGATACATAGGATGGTTGGGGAGGACCATGATAGATAGGATGGTTGGAGGAGACCATGACACATAGGATGGTTGGAGGAGACCATGACACATAGGATGGTTGGAGGAGAAAGACCCTGATACATAGTGTGGTCGGAGGGAGCCAGGTACATAGCAAGGTTGGAAGGGAGCCTTATACATAGGATAGTTGGAGGGGACCCTGATACATAGGATGGTTGGGGAGGACCATGATACATAGGATGGTTGGAGGAGACCATGACACATAGGATGGTTGGAGGAGACCATGACACATAGGATGGTTGGAGGAGAAAGACCCTGATACATAGGATGGTTTTAGGAGACCCTGATACATAGCTGGTACAGTATATGGACTCTGGTACAGTATATAGGATGGTAGGAGGGCACCCTGATACATAAGATGGTCGGAGGGCACCCTGATACATAGTGTGGTCAGAGGGACTCTGGTACAGTATATAGGATGGTAGGAGGGCACCCTGATACATAAGATGGTCGGAGGGCACCCTGATACATAGTGTGGTTGCAGGGTCTCTGGTACAGTATATAGGATGGTAGGAGGGCACCCTGATAGAGAAGATGGTTGGAGGGCACCTTGATACATAGCAAGATTGGAGGGACTCTGGTGCAGTATATAGGATGGAAGGAGGGCACACTGATACATAAGATGGTCGGAGGGCACCCTGATACATAGCAAGGTTGGAGGGACTCTGGTACAGTATATAGGATGGTAGGAGGGCATCCTGATACATAAGATGGTCGGAGGGCACCCTGATACATAGCAAGGTTGGAGGGACTCTGGTACAGTATATAGGATGGTAGGAGGGCATCCTGATACATAAGATGGTCGGAGGGCACCCTGATACATAGCAAGGTTGGAGGGACTCTGGTACAGTATATAGGATGGTAGGAGGGCATCCTGATACATAAGATGGTCGGAGGGCACCCTGATACATAGCAAGGTTGGAGGGACTCTGGTACAGTATATAGAATGGTAGGCGGGCATCCTGATACATAAGATGGTTGAGCGGACCAGGTACATAGGATGGCTGGAGGGAAATTTGTGCATAGAATGGTTGGAGAGACTTTGGTACATTGAATTGCATCAGGGCCAACAACTAAACCTATAACTACTGTACAATTTTCTAAGAAATGCAACCTGATATGTATCCAGGTAACTGCAGCCATTTCCTTCCGAAATTCACACTTTTTTTTTATTATTTTGTTCTTTTGCTTTTTGAACCATGAAATGTCTTTTATAGATAGTTCCACTTGCTTGGAATCACCTGCTCTGGCTATTTGATGCTAGAAAGAATTCTGTCTGTAATCCTGTGAGCAGTCCAGAGACGCACAGTCCATTAAACAGGTCAGCGTTCTGCAGTCTGATACCCCGGCTGTATCGCGCAGGTTTACTGATTTCACAGCTATTTGTGAGAGGAGGTGTTGGGGTGGATCAGGTTTTATGAGGGCGGCTGGTTAAGGTTCTAGTGTCATGCCAGCTGGGCTTAACCATATAAAATGCACCGTGACTAATATGTTTAGGCCGCCGCTCTATCTCTAACTTCACCAGAGCACAGCTGAAACTGGGATGAAATATGGAAAAGTGGAACAGAGTTCTAATTTTAAGACAACAGAATTTACTCCTTAATTCTTATGGCTTTATATT
Organism: Rhinoderma darwinii; assembly: GCF_050947455.1. Taxonomy (NCBI): domain Eukaryota; kingdom Metazoa; phylum Chordata; class Amphibia; order Anura; family Rhinodermatidae; genus Rhinoderma; species Rhinoderma darwinii. The sequence continues at coordinate 443,793,711 of NC_134688.1, read as the reverse complement.
ATTTAAGTTGTTGAAATTTCACTAACAACAATGAACGTGTTTAACAAAATTTTTTTTTTACAAACTATGACTGTAGAATTCTTAAACGGTATTTCAGGTTTAGCAAATAAATGTTATTATTTGTATAATAAAAAGTGATACAATTCTCAATATTTTTCTGAGTCCATTTCTTATGGTTTCAAGATCTCTGCTTGCGGTCATTCAATAGTAACCTTCATCCTGTGGGTTCAGGGCTGACTACAGTTCCTGTATGTGTATCATGTATGTCCATCACATGACTAAGATAGATTTCTGTCCACTAGAAACACACAATGAAGGTTCTTATTTAATGACTGCAAGCAGAGATCTTGAAAACTCTGAAGAATTCATACAGAAAGTTTATTAGAAAATTGCATTTTTTTTTTATTATACACAAAATAACATTTATTTGCTGAAACTGGAATACCCCTTTAAAACACTGTTTGGAGAACTTCACACAGCATCTTAAAGACGTTAGAAATTTCATTCATTTCTATACATTTCTAATATCTGTTTTAAAGCTGGGTGACATACTGCACCACTGTATCAATGCATAGATAGACTGATTTGCCATTCAGAAGTTTGGGAAAGCTGGGTGACAATCAATATTCCTAAAACAACAGCTCCCACAGAAGTTATAGACAGGGTGTATTCGACTGCTAAGTGGCAACTGAGTGCCCAGTTATGCAGTGATACATTCTCCACCCCTCTATTGACCCATAGATAGGATGATTTGCCCTTGCTTGACATCCCAATGAGATGATCGGGATATTTCTCAAAACATATATAAAGACCATACTGATTAATATGGGATATACCAAATGATGGCATTAAAGTGGATCTGTCAGCTGAATATGCTGCCCTATGTATCTTTTTGGACCGTTTTAGACAAAAAACTGGAAAAGAAGTATACTAATTTAAAATCACTGAACAGGCCATACTTACTCATAAGGACAGGTACACACACCACTTCCCAGCAGGACGGAGATAAACCACAATGCTACATAGTGGGAGATTACACAGGTGCAATATACTGATGAACAGACACAGACGCAATATACTGATGGACAGACACAATATACTGATGGACAGGCACAATATACTGATGAACAGACACAATATACTGATGAACAGACACAATATACTGATGAACAGACACAATATACTGATGGACAGACACAATATACTGATGGACAGACACAATATACTGATGGACAGACACAATATACTGATGAACAGGCACAATATACTGATGAACAGGCACAATATACTGATGAACAGACACAATATACTGATGAACAGGCACAATATACTGATGAACAGGCACAATATACTGATGAACAGACACAATATACTGATGGACAGACACAATATACTGATGGACAGACACAATATACTGATGGACAGACACAATATACTGATGAACAGACACAATATACTGATGAACAGGCACAATATACTGATGAACAGACACAATATACTGATGGACAGACACAATATACTGATGGACAGACACAATATACTGATGGACAGACACAATATACTGATGGACAGACACAATATACTGATGGACAGACACAATATACTGATGGACAGACACAATATACTGATGGACAGACACAATATCCTGATGGACAGACACAATATACTGATGGACAGACACAATATCCTGATGGACAGACACAATATCCTGATGGACAGACACAATATCCTGATGGACAGACACAATATACTGATGAACAGACACAATATACTGATGAACAGGCACAATATACTGATGAACAGGCACAATATACTGATGGACAGACACAATATACTGATGGACAGACACAATATACTGATGGACAGACACAATATACTGATGGACAGACACAATATACTGATGGACAGACACAATATACTGATGAACAGACACAATATACTGATGAACAGACACAATATACTGATGAACAGGCACAATATACTGATGAACAGGCACAATATACTGATGAACAGACACAATATACTGATGGACAGACACAATATACTGATGGACAGACACAATATACTGATGGACAGACACAATATACTGATGGACAGACACAATATACTGATGGACAGACACAATATCCTGATGGACAGACACAATATACTGATGAACAGACACAATATACGGATGAACAGGCACAATATACTGATGAACAGGCACAATATACTGATGAACAGGCACAATATACTGATGAACAGGCACAATATACTGATGGACAGACACATTATACTGATGGACAGACACAATATACTGATGAACAGACACAATATACTGATGAACAGACACAATATACTGATGAACAGGCACAATATACTGATGAACAGGCACAATATACTGATGAACAGGCACAATATACTGATGAACAGGCACAATATACTGATGAACAGGCACAATATACTGATGAACAGGCACAATATACTGATGAACAGGCACAATATACTGATGAACAGGCACAATATACTGATGAACAGGCACAATATACTGATGAATAGACACAATATACTGATGAACAGACACAATATACTGATGAACAGGCACAATATACTGATGAACAGGCACAATATACTGATGAACAGGCACAATATACTGATGAACAGGCACAATATACTGATGAACAGGCACAATATACTGATGAACAGACACAATATACTGATGAACAGACACAATATACTGATGAACAGGCACAATATACTGACGAACAGGCACAATATACTGACGGACAGACACAATATACTGATGAACAGGCACAATATACTGATGAACAGGCACAATATACTGATGGACAGACACAATATACTGATGGACAGACACAATATACTGATGAACAGACACAATATACTGATGAACAGACACAATATACTGATGAACAGGCACAATATACTGATGAACAGGCACAATATACTGATGAACAGGCACAATATACTGATGGACAGACACAATATACTGATGAACAGGCACAATATACTGATGAACAGGCACAATATACTGATGAACAGACACAATATACTGATGGACAGACACAATATACTGATGAACAGGCACAATATACTGATGAACAGGCACAATATACTGATGAACAGGCACAATATACTGATGAACAGACACAATATACTGATGAACAGGCACAATATACTGATGTCTGTTCATCAGTATATTGCACCTGTGTAATCTCCCTCAATGTAACATTTTGGTTTATCTGCATCCTGCTGGGAAGTGGTGCGTTTAGGACAATAGGAGTCCGGATCTGTTGATGCAATAGGCTGCCCTGACATAGGGCATGATATTCAGCTGGCAGATCCACTTTTAATAATTAATAATTTTAATAATAGTCTCGTGAATTATATATTTATATTTAACTCTGAAATGTACATATGTCTAGAGGATAATATCTTTACTGTTGTGAGCACATACTTATATTTATGTAAAGCTGTAGCCTGGAATTTAGTGATGATACCGAGCTGACATAAACCCAGATACAGTATTTTTATAAGAAAAGGGAGCCCTCTAGTGGTGATGCCCAGTATTTTCCAGTGCGGTTAAACATATTTGACATTAAAAGGAGTACAAAGCTAAAGTGCAAGAGTTGACCATAAAATACAATCAATCAATCAATCAATCAATCAATCCAAAGGGTCGTAGAAAAAATGTGAACTGGAATCAGTTTGGCTGCTAAGGACAATTGATTAATTCTTTCTATAAACTAGTTCTAAAAAAAATGGCTCCTATTGTCTCGTATATAATACCCTCAAATTGACATTGGTAAAAAAAAAAAGATATTATATTGTATAGAATTATTATCGTTTGTATTATTATTATTATTTTTTTTCTGGAAAAAAATTAAATCAATCTAATAATTAATAGAAATAAATTAATTTAAATGCTAAATTATTTTTGTTAATTTTCCATATATTTAATATTAACAACAAGTTGTAGTTGCAAAAACATAAATAATAAATGCAACATTTTCAATACTTCTAAAATGAATGGAATGAGTGCCCGGTATCAGTGACTCTCTGCCACCTGGTGGCAAACTATTAAACTGCATTATTTTGGTTTTAGGGCTTCAAGGTATTTCCTATGCCTGAAGGCGACTCTCCTAGCAGATCATACTCATGAAATCAAGTTTCTTTAAATTTTAGCATGTTTTGATAAAGAAAATCAAAGTAGACCAAAATAAAATGCATACTTAAAATACACCAAGACTGTTAATAAATAGGTGTCAAATGAGCTTCAAAGGCCGGCATCATTTCTTATTAACTGGGTCCTCATTCTAATGTGAACCTGTTTATTTGCAGCAGGTAACACCATTTTTTGAGTCCAAGAGATGTGTAATAAGCGTAAAGTAAGAAGAGAAAATTTATTTTCTTTGCTCTATTAGAGTAGCAGTAATAATCCCTACAACACATAACCAAGGTGACAGGAACGCCTTGTAGATTATACAGTAGTACTGATGATGATAATAATAATAATATGCAATAGGGATTATTTAGGCTCTATAAATACCTGAGTGGTGTTTTCAGTTTAGAACGGAAACCCCAACACTGTGCTGGATCCGCAGTACGACAAATATCAATGACACTCAACGGATTACATTAATTTACAATATGTTCCTATTGTGATTTCCACCATTTTAATGGAAAAAATAGAGCTGCATGCTATTTCTCTCATCAAACGTGATAAAATTTGCGACTGAGCTTCCGAAGCAAATGTGAATAGGGAATAATATGTATTTGAAGGTGTTCAGGCCGCACTTCGTATGGGTGCATGCGTAGGGGCCCAACCCGTATAGTATAGTATAGTATAGTATAAGAAAAGGTGCAATGCACACCAGAAGTCGTTATCCAAAGGCACTGTATTATCCTGGGTCCTGCGTAATGGCGCTTAGTGTATGGCGGCTAGAAGGTCAGAGACATGACCGAAACGTCGCACATATACTGGCATAATTACTAATATTAAAAATCTATCTTTGGATAACGACTTCTGGTGTGTATTGTACATTTTCTTATCTTAGGGCCTAATATGTGTTAATAATATTATTATTAATATTATCATAATTATTACTACGCTGATTATTATACATTATAATAGACAGACAGACAGACAGACAGACAGACAGATAGATAGATAGATAGATAGAGAGTGACAGACAGACAAGACAGACAAGACAGACAGACAGACAGACAGACAGACAGACAGACAGACAGACAGACAGACAGACAGATAGATAGATAGATAGACAAAAAGCAGTAAATAGGCAGCACTCACAAAGGCTTATAGTGAAAATAGAGGGTGCTTTATTGACCCCAAAAGTGCAATGTTTCGGCTCACACAACCTGAGAACGGCTCAAGTTGTGAGAGCCGAAACGTTGCACTTTTGGGGTCAATAAAGCACCCTCTTTTTTCACTATAAGCTTTTCTGAGTGCTTGCTATTTACTGCTTTTTGTCTAGAGGGTCAATGGTCAGTTCCCTAAGGCTTGCACCCCCTTTCATTTAAGCCTGTGCTGCTGGATTCTATTTTTGTATCTAGACAAAAGTTTGAACAACACATTCAAACAAAATGAAACAAAACGTGTATACAGGTGCATGAACGCCTGTGACTGTACATTTATACAGCACACAAGGAAATGGCGACAGCACACTGTGAACACCAAAGCCACTAAATATAAATAAATATGCTTTACGGCTAAATCTACTTACAATAGGGAGGTTCTTAGCGCACATTTTGATCAAATTGTGTGAGCCCACCTGACACGACAATGCGACCTCTATGAGGTGGGAACCTACGCTGCACATACACCCAGAACTGGGACTAAACCTACATATTCTTGGGGATGGTAGAAACCAGCATTAAACTAATTAAAATCACCCAGGGCAGAATGGGAGGAGAGCAAGATGTAGGCTTAGCTCCAGTTCTGGGGGTACGAGCAGCGTAGGGACCCACCTCTGCTGTCACCATTCTCTTGTGTGCTGTATAAATGTACAGTCACAGGCGTTCTTGCACCTGTATACACGTTTTTTTTTTTCATTTTGCTGGAATGTGCTGTTCAAACTTTTGTGTTGTTTATGTGATTCGTATATGGGGGGTTAGTGACTGCCTCCATTTTTTGATCTTGCACTCCTCCCACTCTGCCCTGGGTGATTTTAATTCGTTTAATGCTGGTTTCTACCATCCCCAAGAATATGTAGGTTTAGTCCCAGTTCTGGGTGTATGTGCAGAGTAGGTCCCCACCTATGGAGGACGCCTTGTCGTGGCAGGTGGGCTCACACAATTTGGTCAAAATGTGCACTAAGAACCTCCCTATTGTAAGTAGATTTAGCAGTAATGCATATTTATTTATATTTAGTGGCTTAGGTGACATTAGTGTTCGCAGTGTGCTGTCGCCGTTTCCTTGTGTGCTAGATAGATAGATTTAATTCTAATAATATTGCTAACAACGTGGAAAAGGTAATTTTTATCATTCTAGAGGTTGTTGTTGCTGCTATTATTATAAATGTCATGTTTATTATTGGATCATATTGGTTGTCACAAGGCTTTAGTATGGCATTAGAATTTATTGAGATTTTTTTTATTGTATACCCCCAATGTTTTGCAGGTACTCTGGTTTCATTCCTGGGCTTCATAGTAAATGTATTAAGTTGATGGTAATAGGCATTAATTGATTTGCATTAAAAAAATAATATTTATTTTGTATGTAAATGATAATAATAATAATAATAATAATACTGTTATCCACTTATTACACTCAGGTTGTGGAATTGCTGCAAATTATTATTATTACAAAACATATTACTGTAGTCCAGGAGGCAGAACATATAATCCAGGCAGCGGTGGACAAGTGACAATACAATGAAGGAATGTATTGTAGAATGTATCAGGGGATGGAATTACATTGGGGGCTGTAGCACAACTCACCTAACTGGATAAACTGCGGCTCACTTTTCACCCCCGGCCCCGCTCCGGTGCTGGCTGCTACCTCCACGCTGTACTTGATGCCAGGTACTAGGTAGGGGATGACTACAGAGAAAGTGGAGCCGTCGACTGTCTTGTTAATATGATATCGGGTTTCATTGCCAAGACACCAAACCTACAAAGCAAGAAAAACCATCAATATTCCATTATCAAATAGGCCACATTCTGCCAGGACCTCCCAATAACCGAGAGGAGGGGGGGGGGGGTGTAAAGTCAAGGTTTTACTACTGCAGATAGTAAATTTTTGGGAACCATACTTGAATTTCCGACACTATAAATTTCCATGATTATATGAACATGTACTTATGTAATCATTGCAACCACAGGAAGAGATACATGAATTTTAGAAGCATAGACCACATGACATGGGGCACATTTTGGGAGCGGGCCTGGCATTGAATTGTATCCCCTGCATATTGACACACAATCATAACATTTTGCCTGCATCTGCCACTAGGGGGAGCTCCCGGCATAGAGATTTTTACATCTCCCATTGATCATAATATCAGCTGTAGAAATCCAAATACATTCAGCTCCCCCTAGTGGTGACTGCAGGCAGCCAGAGTTGTATTATTTACTATGAGAGGGGAATCCGTGCAGAGCTAGGTGAGGCTTTATGTGTGAATCCAGATATCCAATCCCTATATAAGGATATGTTATGAAATTAGAGTGGACATTATATTTAATTAAAAAAAAATTGTACTTTTATTTGAGCTCACAGTGGAGCGTGGGCTCCATTATAAATTTTGCTATGGGGCCCTATAATTTCTGTGTATGCCCCCTATCATTCTTTTATCTGCCTTTGTTTTCATTTATTGCGTTTTTCGTAGTTTTTGTACCTTTATCGTTTCTAATTCAGTACCAACAGGAACAGATTTTGACGTTCTTAAAAAGATGGCAGAATGTTTTTATGTTCTTCAGACATAAACAGAACTAGAGATACAAGAAAACACTGCACATATACAGTAGAACAAACTACACTCATATTACTAGTGCCCCTAAAAATACCACATACAAATGATACTATTAATATATGATCTTGACTGTCATTACTACAATTATATATGATACACAGTTGAAGGAGGTTCCTAAAGGAAATCTGTCCCGCTGAAAATGCAGCTGATAGCGCAGAATGAGCTGAGTAGATTGATACATAGTTTTGTGAGAAAATGTTTTTGTAGAACATGTAATTTATTGATCTAATCCTCCAGTGGGCGGGCTCACTCAATGCAGACTTATACAGGGAAGACTGTCAATCACTGAGTGAGCCCGCCCACTGGACTCCTAAGCCCAGAATATGCAGAGGTTTAGATTAATAAATTACAAGTTCTACGGAATCTTTTCCCACAAAACTTTACATCTATCTACTCAGCTCCTCCTGCTCTATAACCTGCTGCCTGCAGATAAGACGGATTACTGTACTGTATATATAGGTAATGTACCACGTCTGATTAATAAACCTAACTAAACTAAAGTAACAAGTCCAAAGGAATAAATCCAAGGAATAAGCCAGCACTACGGAACGATTTTCAAATGCCTTCAATGGGAAGGTGAACGTTGCCTACACATTGGGTGAATAAACACCTTTTTTTTATACATCATTCCGGAGTGCTGCCTTTTTTCTTGGATATATTCCTTTGGACTTGTTACTTTGGCTTCTGGGGTTTGAGGTCCAGATCCCCTGAGGCTTAGCACCCAACATACTTTCTATTACTGTGCAGATCCTATCTCATCGATTGGATTTCCTAACTGAACTAATATTTTTTGAACAATAACATTTAAATATATATAACCTGAGCCAAAGTAACTAAATAGATCTATCTATCTATCTATCTATCTCATATCTATCTCATATCTATCTCATATCTATCTCATATCTATCTCATATCTATCTATCTATCTATCTATCTATCTCATATCTATCAGTGGCGTAGCTATAGGGGTCGCAGCGGTCGTAATTGCGACCGGGCCCGAAGCCAGGGGGGCCCGCGGCACCGCGCACCATATCAATAAAAAGTTACTCTAGTAACTCGGGGAGGTGGGCCCCTGTTACTAAAGTAACTGACAGTACTTACCTTCTTGGTTCCGGAGCGCAGCGGAGGTCCGGTTGTCACAGCGCTGTGCGCAGCGCATGACGTCACAACGCTATGTGCCGCGCACAACATCGTGATCCCGGATAGAGTCAGGACAGAACTTCCGCCACGGCTGAAGAGGAGGGTAAGATATATATCCCTGTCTGCTGAAGCTGATTGGTGGGGTCCGACTCCCGGGAGCCTGCCAATCAGCTGTTTTGAAGGGGCCGCAGCACTCGTACGAGAGCTGCTTCCCCTTCATTCCGGTCACTTCCTCACACTGTGAATCCGTGTCGGCGATTCACAGTGTGAGCGAGTAAGGGATGTGAAGGGGAAGCAGCTCTCGTACGAGTGCTGAGGCCAATTCAATCAGCTGATTGACCGGCTCCCGGAAGACGGACCCTGACACATCAGCTATTGATGGCCTATCCTGAGGATAGGCCATCAATGTTTAGGAACTGGACAGCCCCTTTAAGCCTACGATGTACCAGGCTTAGAGGGCCCATGAGACAGGATCACAGATTGTGTGATCCTGTCTGCTGGGCCCTGTATCTAAGCGAATCACATGGTAGGCTTAAATACATGGCCCATGTGTGATCCTGTCTGATGGGCCCTGTATATAAGCCTACCACACGGTAGGTTTAGATACAGGGCCCCAGCACACAGTAATCTTATACTGTATAAGATTACTTTCTGGTGGACTCTGTATCTAAGCCTACCTTGTGGTAGGCTTAGATAAAGCGTCCCACAGACAGTGTCACACATGGGCCCTGTATCTAAGCCTAACACATGTGTTACTAATCGTTCTGTGTTTTCTTACAGGTTCAGTCGTTGGACTACATCAGATTCGAGGACTACTTCGATGACGGCTTTTTTTATTATCAATAAAATGGTTAATGAGGGTTGTGTGTTTTTTTTTAATTTCAATAAAATATTTTTTCTATGTCTTTGTGGGTTTTTTTTAAACTATATTACTACCGCCTTAGTAATGGCCGCCGGCTGATTGACAGCATCCATTGCTAAGGCGGGGCTTACTCTTAGCCGATGCAGAGGCTAACACTAACCCCCATTATTACCCCGGTACCCACCGCCACCAGGGGTGCTGGGAAGAGCCGGGTACGATCCAGTACCTGACCATCTGTAGTGATGGTCGGCCATCGGAGCGGCCGCAGGCTGGTATTATCAGGCAGGGAAATGCCAGAAACAGTGGCCCTTCCCACCCTGGTAATGCTAGGCTGCTGCTTTATTGTATCTGGCTGGTTATGAAAAATGGGGGGGGACCCCACGTCATTTAAAAAAAAAAAAAAAAATAATAATTGGAAAGAACGATGTGGGGTCCCCCCCCAATTTTCATAACATGCCAGATACAACACTCTAATCCTATCGTGTAATACTGACTGCTGAGCCACTGTATCTAATCCTATAATTTGTAATACTGTCTGATGAGCTGTGTATCTAATCCCATCATGTGTGAAACTGTCTCCTGGGCCTTATATCTAATCCTATCATGTGTGATATTGTCTGCTGAGCAGCTGTATCCAGGGCCGCCATCGGGAATTTCAGGGCCCCATACAGCTAAATTTTCTGGGCCCCCCTTTTACTGCTCGCGGGAAAAAGACGCCGACGTCTCCCATAGAAATCATTGGGAGGCATTTTAGGGCCGTTTTTGACGAGCTTTGCGACGCGGTTTCCGCGTCAAAATACTCCGTGTGAACATAGCCTTACACGTATAAATTCCCTGCGAGTGGTGCAGCACCCCCAGCCTACTGTATAATGACATTCTGCAGCTTTCTGTCTTCCTGCATCAGTTCCTCATGATTTTCAAGATCTCTGCCTGCTGTCTCTGAATGAGAACATAAAAACCAGTCCTGGCTTATTACTTTCACAGCTGATGGTCTTGTTACAATGTATCAGTGTAGATAAGAGCCATCTGCCTGGAGTCCAGCACAGGAGAGGGGTTTGTGCTGTTGCTGCGTTTAGCTCACAGATGATTGACTGATACATTGTAACAAACTTTCTTATATACAACTGTAACGCCATACAGCCCCCTCTGTAGAGAACTCCATACAGCCCCCCTTGTAGATAACTCCATACAGCCCCCCTTGTAGAGAATGCCATACAGCCCCCTCTGTAGAGAACGCCATACAGAGTCCCCCCTGTAGATAACGCCATACAGCCCCCTCTGTAGATATCTACAAAGGGGTCTGTATGGCGCTCTCTACAAGGGGGTCTGTATGGCGTTCTCTACAGTGGGGGCTGTATGGCGTTCTCTACAAGGGGATCTGTGTGGCGTTAATGCCATACAGCCCCCACTGTAGAGAACGCCATACAGACTCCCTTTTAGAGAACGCCATACAGCCCCCGCTGTAGAGAACGCCATACAGACCCCCTGTAGATATCTACAGAGGGGGCTGTATGGCGTTCTCTACAGAGGGGGCTGTATGGCGTTCTCTACAGAGGGGGCTGTATGGAGTTCTCTACAGAGGGGGCTGTATGGAGTTATCTACAGAGGGGGCTGTATGGAGTTCTCTACAGAGGAGGCTGTATGGAGTTCTCTACAGAGGGGGCTGTATGGAGTGCTCTACAGAGGGGGCTGTATGGAGTTCTCTACAGGGGGGGCTGTATGGCGTTCTCTACGGGGGGTGGGGTGTATGGCGTTCTCTACGGGGGGTGGGGTGTATGGCGTTATCTACAGGGGGGCTGTATAGCGTTACCCACAGGGGGCCTGTATAGCGTTACCCACAGGGGGGCTGTATAGCGTTACCCACAGGGGGGGCTGTATAGCGTTACCTACAGGGGGGCTGTATAGCGTTATCTACAAAGGGGGCTGTATGGCGTTATCTACAGGGGGGACTCTGTATGGCGTTCTCTACAGTGGGGGCTGTATGGTGTTATCTACAAAGGGTGCTGTATGGCAGTAACGCTATACAGCCCCCTGTAGGTAACGCTATACAGCCTCCCCTGTAGGTAACGCTATACAGCCCCCCTGTAGGTAACGTTATACAGCCCCCCCTGTAGCTAACGCTATACAGCCCCCCCTGTAGCTAACGCTATACAGCCCCCCTGTAGGTAACGCTATACAGCCCCCCTGTAGGTAACACCATGCAGCCCCAACCCCCCAAAAAAATCTGACCTATAGTGTGTCCTACAAAAGACATGTATCCCCTATTCAGAGGATAGGGGATACATGTGTGATCGCTGGCAGCGGTAGGGAGAACGGGGGACTGAAAGTCCCCCGAAGTTCTCCATGACTAACCTCTGACTTCCGGCGTCTGCGCAGCTCAATAAAAATGAAAGGAGCGCTGGACACGCATGCGCACAAGCGCGACCGGCGCTTCATTCATTTCTACGGACCTGCCGACACAGACCCCGGAAGTCCGAGGTTTGTGATGGAGAACTAAAGGGGACTTTCAGTCCCCCGTTCTCCCTATCAATGCCAGCGATCACACATGTATCCCCTATCCTGTGGATAGGGGATACATGTCTTTTGTTTAATGGCAGAGCGGGGAGATACCTCCCTTCTCTGCCGTAGTGTTCAGTGTCGTCGCGCTGTAGTAGCCATAGCGGCTGCTAGCGGAGCCTCCGGCCATGGTGGGGGCCCGTGCCGGCGGGCGACACGGGCCCCCTCATGCCGCGGGCCACTGGCCGGGCCCCTTACAGAAGTACCCTTAATACCCCCCTGATGGCGGCCCTGGCTGTATCTAATCCTATCATGTGTGATACTGTCTGCTGAGCCACTGTATCTAATCCTATCCATAGTTTATAGTGTTGTAGTGCTATAGATATGCTATGCTTCTCCTATACACAGACAAACACACACACACATTTTTTTGGGGGGACACATATGTATTGGGGCTATTTCCCCTGACATTTTAAGCCCTTAGTGACGCCCCGGCTACTAGTGCTGCATTGTTGGGTCACTTAGGAGACCCAGCGATGCAGCTGAAAGCTGCGGACCGTCGGCCATGAGAAGTTTGCGGGGGAGGGGGGCCCAATAAGAATTTTTGCATCGAGGCCTATGAGCCTTTAGCTACGCCCCTGATATCTATCTATCTATCTATCTATCTATCTCATATCTATCTATCTATCTATCTATCTATCTCATATCTATCTATCTCATATCTATCTATCTATCTCATATCTATCTATCTCATAATCTATCTATCTATCCACCCATCCCATATCTATCTATCTATCTATCTATCTATCTATCTATCTATCTATCTATCTATCTATCTCATATCTATCTCATATCTATCTATCTCATATCTATCTATCTATCTCATATCTATCTATCTATCTCATATCTATCTATCTATCTCATATCTATCTATCTATCTCATATCTATCTATCTATCTATCTATCTATCTATCTCATATCTATCTATCTATCTATCTATCTATCTCTCATATCTATCTCATATCTATCTATCTATCTCATATCTATCTATCTATCTATCTATCTATCTATCTATCTATCTATCTATCTATCTATCTATCTATCTATCTATCTATCTATCTATCTATCCACCCATATCTATCTATCTATCTATCTATCTATCTATCTATCTATCTATCTATCTATCTATCTATCTATCTATCTCATATCTATCTCATATCTATCTATCTCATATCTATCTATCTCATATCTATCTATCTCATATCTATCTCATATCTATCTATCTATCTCATATCTATCTATCTATCTATCCACCCATATCTATCTATCTATCTATCTATCTATCTATCTATCTATCTATCTATCTATCTATCTATCTATCTATCTATCTCCTTGTGTTCCCACCATCTACTAACTTCCCTAAACCTGATGTCTCCATCTCTGTGTGTGGCACTACCATCACTCCTAAGCAGCACGCCCGCTGTCTCGGGGTTATTTTTGACTCAGATCTTTCCTTTACTCCTCACATACAATCACTTTCACGCTCCTGTCATTTTCACCTCAAAAACATCTCCAGAATCCGCTCTTTTCTTACGGGGGAAACCGCCCAAACTCTCATTGTTGCTCTGATTCACTCTCGTCTTGACTACTGTAACTCATTACTAGTCGGTCTTCCCCTCACTAAACTCTCCCCTCTCCAATCTATCCTCAATGCAGCAGCCAGGCTCATCTTTATGACCAACCGCTACACCAACGCCTCTAATCTGTGCCAGTCACTGCACTGGTTGCCCATCCCCTTCCGAATAAAATTCAAACTTATTACTCTCACCCACAAAGCTTTCCACAGTGCTGCACCTCCTTACATCTCCTCCCTCATCTCTATCTACCACCCTACTCGGGCTCTACATTCTGCCAACGACCTTAGATTAAAATCCTCCATAATCCGAACCTCCCACTCTCGTCTCCAAGATTTCTCTCGTGCTGCACCCGTCCTCTGGAATGCGCTACCCCAGACAATCCGATTAATTCCCAATATCCACAGTTTTAAACGTGCCCTGAAAACACATCTATTTAGACTGGCCTATAACATTCCCTAATCTGACTCCTTTCCATGGCCCTCCTTTTAGATTAGTCATCAGAATAAGATTCCGTAACACTCCTTCTCTTCATGTCCGTCATACACGGATACTGGCTGGTGATCGGCTCATGCAGCTTTATGTTACCACCGCATGTGTATAAAAATGGCCGGACCATTGTACAGAACAAACACTGTTACACTTTGTGTCTCCCTTATTTCCTCATAGATTGTAAGCTCTTGCGAGCAGGATCCTCACTCCCCAGGTTTGAATTGTAAATTAACTTTGTCACTATGTAATGTCTGATATTGTTTGTTTCATGTCCCCTCTAAATTGTAAAGTGCTGCGTAATATGTTGGCGCTATATAAATAAAGATTATTATTATTATTATTATATTATCCACCCATCCCATATCGTTCTATCTATCTATCTATCTATCTATCTATCTATCTATCTCTCTCCCTCTATCATCTATCTCTCTCCCTCTATCATCTATCTCTCTCCCTCTATTTATCTATCTATCTATCTATCTATCTATCTATCTATCTATCTGTCTATCATCTCATATCTATCTATATCTATCTGTAACCGTAACCCTTTTTTGGGGTAACTTAATGTAGTACTTAGTACTGTGAAACAAGCTGGGCTGGAATGAAGAGAAGTGTATGATGGTGATTGGTCAGCTTCATACACCTTTCTTTACAACGCCCACTTAGTGAAAAGTAAAATGCCCAGTTGGGCATTAAGAACAAATTTGCATAAATCTTAAAATGTTCATAACTTGGTCAAAAATAAAGTTATTGTTTTTTAAAAAAAAAACAAAACACATTACTTATCTACATCAAAGCGACTATTATATTAGGTAGGAGATATGGCCGTTATAAACTGGTGGCAGCCCCTTTAATGGTGTTGTGGACTCAGGAGCCTTTCAGAACAGGAGTATTTATACTGACATCATGTGACTGATCATGTGACACTTCATTTACACACAGGGGACCTTATTCAGCTAATTTTGTTACTTCTGAAGTTGGTTGGTGTAACCAGACCTTCTATAGGGGTTTTATACAAATACATATGCACTTACAACCTGTAATTTTTTTTTGTTATTTTGTTTTATTTTTATTTTTTTCAAACAAGGTTTTGTTTTTTTCATTCCACTGTAACAATTTGGACTATTTTGTCATTTCCATTATAAAAAAAAAAAATCTAATTTAAAATCCATTTTAATTCAAGGTTGTAATGCAACAAAACAGGGAAAGAAACACCAAGGGGTGAATACTTTTGCGAGGGAGTGTATCATAAAAAACAAAACAAAATTACACCGGATGAATAAACCTAACATGTCTTGAAAATTAACATTTCAGTCTATCTAGCGAGCCAAATAATAGCCACAGTATCACATGAGTAACTAAATACAATTTTATTTTCGCCCACTGCCTCAATGTTTACAGCGTAGATGCTTCATGAGTTCAGGCAATAATTACAGTACATCGTTACAGTAAGCAAATCATAATTTTAGGCTTAATTTTTGAAGGAATTTCTATATTATATGTATTGTGTATTTACTGAACTGTTTCTCCTCTGGCCACTAGGTGGAGACAAATATCCATACACTTCCCATTTCTACATTTGGTTCCAATTAGCTTGTGATCATAGAAGAATTCTTGAATTGTTTACATTTTTCGGTGTAAATTTTAATTTTTTATTTGCAATGAATTTGATCAAGCTTTCACAAATTATATGAAATATTGCAATTTCTGGTTGTAGCATAGTCTACCG
Source organism: Rhinoderma darwinii (assembly GCF_050947455.1). NCBI lineage: Eukaryota > Metazoa > Chordata > Amphibia > Anura > Rhinodermatidae > Rhinoderma > Rhinoderma darwinii. The sequence goes on along the minus strand of NC_134688.1, from coordinate 443,777,367 downwards.
CCAAATACAATCAGCAATGCATGGAAATAGTATCACAGAAAGGAAGGAAACATAAAATAGGTCCATGAAAAATTGTAGTTGAAGGCTCATTTATTGTGTCAGGAAAACAAAGGCTTTGGCTAAATTAAAAATGAAATGTCAGACGAGGTGCTCACTAACAAAAGATATTTATGGTTCGAAAATGTCATTTTAGTTTGTTCTCCTCGACTTATTGAGCGAGTACAGCACTGCTGACGTCAAGATATTTCAGCAGCAAAGCAGCGACCTGGTGCCTGATTTTTGCTAGCCTTTAATTTAAGATGTAAGTTATCCATGTACATGGTCAAACAGAGCACCCCATGCCGTTACCTTATATTCTTGGACCAAACCATTTTGGTTTTCTTCAGGGGGTGGTTGCCAGGCGATTACAATAGCAGTCCCGTTGCCGTCATTCTTGGTAATAGTGACGCTCTGAGGTGGGGCACTGGGTGCTGCATAGTGAAGAATATAATAAATCAATAACAGTTTTATTGTGATACGTTTTAAAATTTAGGTTCATACCGCCCTCAGCTGATTGGAGAAGTCTGTGTTTAAAGAGAACCTGTCACCTCACCTGACATGTCTGATTTAGTAAATACTCTTATTTCCCCATAAAATAACAATTCTAGAGCATATTTTCTTAGAATGCATTGTTTCGTTCCTCTGTTATTCCTCCTGGAAATTTATGAATAACTGGGTGTTACCATTCCCCTTGTCAATGGGACGTGTTCCTATACAATCTCACTCTGTCAGCACTGATTGGACATTGTCATTCTGTGTAGGGACCCCCACCCAACTGGTAACACCCAATTATGAATGTACTAATAAATTTCTATGATGGATAACAGTGGAACCGCACAACGTAGAGTTATAAGAAAAGATGCTCCGGCATTGTTCTATCATGAGGAATACAATTATTATTATTATTACTAAACAGACAGGGGGCTGACAGGTTCCCTTTAAAGAGGCTCTGTCACCAGATTTTGCAACCCCTATCTGCTATTGCAGCAGATCGGCGCTGCAATGTAGATTACAGTAACGTTTTTATTTTTAAAAAACGAGCATTTTTGGCCAAGTTATGACCATTTTTGTATTTATGCAAATGAGGCTTGCAAAAGTCCAAGTGGGGCGTGTTTACAGTAAAAGTACAACTGGGCGTGTATTATGTGCGTACATCGGGGCGTGTTTACTACTTTTACTAGCTGGGCGTTCTGACGAGAAGTATCATCCACTTCTCTTCACAACGCCCAGCTTCTGGTAGTGCAGACACAGCCGTGTTCTCGAGAGATCACGCTGTGTCGTCACTCACAGGTCCTGCATCGTGTCAGACGAGCGAGGACACATCGGCACCAGAGGCTACAGTTGATTCTGCAGCAGCATCAGCGTTTGCAGGTAAGTAGCTACATCGACTTACCTGCAAACGCCGATGCTGCTGCAGAATCAACTGTAGCCTCTGGTGCCGACACGATGCAGGACCTGTGAGTGACGTCACAGCGTGATCTGGCAGAAGCTGGGCGTTCTGAAGAGAAGTGGATGATACTTCTCGTCAGAACGCCCAGCTAGTAAAAGAAGTAAAAACGCCCCGATGTACGCACATAATACACGCCCAGTTGGACTTTTACTGTAAACACGCCCAGTTGGACTTTTACTGTAAACACACCCACTTGGACTTTTGCAAGCCTCATTTGCATAACTACAAAAATGGTCATAACTTGGCCAAAAATGCTCGTTTTTTAAAAATAAAAGCGTTACTGTAATCTACATTGCAGCGCCGATCTGCTGCAATAGCAGATAGGGGTTGCAAAATCTGGTGACAGAGCCTCTTTAAGGAATTCTAAGCTACATGACCCTGACGTCATAATAGTCTATCTATAACAAGTCAACAGAGCTGTAATGGGGGTCTGTTGCAGAGATAGTCCTCCGGAATTTTGTCTTTATGTAAAAAAAAATTCTGCACCTAACAGACGTCTTAATACTATCTATTGTTCCCTGGTTATCAGGCATTTCAGGCGCAGGAGAGGCTAAGGGCTCATTCAGACAAGCGTGTATCTCGTCCGTGTGACGGCTGTTATAACAACGGCTGTCACACAGACTCATGTATTTCTATGGGGCTGTTCACACGACCGTTGTTTCAACTGAGTGTGTGAAGGGTCCCTGAAAAAATAGGACATGTCCTATTTTACTGCGTGTTACGCATCCCTCCATAGACTGTAGTCCTGCACGGGTGCACCTCGTCTGAATGTAGCCTAACTGTAGTGATTGATACCAGCAGCATTTTTTTTTTTTTTTATAAGGTGCCAACTTTAGGGTTGGTAGACTTTTAAGGAGTATTGCCAAGGTCATCCATACTGTTATAATAAAGTTCTAGTGCCAGCAATTGGGACAAGGTTTATAAAAATGTAACTCTATTTGATTGTTGCTTCTGGGTCACTAAGTGACTTGTGCAAAGTTTCTTAAGGAAATTACAACATTGTTGCAACAATGTAAAAATCCCTGAGGCTATATTGTGGTTCTATTTACAAGACAGACCTAGTCATACAAGAATAACTAATTCCTGGAATTGTCTTTAACTATATATAAGTTTCTTTCCATTTATCACTTAGAATCTTGCAGCATTCTCAGAACCAAAAGCTAAAACCTGGGCTGTGAGTCCTGGCCCGGAAAAACCATAAAAGAGACAAAACAAAAGTGCTGAATACAAAATGCACTGATAGTGGTTGTCACTACCCCTCTCATATATGGTAGATAAGGGCATCAGCGTTCTACTTTGGGTGGTTCATCAAGGCTCTATTGCAAAGCATCAAGATTTACATTTCATAAAAAATATATTTAGATCTTATGCAGCAAATATACTGATATGGTGATGACTTATCCTCCCGACGCACACACAAATGTTTAGTATAATTCCTCTTTTCAAAAAGAAACTGGCGCTTCCAGATCGCCAGAGGAAGCTACGGCCAGCCACCCCTTTATCCTGCAGCCGAATTATATGCTGACCATTCAAATAAATGGCCGTTCATGTAATGCAAGGACGCACCAGGTCTGACAAGGTGGGAGCCAGTCTTACAGGGTTCTCCGTTCTAGCACATAGGCAGGGGTCCCAAGCAAGGAGTTGTCCTCTTTGATGTCCATATGCTCTAATAGGGCATATGAACAGGGGTTCTCTTTATGGGACAACCCCTTTTAAAAGGAACTTGTCACCTCTCCTGACACGTCTGCTTTAGTCAATAATTGTATTCCTCATGAAATAACAGTTCTGAAGCATCTTTTCTTAGAACTATGCGTTGTGTCGTTCCTCTGTTATTCCACCTAGAAATGTATGAATAAATTGACAACTGGGTGTTACCAGCTGGGGGGGGGGGTGTTCCTACACAGACAATGTCCAATCAGTGCTGACAGAGTGTGACTGTGTAGGGACACACTCCTCTGACAAGGGGAATGGTAACTCTCAGTTGTCAATTTATTAATACATTTCTAGGAGGAATAACAGAGGAATGGCACAATGCAGATTTCTAAGAACATATGTTCCAGAATTATTATTTCATGGAGAATACAGGAATACAAGTATTTACTAAAATAGACATGGCGAGGCCACAAGTCCTTTTTAATCCAGCATTAATGGGACCTTGACAGATTACCAAATATTCTAGATGGAGGTTATATCCATTTCTTCTTTTCCTGGTTTCATGAGTTTCAATATTTCTTGCACTTTTATGCCAAACTATCAAGATTTAATGACTATTGGATGTCAGAATAAAGTTTTGTTATAGTTTACAGATGCTAGCTGCAATTATGTATTAATACATACGTGAGAATGATCTTCTCCTTGTAATCAGATATAGAACTAGTCATTTAAAATCTGCTTTTCCCAATCAAGCTAATCTTTTTGTTTCAGTTAAATAGAATATACAGATAGAAAACAAACAGAATATGTAAATGTAATAGAATAAAATATGTAGAGGTAAACAAATCCCAGCAAAGTACCTCATCAAATTTCTGTTTGAAATGTAAAATCTCCAATCAGCAAAATGATCACTTCACAAAATGTGTTCAGAAAGCAAAAGAAACAAACATTACGGAGTAATCAGCCTAACCTTGAACCATGTACTAACTAGAGGGGGAGGGGGGCTGTTACCTTCTTCCAGGGTCTTGGCAAAACGTATTTCACTGTCAGCTCCTTGGAACTCATTAAAGAAAGGTCGGGCTTTGATTTCATAGTTTACTCCTTTTTTAAGTTCGGGGATAACTGCGCTGTTTTTTGCTGGAGTGCGGACTTCAAATATGGACCAAGCAGATTCCCCGCGGTTCTCGGGGCTCGGCCTGTAGAGGATCTTGTAGCCTTGGATGTACTGAGACTGTTGGTCAACCTGCAGGAGAGGTGGGAAATACATCGGAAATACGTTAAAAGCGCCTTTGCTAATTCAAGGTGTATTTCCAGATACGGAGATTCAAAGGAGGAACAATCTAAATGCTAATAGGAAAAATGATCTTGTTATGTCTTAAACCTTATCTTGTACCTGTGATGAACAGTTTATTCCAGCTACGTCTACTTCACTTACGGCCCTGGAGGACATTTGCCAAGGATGTTGACTCAATTATTTACTTACTGTCCAATGTACTTCAATTGACGAGGACGACAGGATGGTTGGATTATGGAGGTGCAGAACCACATCTCCCAATTCTCTCTGGACTTGTTTGTGATCCACACCTTGACTTGTAGGAGGAACATCTGAAATAAAAATGTGTGACATACATTAGGACGGGATTTTGAGGAATCTGATGTATAGGATGTATCTAATGAGTTCCCCCTGCAAGTAACCTATTCAGAGGTGACTCAGTGGATATAGGATTCCGGTTACCCATACCACTTCCCGAAATGGGTCAAACAAAGTACAGCTGTGAATTACCTGTATCTAGGTTCATTCAACACATCTCAAGAAGCTTAATGTTCTTCAAAGCTAAAAACACATCATACATAACTGAACGACATTCACAGGAGTTCAAGGGAGCACCTAGAACATTCACTAGGAGTACCTAGAACATTCACTAGAATAATTGGGGCCATCTAGAATAATTACATCTAGATAATCTAGGACTAACAGGATTGATAATACATCTAGAACATACCGGATAGTCTAGAATAAATGTAGTTTAAGCGTATAGAAAAACATGACCTATGATGGAACACCTAGAACATACTACACCTAGAACACATCGTACTATCCAAACTTATTTACATCCTTACAGACTAATCTATGAATCCAAACATGAGAAAACATGATAGTCTAGAATAAATCAATATTACATATCTAGAATAATATTTTGTACAAGAACTATGAAACTCTACATCATTAAACCAATATCATTGTGGCCTTATGCATACGGGTGCATTACAACTCCTTCCAACCTTCAAGTTGAACGTAGCTATAATATGACACCCCATAAGGTTCTGTGGGCTCCTACTGTGCCGTACAATACTGTAGCATTGCTTCTAAAGAGAGTCAATCACTGGATTATATTCACCTATCTAATGTATAAAGCACTTAAAAAAACACAGCAATAGAATTAAACCTTACTACATAGCTGTAGGGGGGTCATCTACAAGCCAACTGAATGATGTCATCTAGAGGTGGTCAACTCCTTTAATAAGAAGGAATCCATTTACATTTTCCAGCGGTCAACAGTTAATATAAATGAGTGCACCAGTGAAATAATCCACAGCTGTACTTTGTTTGACCCATTCCGAGAAGTGGTGTGGGTGACCGGAATCCTATATCCCCCGAGTCACCTCTGAATAGGTCACTTGCAGGGGGATCTCACTAAAGCTGCCGGATAATTCCTACAGAAGGATTTGCCTGTAGTCCACTGTGTTCTGCCCCCCTCCCTGCAGACAGATCGCTACAAACAGATTATTAGAAATGTTTATGCTGGTTTAATGACCATATCTGAGGAATTCTTGAGTTCAAACAAGCCTTTTGGATTTATTTACATATACAAATTTGCACTAAGCTGTACTAGGTTTTGGAGCTCTTCTTCCCTCTGGGGTTTAAGAGAAATTTAGATTTCTACTTTATGAAACTGAAATGTAAAAACAAGTTGGGAGATAGATAGATAGATAGATAGATAGATAGATAGATAGATAGATAGATAGATAGATAGATAGATAGATAGATAGATAGATAAAATACATATGATACATAGATATATTGAGTAATTTTGAATTGACTTAATTATATATATTCCACAAATAGACAGTTAAAAAAAAAAAAGGTAAATTAACACATAAATTCATAGCAAATTTACAATATATTTCTATATAAAAGTTCAGCTGTTTTGGCTTAAAGGCTATGTACAACCTTGAGGTCATTTTTTTAAAAAGAAATAGGTTAGTCAGTGCGTTTGGTGTAACTTTGTAATTAGTCTTTATTAAAAAATCGTTTTACTTTTGGAGATACAGCTGTTCTGTATTCTCTATACAGAACAGCTGTATCTCCAGTTTTACACTGAATCCATCAGTTCCGTGGACCTGATGGATTCAGTGTCGGCGGGTCCTGTGTTTCACTGTAAACGATCACATCTATGTTCTGAAGTTAGATGCGATCGATTACAGGTAGTTGCACCGACACTGAACCCATCAGTCCCGCGGGACTGACGGATTCAGTGTAAAACGAGCAATACAGCTGTTCTGTATAAAAAATACAGAACAGCGGTATCTCCAAAAGTAAAACGATTTTTTAATAAATACTAATTACAAAGTTACACCAAACGCACTGACTAATCTATTTTTTTTTTTTTAAATGCCCTCAAGGGTGTACATAGCCTTTAAAAAGTATATTTCTGGTTGCAGGTAGCCACCACTAGGGGGAGATAATTGCTTATGAATTTCTATAGCTAGCATTGAACTCAATGGGCGCAGTATAAATCTATATGCAAGCGTTTTCCTGCCAGCTGCAGGTAGTCTTTAGGATAGTGTCACAGCAAGTAGGGGAAGCAGCACAGTCCAGCCCCCCCCCCCCCTCCCATTACAAGTCTTATAGTAGTTGCGTGCCCGGCCTCTATGGTAGCTATGCCACTGTATGAAGAACTGGCCGTCACTGTGTGCAGACACTCAGATAGTCTTTTATGAGTCCTTCTAGGTCTGTTGGATTTACAGGTTTTGTTATATGATAAATTAGTATAATCTCAGGGTTCTTCTCACCTTGGGTTTTCACAGGGTCAGATATTTGACTCGGGTCGCTCAGTCCATATGCATTTGCTGCTCTCACTAGGAAGAGGTAGATTGCGTTGGGTTTCAGGCCTTTGACAGCGAAAGATTCAGTCTTGACATTTTCTGCCACTGTTTGCCAACTACTTCCAGAGGCATGGCTACAAAGAGAATCAAAATGACATAAAACAATAGTACTTGAGCACAATCCAAAATCTATACTCTGCCCCGTCCCTTGTAGTACCTGAAGGCTTCTATAATGTAGGATGTTGGTGTTGCACCAGAATTCAGGTTTGGCTGCCAGGATAAGGTCACCGTATTCTTGCTGACATCGGTGACTTCAGGCTTTGACGGAGCACTTGGAATAAGATTGGGATCAGTGGCTCTTGGAGGTTGTACCGGAACACCGAATTCTAATGGGAGAGAAATGATCACAGGGCATTGGATATAATGCTACTAAATACAGGCATATTGTACAGTATACAGGGCTAGTGTCTCATATACTACTCCTAATCTTCTGAGCTAAAGTGCAGACTCCAAGAGCTGGTAAGGGGATCACAGCTGCAAGGAAGCAGTGTTTGTCTCCTTAATACAAGGTATCAATAACTGTATGAGCAAATTCTCAGCTTGTAAACACAAAAAGATTTGCACACAGATATAGCAGAGCTGAATTTGTCATTTCTTTAGGACTGCACTGCATGTGCCCATGGACTCTTTTAGGAGCAGGAGAATAGCTAAGAGGGGGGGGGCTGGTGTGCATGTGCCATGTGTTCTGAATATCATAAGGGGTGCCAACAAGCCAATTTGCCTTGGTCAAGGAATTTTAATACAGAGCTGAGTTTTTACACCAGGTGAAGGAAGCAGAAGCTAGGTCCAAAATTCTGTGCAGGCTGCTCCTAAGCCCCCTAGTTATAACTATATAAGATAAAGCTGCTGATTTACCTGTAGTCCTACGTAAAACACATAGTGATATAAATAAACAAATAACAAACTCAGCTCTGCTACATTAATTTATTGCAAAGCATTATACAATGACATTATAAATAGCTCTGGAACAATATGCCCAACTATTTCAACCAAAACTAAATCTGTATGGAAATACAATTTCTATTTAGTTACCTTGAACCTCAATGTATGCGCTCCAGCTGGCTTCACCGCTCGGCGTGGATGCAGTGCAGGTATACCGGCCGGTGTCACTTAGCTGAAAAGAAAGCCTGAAATTAGTATTTGGGCCGATGAGAGATGCATTGGTATGGAAAAGCAATTACTGAGGATGCTTTTGGCTTTGGATGGAGAGCTATTAGCTGTTCCAGGCAGCCAATTTGTTTTATGACTTCAAAGAAGTGGCAAAACACATGACTTTATTTGTAAAGCAGAATTAATAATAACCCTTATCAGTCTAATTACACAATTACAAATGCAAATATTGGCTGAAAATAAATTCATGTCAAAGGACATAAGAAGTGGCGAGTGCTGGAATATGACAATCATTCACAGGCATTAAAACCGTGGACATTTGGTTTGTGCGTTCACTGCAGAAATACTCAAATAGTCCGAAAAACACCATTTTTTAATATATGCTAAAATATGTGAAATTTTCAGTAAAATGCAGAGCAGCCTTCGGCCTCACACATACTACAGCAAAATTGCTGGATTCTAGTTGGATTCACACATGCAGTTTTTAGGGCAGTTTTTAGTGCAGTTTTTTGAGCCAAACACTGAAGTGAATACAAAAGAGGAGCTGTGTAAGTCTCTTCTTTATACTTTACCTTCATTTTGTATCCACACAGGAGCTTAGGGGCTACTAGGGGATGTACCCTGGGCGACGAGGGGGGAGCCACTTTGCCTTGGCTAGGGTATTAAATACAAAGCTAGGGCAGCAAACTGAGATTTTGCCACGGGTGACGGAAATCCTAGCTACTGCTCTGTATCCAGTGGCGTAAGTAACGCTGTAGCAGCCATAGCGGCTGCTTTGGGGCCCGCGGTGTGAGGGAGCCCATGCCGCCCGCCGGCACAGGATTCCCCATGACAGGTGGCTCCGCTATTTCTGTTACAGCGGTAGCAACGCCACATTGAAAACTATGTATCTCCCTGCTCTGCCATTTACTAGACTACAGGCCACGTTCGGCCTACAGCCTATCAGGCGCAAGGTCAGGATCCCTGCGAAGGCGAGCGTGATGAAGTCATTGGATCACGCCGGCCTACGCGAGGATCTCGTCGGCGTTGATTCTTTGGAACAGCTCCGTTTGTCAAGGGAATGGGACCTAGGTGAGTATAACGTTTTTCTGTTTTATTTGTTTTGGAGGGGGCACTATCTACAAAGGGGAGGAGGGGGCTGTATGGTACTATCTACAGGGGGGTGAATGGCACTATCTAGAGAAGGGGCTGTATGGTACTATCTACAGTGGGGGCCGAATGACACTATTTACAGGGGGGCTGTATGGCACTACCTACAGGGGGGGGGGAGCCTGTATGACAATATCTGCAGGGGGGCTATATGGCACTATCTACCGGGGGGCTGTATGGCACTATCTACAAGGGGAGGAGGGAGCCACTATCTACAAGGGGGAGGTGGGAACACTATCTACAATGGGGTGCTGTATGGCACTGTCATCAAGGAGGGGGCACTATCTTTAAGGGGGTGCTGTGTGGTACTGTCTACAAGGTGGAAGGGTGGCACTATATACAAGGCGGTGTGTGTGACACTATCTACAGAGGGGTATGTATGGCAGAATGTACAGGGGGAGCGTATGGCAGAATGTACTGAGGGTGTGTATGGCAGAATCCAAAGGGGACACAATCTACTGGGGGGCACTATCTACAAGCGGGGCTGTGTGTGGCACCCAGGGAAGGTGGAGCAGTCAAAAGTTTGCTATGGGGCCCAGTCTTTCCTAGTTACGCCCCTTTCTATATCCACTCCTCGGTTTGGCTAAAAAAAATAAAATAAGGCATTCTTTTGGGGAGACAACTTTTTTGAAATTCATGTTTTTATCTCCTCATTTTTTTAATGAAAATTGTTTACAACTGACACAGTTTATGATTTTTATTATTTTCTATGTGATGTAACTTTTTCTGCAATGGTCAAAAAGGCTGCAACTTTAAGCAGCTATTAACTCTGAGGTTGTTTTGGATCTCACTTTAATGTGACACAATGACCAACATTTATTAAGCAGTTTATAAGAGGTTTTGGTGTAAAATGCCCCCCAATTTCACAAATGGTAATGAGCAACAATTATTGTGCAAAAAAATTGCCACTCTTCTCATCATTCACCAAATGTGACAAGTGGGAATGATCTCCAAGGGGAGGTAATTTAAGCTGTAATTTAGTTGAAAATAATGCAAATTTTTATGTATATTTTATTATTTTGCCTCTTAAGTTCAAAATGCACCAAATTTGTTGAGACGTGCAGCTTTTAAGAAATTTGCTGCAAATCATGCCAACTATCTAAGTAACTAAGTCTGGCGTAAGCTCCTGTTCATATCACATTTTAGGTCTACGTTTATCATATACGTTACAAACATAGACAAAATTATGCCATTGTAATGCCCCAATCTCGGCTTTTTTTTAAGTGTTTGACATATAGATATCTGTTTGCATCCTTTTGTGTATACGTTTATAGGGGTTATGCGGGACCGAAAAGTATTAGCAGTTCAGTCACTGCAGTATGTGAGCACACTTGCTAATATATATTCCGGTCCCTGTCGTGCTGATTATGAGATTTTAATAGATTATTACAGTGCTGGTGGGGGACCAAAAGTCTAGTTGCACAGTCTTCCTTGACAACACGAGTCATCGTCATGTGACCGGCGGAGCCTGCGGTCACATGACGAAGGGCCTTGACTTTCGGTCCCCCACCAGCACTGTAAAAATCGATTAAAATCTCATAATCAGCGCGACGGGGACGGAATGTATATTAGCGAGTTCACTCACACTGCAGTGACTACAATGCTAATAATTTGCAGTCCCCACATAACCCCTTTGAGGCATATGTAAAACATCTTTTTTTCTACCAAAAAGGAGTTAAAAATGGAAATATTTAATGTCTGCAAACATAATATTTATTATTGCAGCAATATTTCTGCTTATAGAGTTAAAATACATGAACCACCTTTTTTTAAAACGAAGGCAAAGCGAGGTACAATGTGGGCCTATAGAGTTCTATGGGCGGCATAGTGTTGGTCAGTTCATGGATGCATATATAGAACAGTATGTATATATATATATATATATATATATATATATATATATATATATATATATATATATATACACATGTATATAACTTTTTTATTTAATACTTGTATAACAAAAACATTTTGGACAATAAACAGATGATTGAAACTGTACAGTATCTCTAGTAGTTATTAAAATGGCTACAATGTATCCATTGGTTTGTACATTTTCCTCTTAGGGACATTAAAAATATATATAAAAAAAAAAAAATTATCAGGTTTCAAACATCTTAAATAGATCTAGTGTAGATACATAAAATGTATTATTATTATTATAATTATTATTATTATTTTTAAACTTTTATTAATTATTATTTAAAGTCATATGAAATGTGGAACTTTTGAGAATAAAATCTTAAATTGTCCTTTAAAGATGTAAGTAATAAAACTAGGAAATCTCACAGACTGGCTAACTTTCTACGCACCTTAGCATATCTGATCTGCAGAGCTCCCATCTCCAGCTGCTTAATTCTAGATTCCTGGGTGTTGACAAGGGTGCCATCTTTCCTCCAGTAGATTGTGGGAACTGGAATTCCTGTAGCTACACAATTTAAGAGTAAAGTGCCGTCAACGGCTACTGTTTGATTCTGAGGACCTTGGCGGATGACTGGTGGGGGACGGTCAGCGACCACTGCCAAAGAAAATAACAGGAAATACATGTCTGCAACTGGGAGCAATTTTCTAATCAATCAATCAAGTAACAAAAGTTGCTGGAGGCTTTGAAACAAGCTAAAGATAATTATGCGAGTAATTAAACTAGAAATCATACATTATTCAGGGAGAATTTTATGATAAGCAAGACACGGAATACTGAAACACTATCTCTTGTCTGAAGAAAAAGATGTGCACAACTTGCTGGCATTTTCCACGCATCCTATGAAAAAAGGCGACTTCAGAAATGAAACAGGAATTTTCAATTCTCTTCCAATGACTTAATAGCATGAAGTGCTGAGTGGCAAAATATAGTGTTTCACCGTTCTTATCCGCAAAAATGACACAGTGGGGTGAAAGAAAAACATTAGTTCATCGCAAAACGATCCATTTCTCAGCTTTTAGCCATTTTACGCTAATGCAAAAACAGATGTTTGGATGACATGCTAGAAATGAACATCAACATGCTTCTCATATAAAGTTTTCATGCAAAGATCTCAGATTTGTATTTGGCATCTGTGATTTTAATATTAAAGAAGTTGTAGAATAATTTCTCAATTTCTTTAAGTGTTGTGTTTAGGGTAAAGTGTAGAATCACTTATGGCCATTATTAGAACTGACATTGGTAGAGACATTTCTGTAATAAAACATAAAGTTCAGTGTATAAGGCTATGGGTCACACGTTGTTAAATCCACAGACTATTCAACAGATCCCATTCATTTCTATGGAATTCAAACTAATAAAGTTAGAGAAAAAAATGGAAGGAAGCAAGGAAAGAAAGAAAGAAAATAAAAAGAAAGAGAGACAGAAAGAGAGAAAGAAAGAGAGAAAGAAAGAGAGAAAGAAAGAGAGAAAGAAAGAAAATAAAAAGAAAGAAAGAGAGAAAGAAAGAAAGAAAGAGAGACAGAAAGAGAGAAAGAAAGAGAGAAAGAAAGAAAGAGAGACAGAAAGAGAGAAAGAAAGAGAGAAAGAAAGAGAGAAAGAAAGAAAGAGAGAAAGAAAGAGAGAAAGAAAGAAAGAGAGACAGAAAGAGAGAAAGAAAGAGAGAAAGAAAGAGAGAAAGAAAGAGAGAAAGAAAGAGAGAAAGAAAGAAAGAAAGAAAGAAAGAAAGAAAGAAAGAAAGAAAGAAAGAAAGAAAGAAAATAAAAAGAAAGAAAGAGAAAGAAAGAAAGAAAGAAAGAGAGAGAGAGAGAGAGAGAGAGAGAGGGAGAAAGAAAGAAAGAAAGAAAGAAAGAGAGAAAGAAAGAGAGAAAGAAAGAAAGAGAGACAGAAAGAGAGAAAGAAAGAGAGAAAGAAAGAGAGAAAGAAAGAGAGAAAGAAAGAGAGAAAGAAAGAAAGAAAGAAAGAAAGAAAGAAAGAAAGAAAGAAAGAAAGAAAGAAAGAAAGAAAATAAAAAGAAAGAAAGAGAAAGAAAGAAAGAAAGAAAGAGAGAGAGAGAGAGAGAGAGAGAGAGGGAGAAAGAAAGAAAGAAAGAAAGAAAGAAAGAAAGAGAGAGGGAGAAAGAAAGAAAGAAAGAAAGAAAGAAAGAAAGAAAGAAAGAAAGAAAGAAAGAAAGAAAGAAAGAAAGAAAGAAAGAAAGAAAGGCGAAGGGAAAAAGGAAGTAAAGAATGAGAAGGAAGCAAGGAAAGAAAGAAAGAAAATAAAAAGAAAGAGAGACAGAAAGAGAGAAAGAAAGAGAGAAAGAAAGAGAGAAAGAAAGAAAGAAAGAGAAAGAAAGAGAGAAAGAAAGAGAGAAAGAAAGAAAGAAAATAAAAAGAAAGAAAGAGAAAGAAAGAAAGAAAGAAAGAAAGAAAGAAATAGAGAAAGAAAGAAAGAGAGAGAGAGAGAGAGAGAGAGGGAGAAAGAAAGAAAGAAAGAAAGAAAGAAAGAAAGAAAGAAAGAAAGAAAGAAAGAAAGAAAGAAAGAAAGAAAGAAAGAAAGAAAGAAAGAAAGAAAGAAAGAAAGAAAGAAAGAAAGAAAGAAAGAAAGGCGAAGGGAAAAAGGAAGTAAAGAATGAGGAGGGAGGAAAAAAAGTGAGGAAAAAGGAAGGACGGACGGAAGGAATGATAGGGATTGTGGAACGAAGAAGTGCTAAGGAGGATGAAGGAAAGGGGAAAAAGATAAAGGAAAAAGGGAAGAAAGGCCAGGGGATCATAAGTTATACATGTGAAGAATTACAATGAGTATATATATATTCTTTCTTTCTTTCTTTCTCTCTTTCTTTCTCTCTCTATATATATATAATTGAAAAAAAAATATTTGCTAGCAGTTATATGGGACATATTCATTTTTATTCCCTTTAGCACACTTACAATTAATATATGGTGACAGCATATTGGACACCAATTGTGTGCTAATACGCTCAGATTTCATTATAAATATCCCTGATTTCATGGCACTAGACGGAAGCTTAGCCACATTTTCTTTACAGACTGCTGCCAGATCCTTTCTTTCTCAAGTACTTTTATAACTTCCAGCGCTGATCCTAAAAAGCTTTCCATGCCTAGAACTACCCAGCTACAGGCAATCACATTAGCATCATGTGGTTATGTATTCACCAATGAAAACTATTGACGATATTGAAGCAATAAACACCAATTTCTTGGTAACATTTACACCAAAAAAATGTAAAAAATAAATCACTAGCCTGAAGGTCACAGGACAGCTTTGTGAATACATCAAGCGTGCGTGTGTGTGTGTGTGTGTGTGTGTGTGTGTGTGTGTGTATGTGTGTGTGTGTGTATGTGCGTGTATGTAAAACTACTGTAGCCGCACATGATTAGTTCCCTTTCTGTATGCCTAATCCTGGTACAGCTTGCTTTGGGCTGCTCCAACGGCATGAGATCTTAAGATACACAACTTGTACCAGTAAGAGTATCCCCATGGTTTAGTAAATCCTTCCCGTAGGATTGTTTTACTTTACTAAATTAATTCCATCTTAAATTTAGCACTGCCAAAACCGCAGTGTGACTTTTATGAAGCACTCTTGAACTGGTATTTCTGCTATGTGCCAATCAATTCCAAATATATTTCTTATAAGATCAATAAACTATTGTATCATAAAGCTTAATTCATTCCAGAGATAATATTGCTAAAATATTACCATTATGGCTACACAAAAGTCACACACTGCGCTCAAACCACGCACATCGGGGAGCCAGAGATCCCGCTCCTGGCACTGACAGCCAATTATAAAACCAAAACAGCACTAATTAAAAGCATGCTTAACGCAGAAAGTTGTAAAACACGGAGATGCTTGGAAAGACTTTTTTTTTTTAGGAGAAAGGATTACAAGATAAGGGAATTCTCTGTGTCCTTGAAAGCTTTTGAATTAAAAACTGTTTGTTCTTTACCATCCGTAACCTCTAAATAGGCCTTTGTTGTAATGCTGCCCGCCACATTTAGAGTCTGGCAGATATAATAGCCAACATCAGACTTCTGGACATTAACGATCGTAAGGTCACCGGTTTGGGACACGGAGAAGCGGCTGGATGACTGAGGAGGTTGGTAGGAAAAGAGAAGGTTCTAAAATAGAAAACAAAGAAAAGTAAGAATTGTGTAAGTTCTACAAAAGTGTTCTTATAGTCTTTATGTGATTCTAGGTTTCTACAGTTTTGTAAATATTTTCTAAGAATTTTGTGATTCAATAACTTTAGCATAAACTTTACATCAAACCACTGATCCCTACAAAGAACCCCATTAAAATGGCAGGACAGAAGGGCTTAGTATTACTTTCACCGCCAGGCCCTCTCCATGACCCTTGGGACAATTCTCTACCCCCTTGTTCCTCTGTAGAGTCCTGCTCAGATACTTACTACCCAATAGCAAATGGGATGTGACCAGATAAAAGTGGGCCCTCTCTCTCTCCAAGACCCCCATAGCAGCCTCATGGTTTGCCTATGGTACTTAGGCGCTTTTACAAGCAAATATAAGCAGTGCACATAAAAGAGGTTGGCCCCATCATGCTGCAGATTTATCACAGGACAGTAAAGCTTAATGCTAGTCCCTATCAAAACCCTCAAAATACATGTTAAAAGGGAAAAAAGATTAGTATTCAAATTATATACAGTATATATATATATATATATATATATATATATATATTTATTTATATTAAACAATACCAGGAATATAAATGGATTTTCACATTTACCTATGTTTATAGTAAATACATTCAAAAATTCTGAATTTAAAGTAACTGATTTTAATGTCAATTCATTTCACTGTGCCCTAGGGACAGTCATACAAATTGCACAGCAGAGATAGGAATGCCATGTTCTAGAGCAATAGTCAAGTTCAGCCAACCTTCTATCTCGTTTCCTACAGCACATCCCCCATTTTAATTAAATGCAAAATTATTCACAGCTCATTGCGTTCTGCAACATATCACAAAGTACACATGTAAGATGTTATTAAGCTCTGCCGATACCTCTGTATTATTATGCTATTAAATATACCTGGTCTATTATCTCTCAGGGTGAACATTTTACATTTGGATACTATTCAGATAAAATATACAAATTTATTTTAGCCAAACAGCCTTCTTGTAATTCAAAATACTGACAAACTAGAACAGATTAAAGATGTTCATAATTGATTATCAATGTTGTATACAATTATTTTTTTATTGTTTTTTTTAAAATAAATATTTTATCATTTTAATGGTGCGGCATTATTTTTTTTAATAAATGTATTTATTTATATATTCATATTATGCCTTTATTAATTAACTTGCATTACTATGTTGTATACAATTACAAACATATTTTATTTGAAATGTTTTATATTTAGATTTTTTATTATATTTAATGGAATTTAACAAATTTTATTGAAGAAAATATATATATATATTTAATGTGTGTATGTATATATATATATATGTATTATGTATGTATTATGTATATATTTATTTTTTCATAATAATATGCCCTTTACAAATACCTTGCTATGTTTTTTTTGGTATCTGAGACTCACTCGGATATCTATTTTAAAAGCCGTATCATAAGCATGAAACTACATAACACTCTGCGGTGTAATGAGAAATCTTTGGTTGCTGCTTGATAAATGGATGACCTTTAACTGATGTAATCAAACCCTTGTTTATCTTGGAATAATACACGTCTAACGTGAAATAAATTGTACCTGTCAGTTCATTTATGGATCTGCTGCTGTTAATGATGTATGCGCCTTCTTTACCTCAATGACAGCCATTTTGATATCCAAATTTAGCAGAATGCTCATCCTCAGCAACAAATCAATTGCAGCAACGTGTAAAGGTGATTATAGTAATTCAACATTGTTTTCACACTTAGAGCATTTACGGTTGACACTTGATGGAAATTTGATGGAGATTTGATGCATATCATTTAGATTTCATGGGTATTTATAAATCTACTAAAGTACATTACCTGGCTGCCCTCCTTCTGCCAAAAGATTGCTGGTTGAGGGTTTCCTGTTGCTTCACATTGAAATGTGACCGTACGTCCCAATGCAACCACCTGATCACGTGGCTTCACCACAAAATTTGGAGGTTCTAAACAAAATATACATATCAGTGAAACGGTGGAAATTTTAAAATCTTTCTTCCCACTCGGCAATTTCAAAATGTTATGAAAATTAATACTTTGATAGGCTGACCGGCTGATCCGCCAAAATGGATCATAGTTCATAAAGAATTTAACACACTCTGGGGATTTCTAGAAGTCAGAGCCATCTTCATGTATTGTGAATGTTGAAGCTAGGTCAACACAATACACTCTATTACTTTACAGAGCAGCACGAATGGAGAATGAAAATTACACATCTGTATTTGCCGTAAGGGCAAACTCTTGCAGTTTGTTTCTTTTAAGTTGGTTTATACAGTTGATTTGGTCAATCTGGCTGGAAATAAACAGGATATGTAAAGAACCATATGTGACTTGTGTTCCCCTAACAACTACGTAGGTTAGAGGGAAAATATGACTTTGCACCTGGGAAAGTGATACAAAACTCTGCACTCAAAAAGAGAGAGATGTAGTTTTTGTTAGACAGACGTTTACATTCTGTAGTGATTGTCTCATATTTGTGATCTCACGCTATTAATACTATAGTGTTGCTAGTTTTTATTGTACTATGGAGGTGGCCCCTGTGGAGCTCAAAATGGACCCTCTTCCTTGAGCCACTGCAGAGCTGGGGCAGACAGAATCAGAACTGGGACCCACGTCATGGCTTCCCCCAGCATATTGATAGGGGTCCTGGGAGTGTGACTTGGGTTGATTGCCCTGGGGGCCTCATTCTGAAAGTGGTTGACAACCCCTTGAAGTCCTGCATGAAAAGGATTTGGAAATCGGAACGGGAAATGGGAACAAGCTAGCTACCCCAACCTCCACATGCCTGAGTGCATTAGCATGGCCTACCTCTACGGCAGATAGTCTACTCAATTACTATTATGAGTGCAGAATGGTCTACATCCTACTGGAAATAACATTTTTATTGTATTCCTTGATCTGACTTCAATCTATAGCCATGAACCTACACTTACTGACTATCACATTCCTTTATGGGCACAATATGAGATGATCATAATAGGTCATGTTCATAGATGAGGTAGAAGAAGTCCACCATGGCAGCTGCTGAACAGTGTATCAAATCATCGGTGTATAAAAATCAGATACTGAATACATGTGATAATCAAATATGACATTTATCCTATTCCTTGATGTTGGGGTTGACAGCACTATATGGTTAACCCACCAACCTTCTAGAGGTCAGGTACATGGTCTTATCTAAAGTATATTTTCTGTGTATATTTTTTGCACATTTAACATATATAAACATACTGAAGTTTGAATACACTTTAATTTAATTTAAGTAAAATTCACAGAAACCCCTCTCAATTACAAATATAAATGTTAAAATCAAACTTTAACTACCGTACTTCGTATTAGCTAAGCAAGGGTAAGCCAAAATATGAACGGAAAATTAAATTTACAAGCAAAGGAAAAGGATTAACAAAGTAAAAAGAGGAGTTATGGAAAATAAAAAGCAATGAAGTGGAATAAGAAACAAGCCAGAACGATTCAGTCAGAGCCATAGGACTGTTATGGCTGTTGTGACGACCACAGAACATTTTCTTGTTTAACAAGCTTTGATGCCCACCCGTGTGGAATTATTTGCCTTTATGCCATATAATTTTCTCTTAGCAAATTAAATTATGTTCATGCTGAGATATCTAAATGCTCAGGGTGCGTGCTCGATTCCAAGTCTTGGAATCCAAGTTTGAATTTCCAAAAAATCATCTTGCTTTATACACATACTAACTATAGTAGCAGAACATCGTGGAGACAATGTCCTGTATGCACTGTACAGCTTGCACTGGAAATCACTTAGTCTTACAAGGAATCAGTATAAAATCTGTAGAAAGTCCTTTAGTGAATGATGAGTTAATCATATAACTCTGGGCAATATAGGCAGGGGCATACACTCGGGCTCAGATTTTGCCTCCCACCCAACCCTTCCCATCCTTTGTAGAAAAAGTAGATGGCGTAAAGCTTGGACAGTTTTATGGTTTTCCCTCCCTTGTTCACTAATGTTGTGGTAGAAGTAGAAGAGGAGCAATGGGTAGGTCCAGACCACTTATGGCCAGGGAAGATTTGAACCCTGGAGTGGAGGGTGGTCTGGCAGAGGACATGATGTCTCCTCATTGGAGTTTTCACACAGCTATCAATTACCTGTCAGATAAAATGAACAGATACCATAAATATTGAAAGCCTCTGTTTGCCCCCACAGTACATAGGGAATGGGTGCCCTTTAATTCCACAATGATGTCATCAGATTTTTTATTTTGCAATACCACATAAAGCACTATATAGTATGTTTGTTAATAGAAATGTGTTAAGAAACAGAATAAAAAATAGCTCTCTTGAAGCCATACTGCAATGTTTATTAATATAATTATGAGATTTGATTGAATTTAAGAAGATGGGTAACCCTAGTGCCTAGAGAGCATCAGGTGCATATTACCTTATAACTTTGTCAAAATTACCAGTGTTTTCAGGCTGACGTAATTCCTACCGGTATTTCTGGTTTGCCAGTGACAAATGAAACATAGAGGTTGACTGGGTAATGGAGGCCAGTGATGATGGGATGGTGTTCCAGACATGATATATAACAGGATGAATATAAAATGATGAATAATAAAATTCCAACTTACCAGAAACAACTAAAAAATAAAAGGAAACAAAAAGATGTGTAAAGTAAAATGAACAGAAAACATGAAAAAAACAACAAATATAGCAAGAAAAAGAAAAGAAAATGGCAAAATAAATTAATTAAATGTCAAAATTATAACGATGATAAAATGTTTATTCTGCTTTATTTAACAATGACATTTTCTACTTATAATCCAAAACATGGACCCCGGCCATAGATTTCACTATTGAATCGATTAAGGTTCCAGATGGATAAGGGTAAATCTATTACTTCAAACGCCTGTCTATAAGCTCTATACAATCATGCTGTTGTTGTTTTGTTTTTTTTAGTGCAATTTATTTCTGCTATTTTAATTCTATTAAAATGTCTACAATTACATCCACATAAAAAAATGAAACAAGTTTGCACATATACGTCTTTATTTGGTTTTATAAAATTTTTACATGATTATTTCATGTCTTTTCTGCTCAATGTATATCATTTATTTCCCATGGAACAAATGAAGTAGAAAGAATCTTTAAATAAAATGGATATAGTCTTTATGATCCGCATCAGATCAAGATTTGAGGCAAATGGTTAGGACAAGTCAACACTATATTGACTTAACTTGGCAATTCAACTGTGGCATTTATCACCTTCAAAAGAAATAATATAAATTATGGGTCATTGTTTTATCGTTCATATATATAGTACTTCGGGATGTTTAAAGGGAATCCATCACTAGAGCAAAATATTTATAGACTATGAGACTACACTTTTAACCCTTCACTAAACATAGTCCAATGTGCTGATCAAAGGGGTTAATAGAGGCTCATTGCTTTGCCCTTATGTCAGTCATTCAACAGGAAAGTCACATGACACGTTTGGAAAAATTATTTACACTTTGGAGGGTCATTTAGTGGATAGAATTATGGCCACTAGAAAAGTTTTTTTTAGGGTATTGTATAGAAATCTGAAGTTTCAGTTTGCTTCAATGAACACTGTCTCACTATTGTAATACGAGTATATTTAGGATAATGGCTCTTTAAGAATTTGCCAAACAAATTGAATTTATCCAACTGGAGGATAACGCACAACAGAGAGTATTGTGTCATACAGCTAATGAAAAACTGTAAAATATTTACAGCACTTTAGAAAATGTGCCAAGGACACAAATTAAAATCGACTTCCCCAAGACACAAAAACTCCCAACACATCATGTTTAACATATTAAAATTTGTATCTGTTTCACAGCTGTTCAGTACACTGTAACATACATACAGATACAAGTGCAGGATATACAGAGAATATATTGGGGTTCATACAGGAACACTGCCTCTGAGATCATGAGAAAATATGGTGCTTGAAATGCGCATTATTATCATCAATATTTTGCACCATTTTTCCCCAGAAATACTAAAAACTCCAACAGTTAGCCATCACAATGTTCCAACATGTGTATGTATGAGCTCTTTAGTCACAATATTTGAGCCAAAATGTTAGGCCTCATGCACACGACCGTAGCCGTGTGCACTATCCATGATTATGGCACAAACAAGCCAAGGAGTGCCATCTGCAATCACGGACCATGCACATACAAGATGTGCATTGACGTTACGGAGCCCAGACCGCAAATTTGGCCACTAAAATTACCATTAGGTAATTGGCTCTTAGGATAGAATATGCCCTATACTATCCTCAATTTCGGATAGTATGCGGACCGTAATGCACGGTCATGTGCATGAGGCCTTAGACTTTTCATACAGGTTTTCCTCTCTAGAAAAAGTAGTGAAAAATATCTGAAATGTCTAAAAAAAAAAAAGTTAAACACCTGCTAGAAGATTACAGGAAATTAAACATAAAAATGTCCTATCACTGCCAACAGTAGTATGGTCTACATTGTAGCCTTAAAGGTCTGGGGCCTGGATTCTGATCCGACCTTGGACAACATTGGAATAGTTTGTATGTCCTTCCCCTCTATTAGCCCGGGATTTATCAAAAAAGTTTCCTCCCATGCTCCAAAAATATACTGATAACTTCCTATAAAATAGGCCTCAGTAAATCTAAGGTAGGGAAATGAAAATTGGCAAACAACTAAATACATTTTGAGTCCAATTAGTAATAAAATTCAGAAAAGCCATATTCCCTAAGTTCCAATTGGATTGCTCCTTTCATGCGTAATTCACATGGCTGTATTAAAGCTTTCTGTGAATGGCATATATTGGATCCCGTCACGGGAAATTTAGGTTTTTCTGCAAACATTTTTCCCATGACTTTATCCAATCTCATGTTTAAGGCTCTATTCACATCAGAGTTGTTCATTTCCATTGTTCTGCTCCAACATAAAAGCAGAACAATAAATATGACAGCAGAGACGGACACGTCGCATGACAGACACCAACAGTGCCCGACGGACCACATTGACTATAACTGGGGCCATCAGGTTTCCGTCATGGTGTTCGTTATTTCACCAGATAAAAAAGTGCTGCATGCTACGCTTTTTTGTCTGCCATTTTTGACAAGTTTTGCAACGGAGCCTCCAAAGCAGATGTAAACACAGCCAAAGGCTATATACACGGCATTAAGACAGAGACGTAATAATAAGGCTGTGTAAATGGAGCCTAATAGAGAGAACAATTCCAATAATGATGTGATTCCCTAATATACAAGCATAGCTTTAGGAAAGGTATGCTGTAAGAAATATAATAAACAGAATATCAGTTGACACAAGTCATCATCAATGTGTGAGGTCTGACGACTTGTGCAAACAACACGTTTCAGGACCTTTCTTAACTTTCAAACATATAGGAAGATAATTATGTCTCATAAAATCCCTTTAGCAATTTTCTTTTTTAATAGAGACAAGGGGGAACATGCTACGTACATATAAAACCTCTGATGTCATTGTCCAATAAGATTACTTTAATTTTTTTTTCGAAGATGGGTAAAAAATTGACATGATATATTTTTTCTATGGGCATCTTCAATTAAGATGCTCTGTACTTGTATTGTTTTTATTTATTTTTTGCTTTGCCTCTTCTAAAGATTCCGTAAAAATATTTTCCCCACACACAGGCTCAGGCTGTGAGTCTACTGTATATAGAAACAGGTGGGTGTAAGGACTACCGGACTGATACTCGGAGGGAGAGGAAGCAGAGTCCCCAGGCAGTGGTATTTTAAAAGTTATTTAAATGGATGTCAGATGAGTATTTTTTTTATATCCCCCAGAACAACCATAAAAAATATTTTGTTTGATTTGGGAATCTGATTATCTGCCCTTGCCAAACCCTCTTTTTTCTTTGCACTATGCTGTATAAATACTCCCCTGTATGCGATATGTTTGTTTCTATAGAATAAAAGGAGAGATGAGTGGTAGCGGTGAAAAGACCATGTATATCCAGACCAGGAATGTACTTCTTTTCATGGTCCTTTTATCATAGAGAATCAATACAAAAGGTAAACATGGTTGATGTGATGAAAGTTTAAATCCCGCTAAACACTAACCCTCAAAGATACATTGCTCTTAACCTCCTTTGAAGAAAACCTACAGATTACAGTCGGAAGTTCAGAACAGATAATCTACTCTATAAACACGCCGATGTCTTTTTCCCACAATAAGGTTATTATTCCTATGAACTGTATAGTGCTCTGATCTCACACAGAGAATCCTATAGAAATGCATTGCTGACCTAAAGTATTAAAACAGATAGCACCCCAATGCAGTGTGGTCAGCATGTCAATGGCCAAATGTATATCTAGGACACCATTATCGATTTAACCAGAGGAGGGGAGAGGACATGGATGAAATGGAGGGAGCGGGGCATGTTTCAGAAAATTTGATTTCCCCCATAGATCCAGAGAAATAAAAAAATATATAACGCATGAGCCAATCTGCCCTAAAAGAGAAAAAAAATCTTCCTGACTCCAAGTGGCGATCAGACAGTATAAAACATTTAGACAAGGAGTTGTTTGCTTGAATAATTGATTGACTTAACTTTTTCAGAAGAACAAGGAAAGCGCCTGGTCAATCAATCAATCAATCAATCAATCAATCAATCAATCAATCAGCTATCAACAGCCACCCCTCTGACTTCTTAAAAAAAAATTGCCAGGTCTTATATGCGACTCTATCCGAGAGTAGCAGAGGTTAGAGGGAGAGATGCTGAACTCGGGGATATATAGTTTTCTGTAATTTGATTTAGTAATCTCAATTTAAAATCTGTTTAAATGCCAGAACCCATAGACAAAGCCTGTGAGTCCTGCTTAACCTGCCCACACAGTGCTGATTGCCAGACTTTTATGTATACAAACTCATACAGGAAGATCTGTCAATCACTGTGTATGGGCGGGGTAAGCAGGACTCACAGGCTTTCTCTATGAGTTCTGGCAGCATATAAGCAGCTTTTTTCATTAAATTACTGAATCAAATCACAGAAAACCATATATATCCCCGAGCTCAGCATCTCTCTCTCTATCCTATGATGCCCTCAGATAGAACAGATCTCCTTTAAAGAGACTATTTAGCAGTTGGTTTAATTATTGTAGGGCACCCTACCCAAGCTGCTGCAGAACCTTTATTAGAAGTGGAAAAGCAGATTCATGTCAATCAGAATGATGCTACTTGGTGTGGAAACTACAAACTGGGTTAGGGTGTTTTCTGAAGAGGAGCGGCAGCTGAGGTCAATAGTTTTTTTATAACTGCCTCTGAATAAAATATATATTTTTAGATAAGACCTATGTTAAAAATGTCATGTTTATCTTTACATTGAACATTTATGTAACGCTGGTCATGTATGCTACAGTCATTAACATGAATGAGTCTCTATGCAAATCAAGAGGCCTGCAAAATGTATTATTTGCGTAGTACTGGCATCCAGCAGAGGGTGACGTATATTGTTTCTGAGTTGGATGTAAATGTGACCTAAATGTAAAAGTCACAGGAAAAATATATACATCAATTTTAAATAAATATGACATGTAAATATAAATCGCAACGAAAAATAAATTATAATGACTTAATCGTATCAGTCATTTTCTAAGCATTGACCAGACTGGAGACAGCAAAGGAAGTGACAATACTGTTGAATGAGCTTTACTAGTTGAAGTCTTGTCTATCTACTGTTGATAGGTCACCAAGCCTTACCTTGAACAGTGAGGACAGCTGAGGCTTCTGCTTTGCCAACCATGTTTTCTGCAATGCACGTGTACGATCCCATATCTCCAGCTATTACCTTACGAATCTTGAGTGTGTGGTCATCCCGGATTTCATACCTTCAAAGAATCAAACATTGTAAATCAGAAATAATATTAAGACGTGTCTATGGACACGATCAGAAGAACTATTCTCTGTAAGCCACTTACATGCAAGATGATTTGTTACAACTGGAATGGTTTGACATGGGACAATCATTTTTATGGTGGAATAATCATTTCAATTCATTATTTTTGTCTTTATTGAGATAATCTGAAATTTAATCAGCACACTCGCTCAGATTACTTCTTAGAACAGCGAGCCTCAACCTTTCTTAGCTTGCAAGCCACGTTCAAGTATGACAGATGATATGATCACTGGATCTTACCCTGCTGATAACTGTCAATGAACTATAGAGCCACTGGTCGGAGAAACCTGGTTGAGAATGGTCTACGTATTGGCCTACTTATCAGCTTGTCTATGGACATCTTAAATAAAATACTTTAAAAAAAAACATCTTGGTACAACACCAGCTAGAATATGAAACTACAGCTAGTTTATGGTGATGCGCTATCTATAAATCCGATTTATTCTTGGATAGATCAGGCATAGATTACGGTACTTATATTTTAGAGTTGTTTTGTTTTACCCAACTTGGAAAAATAAATCCTAAAGTACCTTGTTTTAGGCAGATCCCCGTCATCTTTTCTCCAACGAACAGTAGGAACGGGATCACCTCGAGCCTCACATTTAAATTCAACACTGTCATCTACTGTAACGGCCATGTTACTTGGCCTTCTTACAAAGGACGGTCTTTCTGTAAGTAAAAACAAAGTAATTCATGTCAGCAGGCTTACTCAGAATATAGTCTGTAGGATTTTTGAATTCAATGGATCAAATGTTTTAGTGTAAACACATGGCATTCTGAAAACTCATGAAAATTTTTTATATGGTAAGTGTCAAATAATACCTATAAAAGCTGAACATGTGACCAGTTATGATTTACAGTATATCGGATGTTGATTACAACACTTCATTAATGGTGGAAGTGCAATAGAGGCTGCCATTGCAGCTGCTAGAAGGCACATGGAGAGGGGGACTAATTGCCCTAGTCTTTTCCCAAATGGGTAGTAAGAGTTAGCACAAGACTTCTACTCTCCACATGCCCCAAAAATAGAAACAGGAAATTGGGGAACCAGACTGAGGGTCATGTCATGTTTTTTTCCCTTCAAGATATGGGAAGGGCTGCTTCAATCTACTTTTAATTGCATCAATATATTTGCTGTTATCACTGTACACACAGAACATGTGATCAATAAGGTCTAATCGGTTATTTGTGAATCAATCTACAAGAAATAGATCCTAGTGGCATGGGATTGCCTCTAAAGTCATCTCCAAATGGTGTTACCATCTGCTGGACTTTTAGGGTACTATTGTTTTAGGGGCCAATTAATGTGTCAGAGCCTAGGCCCACAATAGGATTCTCTTGAACTCTGGTGGGCCAGTCTGACTTTGTGTGGCCTCCTCTATTTATACACACCCTGCACAAAAACTCATCCTTCTACTTAAGTTCAAGCCAAATAATCGCAATGTTCTTATTATTTTCTTAATATACTGTACATTATATTGTTACATTAGTTTACTTAATCGTCAACATCTTCCCCATATTTATTAAAAAGCTGGATGTTGAAAATACGAAAACTTTGCTTTTCCAAGCAAACCAAAATTTTCATTCTTAAATGTTAAATACTGGAAAAAAAAGATGTTTTACGCCTTTGATAAAAGTCTAGGTGTGGAACCAAGACTAAGAAGTTGTTTAAAAAATGATAAAAAAAAGGGGTTGTCTACTACTGGACAACTGATGACTGAGAGGTCATCAGTACATGACCTGTGGGGGTCCGACACCCGGACCCCGCACCGTTAAGCCACTCCGATTGCCTCCGGGCACTGGACGTCCATGCCGGAAGCAGTTGGCTCCGGTCATGGAATAGCGGCAGAGTTGCAGTACTGCAGCCCTGCTCCTATTCAAGTGAATAGGAGCAGAGCTGCAGTTCGACAGTACAGCTGCTATGCAATGTACAGAGCTTTGTACATTGCATAATGTGCCATTACATCCGGTGCCCACAGGCCACGGGAGCTGCTGATCGGTGCAGGGTTCGGGTATCGGATCCGCACCGATGATATACTGATGACCTATCTGGTGGATAGGTCATCAGTTGTCCGTAATGGACAACCCTTTTAAGGTTTATTTATTAATGAACTGAGGGTCTAGTTTCAATTACAGGAACACCACCTGCTCCCCAGTTGTTCAAGAGTGTCTTGCTATTATATGTATGTTTCATGGAAAAAAAAAGCTTCACCGTCAGTCAGAAAGCCTACAGAACTGTGAATATAGTTGAGAACGATGAAAAGCAAACTCCACTCTTGGTTACTAACCACAAAAATGGGCAGTTGCTTATGTTTCCCAGACTACTCCTGGCCGGAAGATACTAATAACTGCTCCTTTGGACATGTTTTACACTTTCATCAGACATGCAACATGAAACTTTCGGAAGCTGCGACAAATCAGAACGTAATAACACCATGAGCTTAAATACTGTTATTTTTAACTATATAATTGCAACCCAAGTTAGCTACTTTTACTATCACCATGAAAAGAATGCAGAAAATGATGATTACTTTCCTTCCAGGATTTGTAGTACTCTTTAATACTCTTCTCCAGAAGATATAATTATAATGACAGGCAATCACTAAAATGTTCTCTCTCACTTATTACAGCCAAAAATAACAAACAGCACCTGTTTCAACAAAATAATTTTATCCTATGGGACTTTTTTTGGTGCCGCCAGAACGCAGAATAAACTAATTAGATTAAAGCTAGATGTTTTGTGAAAAGCTAACACTGTTTATCTGCTGTTGATGATTTGAAGTCATCGACAATATATTCAACATCTGTAAAATGAGAGTTGAATTTTTACTTTTATTTTTTTGGCCTAGGTGATGGAATTAGAACTTTTAGCAAGTCGGAATTCTTAAAAATGTAGTAATTTTGTTACCCAAGTGGCTTAGAAGTACATACGTTATTACTTTCGTGAATTTAAGATTTTGAAGTTCTTTAAATAGTTGTGGGGGTCAAAAGCGATTGTTCCCTTTTTTTTTCAAAGTTAAGGTTACACCATAAAATTTCACAGGATTTTGACACAGCAAAAGAGTTAGCATTGGATTATAAAGTGGCATTTATTGGCCTCCATGATAACATCGCTGCAGCACTATAGGCAGTGACCGCTCCTTGTCTCATAAAGAAAATAACTTTGATAAAGAGAGCCACCCCAGCAAGCACAGCAGGTCTGGCTCCTGGAAACCCCAGCAATCACCTGTCATTGCACAGGAAAGTTGCGGATGGCCACTGCAGAGGAAATGTAGTATTACATGCCACCCATTCACATGCCAGCCATGGACAGGCTGGCACCTCAAGAGGGTGAGCTACTCTTACTTAGAGGCTGTCCGTTCTGGCTAATAGTCACAGATCGTAACCAGGAGACCCTTCCATGACATTTTGATAAACATCCTCATTAACGCTGGCCAAACACATTAAAAAAAATTCTATAAAAACTAAGAAAAACACTTACCTAATACTGTTAGTTCTGCTACTTCGCTTTCCCTTTCACCCACCATATTAGTGCCAACACACACATATTTTCCGGCGTCACTTTTTCGAGTGTACGTGATCATAAGTTTTCCTCCTCGTATCTGAAAAAGAATTGTAAATAGTTTTTTAAAGATTGTATTTTACGGCATCTGTACAGCCAATCATAATGTTCTATAATAAAGATAGTAATATTATTAACTTTCATGAACTTAACTCACATTACATTTTTATACAGTATCTAAAGGTTTGTTGTCACATAGTAACAGTACATACTGTATGTGTTCAAGCAGCAATGTGACTACCAGTAATACATTATGTGTGAGTGATAAAATGGAAAGAAAAATCCACAGCACCTAGCCAATACAGTGGGGAGAAGAGGACTGCGTTGTTCATGGAAGTCTCATTAAGGGACTATGCAATAATTTCACTCACAAGCACTAAATGAGATGGATTTGACTGAGTGGAGTAAGATTAAGTGTTCAGGTAGAGAAAAAGTATAAAGTTTCACATACATGATTGTCAAAGCCTTTTGGGATATTTGAAGTTGCATGTTTCTCATTGTTTCAAATGGATAATGCTGACGCTCTAATACACTGAAATCTTTTAAGTGCACATCATTAAATGTGTATACAGCAAATAAAAAAAAATCACTGAGACAAAAATAGGCCTTGTATCTTTTACTTCAGTTTTTATGGCTGAAATTTAGCATGCGTTAATGCACAAAGGAACATCTGGGAAAGGAGAAAAACCAAGGATATTGTCTACGACGATGGACAGAACGGCACTAGAAAGGAAATCGAGAACTTGCACAAATTCATGCTGTGAAACTCTGCACTGTGCTCCAAATTTCATTGATCCCACATGATGGGAAGCCATAGCTAAAGAGCAATTCTACTGTTGAATCTATAATTTGTTACCTAGTGGCGTTGCTAGCATTGGGCACAAGGAGCATTTACCCAAGATCTATTGACTGGTGTCCCGAAACCGGCGATTGACAAATTCATTTGTGTGTGCGTCTTCCTCCTACATTAGGGCACTTTGGTGCCCAAAGCATCTTCAGCGTCTACTAACATCCCTGGTATGACCCACTGTGCCATTTCTTATCTGCAGATCCCCCATGGGTAATGGCTGGGAGACTAGAGAAGTGACAGGCACCCTAGACATCATCATGTGAGGCTCAGGGCCAGACAGGCACATGCCTCCTGGAGGAAGGTTGTCTGCTGGAGGGAACAATTATATGTGAATATACATCTGAGCATTATGTACCCATATGTAAATATGTATGTACATGTTAATTAAATGCCTACAGAGCTTTGGAAATGAGAGGGGGGACTAGAGAAGGCGCAATTCACAATCCTATTAACTTCTTAACATTACCGGTATGACGTTTTTTGAAAATTTTTGATTATCTCTCCGAAACTTTTAGCTTTAAACCTAACCAATTGTGAAGTACATGTACAGTAATGATGACTGCACTGTAAAGTATGAGGGATACAGACTGGATTCCATGGGTTTGGAATTATGGGATTAGAACTAATAGTGAAGATGGTAAGACACCATGTCATTTTAAGACCATTGTCACTAATCCAACCAACTTCTTAATATTACCGATATGTTGTTTTTGAAAATTTTTGCTTCCCCCGCCAAAAAAAACAAACTTTTTAGCTTTAAACCCAACCAATTGTGAAGTACGTGCATATTAATGATGGCTCTTGGATTAGCCTGGATATTATGAGATAAATTATAATAGGTCTTGTTTCTGTCCCGATGATAGAGTTGCCAACCTGTTATCATTTTAGGGAAAGACTGTGAAAAAGTAGGTTATTAGGGTGCAAACCCTAATGTTTTAGGTTGTCATAGGAGATGAAGACAGTCCTAGACATCAATATACATAAGGTTAGGACTGGAGAATAAATATAAAAATACAGTAGCCACATTAGTAGGCACTGGTGATGCTCATACCAGTTGTCAAGTACCGCCCCCCACACGGATGTGAACTGGAATAAGTCTTGTTTACCCAGGCGGTAGCCTAACTCCAAAGATACAACATGTTGGAATTTGACATTTTTCTGGCTTTACATTGGTGTAGGGTCAAAATAAATGTGGTTTTCAATAAATGACCCAATGAAAGAGGTCCTATTCCCTTTTCTTAAAAGAGGCCTCACGTGTACATGTCCATAAGTAGCGCACTTATACAAGGCATATTCTATAATAAATACTGCCGGTGCACCAAGAAAGCACACAAGGGAACTCTACCTCTGGGATACAAGAGAAGATTTACAACATGGCATAAAAAATGTGTCACTTATTGGGAGTGGGAGCAATTAGTTTCATGTCTACAGGACTACATTTTGAACCTATAGGGAATACTCAACTTATTGACTTAACCCAATTTTGACAAAAACAATTTCAAAGAGATATGTTAATTAAACACCGGGGAATATTCTAAATGATCTTTATATATGAGAGTAATTAAAACACCAAACAGTACTTAAAGTGTTGAGAAGTGTCAAGTGTTATAATGTTCCTTCATTTGAATAACAAATTAAATATTTAAAGATTATGTAGGCTGAAAAGTACTACTTTGAAATGTATACAGCAATATACAAAACATGGAATTTACTTATGTCATTAACAAAACTGCAATTCTAAGAAAAAGCAGATATTTAGCCCGTATATTTCCAGATACAACATATGTTTGAGGTTTTCTTTTTATCCGGTTGAAAGAATGGAGAAAACTGTTGATATATGGGAAGTCAAGATCAATTCTTCAAGATCAATTCTGAAATAAGCCACACATTTTCTAGGTCTACCTAAATATAATGAAGTAAGATAGGAAGGGTACGCACATGGGAAGATGTTTTATGGACACAGATGTAAGGTCTGAGACCTTCCCAACTTTAAACCCCTATGGGGCTAGAAAATGAAAAGTACTTGATGGGTAAACCATTATGGGTAAAATGGGTAAAGTCAAATTCACTCTAAATCATTGGATCAAACCCAAAAAATATTTCCCATGAGACATTGGTTATAATAAGAACTGGAATTCTGCAAATAGGCCGTCAACATGTACACTTTAACACCAGGGTCAGGAGGAGGCTGGTAAAGGTAGTCTGTTCCCACAGAGTAAAGTAAAACACATCTGACATATTTTAACCATCTGTAAGTTATTATTTTAATTGATGCTTTCAAAGACTTCCATTCTTCGTCAGATAGTTGAATATATGGAAGCAGCAAGTATTTGAGGCACTTGTAATAACTTG
The DNA here is from genome assembly GCF_050947455.1 of Rhinoderma darwinii. Classification (NCBI taxonomy): domain Eukaryota; kingdom Metazoa; phylum Chordata; class Amphibia; order Anura; family Rhinodermatidae; genus Rhinoderma; species Rhinoderma darwinii. Next base: position 443,745,009 of record NC_134688.1, on the reverse strand, counting down.
AATTGTTTGCACAGAGTGGTATTCATGATGGTCCATGTGACTGTAAAGAGCAGGTGTTCAATATCAGTTCTTGTTCTTTCTTTGTGAGTCTCACATAGAAAACTTGCTCGGGTTTGGACGAAGCACATCTCAAAGTGAAAATATAGTGTGTTTGAAAGCGGGGTTCATTGAATCCTCATTTCCCATAGTTTATTTTTATTACCAGACATTCATAAATCATGTCAGAGAATTTTGCGAATTCTTTTCCAGTCATTCTGCTGTTGTAATAATATAATGGTGCTGACTTAGAGATCAATTTACAGTACTAAGTCCAAAACTTTGATCTAAGAATATTTTAGACATAATACATCTTATATTTCTTTCAGAAGACATATAATGTATGTTCAAAAAGTGAGAACAATTAGGCTTATATTACTCTTTCTTGGGAGTAGATGTAGAAGGGCCGCACAGAACAAATCAAAATGGGGCCCCTCTCCCAATTATGGTTCACGATACGTTACTCCGCATTTCATAATCCTATCCATTAGATTTAAAAAAGGTGGTGTGGGCTCACATCACCACAACCCTTTATCCAGGAATAATTGGGTCAAATGGCTTATGTAACATAGAAGAAGCCCACGTAGAAGCTACGGGTCCCTGAAAAGAAGGGGCCAAGCCTGGGTTTGTCTCTCACCCTTTTATATTGGGTGGCCATAACTTGTGCAGGAGGTGGTGAATTGGTACATGGGTCATGGAAAGAGTGTGGAGGGGGAAACAAACACCAGGCCCTTCTTCCTGGGTGTCAAAACTTGGCAACATAAAAGCAGGTTCATTTTGATCTTTGCTATGAGGCCGTCTCTGTTCTATGCATTCCACTGGCGGGGACAACTCTTTCTCACCCTTTGCAGAAGAGAAGAGTGGTGTGACCCCTAAACTAGTGCATGCTGCTAGTGTAGAGGTGGGGTTCTTCACACTGCCCATGCTAAAGGGGACAGGACCAACCTGAGTTGTCACCCGCTTCGCCCTATACGGGCCGTGTATCAGCCTTTGCTTATATCAAATCTGTGGTTCACCCTACCAACAGTCCAATATATAAAGCAGCACCCCCCCACTCTGAAATCAAGTCATTTTAATACTCAATTTTTACATATTAAAGAGGGAAATCCAATACATGCACTGTGTATACTACCCAATTATACGGAGTCCCACCGGGATACACAGACTTTACGTTAACAAGGTATTAAAAATGTTATGAATCAATGAACAAGCGTCGACGAATATATGAATAATAGCTATCATGCAGGAGATTCAGAGCTGTGTTACCGTACAGAATTAAAACAACATATTATACTCCAACAATACACAAGCCACAACGGATTCCTTTCTTAATTAGGATTCTTTCTAGTGATAAGGAAGGTGTGTTTACAATAAATTACTGACAAAAGGCTCAGCTCATAATAAATTATGGAAAAAGGACATTGAGTTGAGTTTACAGATCACATTGAAGAATCACATACTGATATTTATACTCTCTGCTGGTGTAGCCATCTCTAATACATAATGGGTCACTATCAAAATATTCCATGACATAAAACATTATAATATGATGAATGAAGGTAAATGTATTCAAAGTAATAACTTATATTTACATAGCAATAGATGTGACAGGAGGGGGGTGACACTAAGGTATCTGCATGTTCCTATGAAGATCTCTGTACGTGTTACCCACAAGTGAAGACATAAAGATATGAGCCACCGGGGTTTACAGATAGCGGGGGCACAGGAAAGAAGAAGTGCCGGGTTGAATTGACCCACGAAAGCACCAGAGGATCCTCCTAGAGGTCCAGGCTTTGACGCAATATTCGACCCCAAAGATCGAGCTGAAGATCGTTTGGAGGTGACTTTTGAGCCAAACACTTGCCACTTTTTTTTCTTATGGGTTGATAACGTTTTTGAAATGCAATTACAAGTGATCACATACATATTCTGTATAGAGTGCTGCATTTCTATCTTTACAAAAAATGTCCAGTATGCCTATGTGTTGTTCTCTTTTGTCAAGTTGTTAAAAATTACCTATTATATGGGCACTACAGAGATATATTTACTATATGGCACTATTAGATGGGCACTATACAGATATATTCACTGTATGGCACTATTATATGGACACTACACAGATATGGTCACTGTATGGCACCATTATATGGGCACTACACCGATATGTTCACCATATGGCACTATTATACGGGCACTACACAGATATGTTCACTATATGGCACTATTATATGGGCACTAGAGATATATTCACTATATGGCACTATTATTTGGGCACTACACAGATATGTTCCCTATATGGCACTATTATATGGACACTACATAGATATATTCACTATATGGCACTATTATACGGGCACTACACAGATATGTTCACTATATGGCACTATTATATGGGCACTAGAGATATATTCACTATATGGCACTATTATTTGGGCACTACACAGATATGTTCCCTATATGGCACTATTATATGGACACTACATAGATATATTCACTATATGGCACTATTATACGGGCACTACACAGATATGTTCACTATATGGCACTATTATATGGGCACTAGAGATATATTCACTATATGGCACTATTATATGGGCACTACACAGATATGTTCCCTATATGGCACTATTATATGGACACTACATAGATATATTCACTATATGGCACTAATATATGGGCACTATACAGACACGTTCATTATATGGCACTATTATATGGGCACTACAAAGATGTTTTCACTATATGGCACTATTATATGGTCACTACACAGATGTTCACCATATGGCACTATTATATGGGCACTGCACAGATATGTTCACTATATTGCACTATTATATGTGTACTAGAGATATATTAACTATATGACACTATTATATGGGCACTACAAAGATATGTTTACTATATGGCACTATTATATGGGCACTACACAGATATGGTCACTATATGGCACTATTATATGGGCACTACACAGATATGGTCACTATATAGCACTATAATATGGTCACTAGAGAGATATGTTCACTATATGGCACTATTATATGGGCACTAGACAGAGATGTCCACTATATGGCAATATTATATGGACACTACAGAAATATGTTCACTATATGGCACTATTATATGGACACTACACAGGTATGTTCACTATATGGCACTATTATATGGACACTACACCGATATGTTCACTATATGGCACTATATGACAATATTATGTGGACAATTTATGGTACTGTCATTTAGCATTGTAAAATGGTATTAAATGCACTATGTTGGGGCCATATTACATGGCAGTACACCTCTCCAATTTGCCTCATCCAAAAAAATGGAACTGCTCCCCACGCCACCACGTTGGTCCAATTGAGACAATCACATGTACGACTTCTAGAGAGAAAGTATTACATTTAGTAAACAGGGGGATAATAAGTACATTGTAATTGTAAACGACAGTATACATGACAGGTTCACCTCTGCTACATCTACAACATACTGCTCATGACTTTGCATTAAAAAAGGAAAACTTCCACCACAAGTTCCATGTTGCATTTATCAATGAATCTACCGGGAGAATGCTTCTGCGAGGATGCACAACACAATTTTACAGTCGGATTGTTCAGTAATTTGCAAATTGTTTCCACATGAAGCTCAGATTGAAATCTTTTCACACGTGTCATATGGCGGAACATGGTTTGCAAGGCTAAAAAAAAAAAGTATATATTGGAAGACTGAAAGGATAAACTGTAACACGTGGACAAGTCTCGGCGAAGAGAAATAAAAGGTTACGTCTCCTGCTTGAATCCAAACGACTGTGAACAATCGTCTTTGAAGTTTACCATCTCATGATCAGTAGTTGATGAACTCGCACTGAACCTGCTGTCTGACATGTCTGCGTTTCTGTGCCCTTGAGCATGTCATTTGATTGAAATGATTTGATACACAGGAAGTCTCGTCAGCACGGTATTTGTGTACCTCTGAGGTTATCTATCGGCAGCACATAGCCCGCCGCCGCACACACCGTAACACAGAGCGGAAACTTCCGTCACATTGAGGGTCTTATTCCACCCATTCTTCTTAATGCAAACACGATGGAAACGTTTAATCCGCACGCAGCTCATAAGAGCGAATCTGAGATACGCAACTGATTAAAAGTCTTTTAGAACTTTCAATATGAGAATACCAATGACCAGTGAGACATGCCAGCTTCTATAGCTTTACTTTAAACGTCTATTCCCGAAGGCTCCATGGGCACAGCATTGATCACTGATGACAATATTCACAATTTATTTCCCAAAACGTCATTATGCACTAGTATCCGCATTTCTCGATGGGACATATGATTCACCCTGAACTTACTGTTTCATGAATGGAATTCCAGAATAACAGTGCAGACTGACACAATGAAAGAGCAGTAGGTAAAATGGAGTAAAAGGGGAAATTTCAGAACAATGCAGGTTTATAAGTCATTTAGAGTCTGTGGAAAGATGTTATTTGTCATTGTCACCCAGCAACTGTTTCCTGTGTATAGAAGAGAATAGCTTAGAAATAGCTGAATAGAAAAGTAAAAAATAACTATGGTAACACTGGGAAATGGACACCTATCTGAGCTGGTTATACAGCATCCAGACCTTCCGGATTCATGAAGAGAATGCCAGAAATACAGTGCAGACTGACACATACAGAAGTAGAACATTAGATGACCATAGATAACAGTACTGATTTATATGCCACTCAAGCTAATGTAATCCCACTTGTGGCTTTACATGAACTCATTATTATTGCTACTGTTGACTTGGGTAAAATCTGCAGTATTTGGTGTATTATCTACTTGTTAAGCAACATGTATCAAATATAAGGATATGAATTGGCCATAAGCCCTAGGCTACCTCTGCTTGGTGATATCTCCAGTCTGCCCGGCAGCAGAGGGATTTGACGGGTTCCCTGATAAACACACAATACTATTTTATCCCCAGAACGGAGATCGTCTATACAAGTGACAGGAGATATCAGGGTATCCATTTCCTGGGAACAAAAAAAAATTCAATTTCAATGTGGATTTTCAAATTAGCATTATTTTGTAAAGGATTTTTTTAATATATATATTTTTACCCCGATTTAAAAGAGTTTTGAAGTATATGTAGTAAAATTCCTTTTATCCAGCAATAATGGGATTTGAAAGTTGTCAGATAATGAAATGTTACGGATCAGCGCCCCTTATATTAGTGCCAGACACAATGCCCCTTCTCTTACCTGGGCCACTCTCATAAAGTAATAGGTGGTTTAGTGATGGCAGCAGGGATCGGCACTTGTCCATGTGGTCTGCATAGAAGCAGGAGCGTATTGCGCACACACAGACGCGCTACTATGCAGCCAGAGAGGATGAACGTCAGCCCTTGCTGCGATCACTGAACCACCAATGTCTTTACTGATAAGGCAGCGTACATATCTGTTGGAGGCATGATGCGCTATTGTTTCCGGTAAAACCAAGGCCACCCCAACGAAGGCCAGACAGAATCCATTAAAGTCTATGTGTTCCGTTGGCGACCGGTGGTGTCCGTGGTGCAACGGAACTGGTGTGTCCGGTATTTTTATTGCTCTGCTCCTAAGACGGTGTAGAGCAACGGAAATACCGAACGCAGATGTGAACATAGCCTTATACAGAGGAATAGCCTACTCCGTGGTCTCCCCTTTTATAGAGGCATTTATACACTACACATATGCCCTACATCTATCTATCTATCTATCTATCTATCTATCTATCTATCCAGGGGCATAACCAGGAAAGACTGGGCCCCATAGCAAACATTTGACTGGGCCCCCCTTCCACTCAACCAACACACACCCCTTGTAAATAATTCCACTCACCGCTCCCTTGTAGATAGTGCCACACCACCCCCCCCCCCCGTTGATAGTGCCCCCAACTGTTCATAGTGCCCGTGTGCCCCACAAACAAAAACAACTTACACTCATCTAGCCTATGTGACGCTGAGACAGAACTCTTATGCAGGTCAGCGTGATCCAGTGACTTTATCACGCTAGCCTGTACAGGGATCCTTATATGGTTGTGTTCAGATGGCACTGGTTTCTTTGGGTGCTCGAGGTAGGGTCCCAACCCGGGTATAGGTTAAGAATTTGTACTCGGCACACCTTGCTTGTGTTACAAAAATATATTTTTATTATGGATGCCAGAGGCTGTATGTGCGACGTCGACGTTTCGGTCAGACAGACCTTCGTCGGGCACTAGAGAAATGTACAATTGATTAGATCATGGCATGGGTATAGGAGAACTATCACTTAAGATTTACATGATAACATCATAAAACATGTCATATAGGTGAAAAAACAGAGCGTATAACTGGGTCAATTCAAACAAAGTACACCTAACACATAAGACTATGAAATCAACGTGAAAATTAAAATCAAAAACGAAAACAAAAACAAAAACGAGGAAACAGAGACCTGGATCCCATGTACATGCAACACATCAGGGAATGTACCATATGGCTATGGAGAGAAATCTTTTGTCTAGGAAACTCATAATTTGGACGATACGAATCGTTGTGCGCGCACAAGGCGCGGTGGAATCACGTGATGATCTATGGTACTGATTTAAGGCATAAATATAGATACGGTCGTCATATTTTACGGACAATATGGAGGTACAACTCAGGTATACACAATGCAGGTATATACAATGCAGAAATAAACACAGAATGCATCACTGAAGAAAACATGGACATAGACATGTCATATAGAAGCGACCAGAAGGTGGAGACAAATAGATGATACAGGTGAAATAGCGGGGGTGTAGTACCCTAAACATCTTCAGATGATGTGTATCTTACCTGAGCCGTGCTGGGGACTGGATCGGTACAAAATGATGCGTGTATAGCGCTGCTGTGGTCAGTAACCGGCGGCTTACCGCTCTGTGTTGGCGCTGGTATACCCTGGTCACTTCCTGGTTTATATGTGTGTGTAAGATGGTGGGTGTGTCTAGACGTGTGGAATGTATCAGCCAAGATGGCCGTGCGTTCCACTGACACGTCGGTGGAACGCATGCGCATGCTCAGAGGGAATGGTTGTGTTGGGCAGAGGAATATCACTATAACTGTAGATAGTGTGCTTGGTTGGATATAATAACAATATTCCAGACTAGATAGTCTGTGGGTAGATGGCTACGGGAGAAAATACTGGAGCGCTATTGATTTGAGTAATATTAGGGAGGCTGGATTGTGCTCTCGTAATATTAGGGAGGCTGGATTTTCTCCCGTAGCCATCTACCCACAGACTATCTAGTCTGGAATATTGTTATTATATCCAACCAAGCACACTATCTACAGTTATAGTGATATTCCTCTGCCCAACACAACCATTCCCTCTGAGCATGCGCATGCGTTCCACCGACGTGTCAGTGGAACGCACGGCCATCTTGGCTGATACATTCCACACGTCTAGACACACCCACCATCTTACACACACACATATAAACCAGGAAGTGACCAGGGTATACCAGCGCCAACACAGAGCGGTAAGCCGCCGGTTACTGACCACAGCAGCGCTATACACGCATCATTTTGTACCGATCCAGTCCCCAGCACGGCTCAGGTAAGATACACATCATCTGAAGATGTTTAGGGTACTACACCCCCGCTATTTCACCTGTATCATCTATTTGTCTCCACCTTCTGGTCGCTTCTATATGACATGTCTATGTCCATGTTTTCTTCAGTGATGCATTCTGTGTTTATTTCTGCATTGTATATACCTGCATTGTGTATACCTGAGTTGTACCTCCATATTGTCCGTAAAATATGACGACCGTATCTATATTTATGCCTTAAATCAGTACCATAGATCATCATGTGATTCCACCGCGCCTTGTGCGCGCACAACGATTCGTATCGTCCAAATTATGAGTTTCCTAGACAAAAGATTTCTCTCCATAGCCATATGGTACATTCCCTGATGTGTTGCATGTACATGGGATCCAGGTCTCTGTTTCCTCGTTTTTGTTTTTGTTTTCGTTTTTGATTTTAATTTTCACGTTGATTTCATAGTCCTATGTGTTAGGTGTACTTTGTTTGAATTGACCCAGTTATACGCTCTGTTTTTTCACCTATATGACATGTTTTATGATGTTATCATGTAAATCTTAAGTGATAGTTCTCCTATACCCATGCCATGATCTAATCAATTGTACATTTCTCTAGTGCCCGACGAAGGTCTGTCTGACCGAAACGTCGACGTCGCACATACAGCCTCTGGCATCCATAATAAAAATAAAAATATATTTTTGTAACACAAGCAAGGTGTGCCGAGTACAAATTCTTAACCTGTACAGGGATCCTGTCACAGCATCTTATAGGCAGCAGGCCTAACATGGCATGTAGCCTAGTGAATGGCAGAGCAGGGAGCCGATAGCTCCCTGCTCTGCCATAGTTTTCAATTAAATCTTCATCCTGAGGACACAGATGAAATTGACTGTGGCAGTCACCAGGGCATCGGTCCAAAAATCTGGGGCTTGAGCCGGGCCAGGAGACATGGGCCACCTCAAGCTGCGGACCCTGTAGTAGATGTGTGGTCCGCCTCCATTGGAGATACGCTACTCTATCTCTATATAGTCTTTACTAACTTTAATTTAGGAAAAAAAATAAAAAAATAACAATTTGGAAATGTTGTATACGCTGCTTTCCCATCTGTTCAGTTGAGCTATAAAATCTTCGCTGTTTACACTTTGTTTTGAATGGCGCTTATTTACAATAAGTGTCCTCGATCTTCTCTTCTGTTTGGGGCTTTGAGACATAACATATTGTTGTCAGGTATTATTTGAGGACAACATTAAAGCTGTTTGACTATGAAAATAGCTTCTCCCACAATGTATTTGTGCTCTATTAAAAATAACGAATAGGAACGTCAGCACAAGGAATTTATTTTATTAATTCTATTCTTTTGTTAAATAAGTCTTAAGCGTTTTCATCCATTATGTACAGTATATGTGTGTGGCAACAGGGCACAGAGGATAGCAGGGCGGCATTGTATGGCTGGGCACCATTTACATGGAATATGACTATCCTAAACAGTCTCAGACTTTCTCAGTCCTAAGATATATTGAATAAGTGAATATAATTAAAATGATAGCAGGGTTCTATGGTGAACTATATTTGGTTTGGTAGAACGCTGATGGGGGGGATGGGGAGTGGGCAGGTGTTGCAGCCGCAATACAGAAGCTAAATTGACACCATATTATAGCTGTGGGAAAACAGAAAGGCCTCATGCACACAAGTGTATTTAGGGTCCGTGCTGCAAGGACCTGAATATGGTGATTTTGCATGATGGCGCCAAGCAAAGGACTGTCTGAAAATACAATGGTAAAGGCATAAAAAAAGTCAAAAAGAAACATAAATTATTTTGTGCGTTTTACCAATCTTGGTGGCCATGCACCACCACTAAGGGGCCAATTTGTACATAGCTATGCATGGCCGATAATAAGCTGAATCGGAGCAGTATACAGATCACCCACCAAGTGGCGCAAAACAAAGTTAAGAGGGTTCTCTACTAAAAAATGTAAGCAGTGCAGTCTTATCAAATATTTTAGGAAAAAACAGTTAAGGCTTCATTCACATCTATGTTGGAAGCTCCATTAGGGGCCACAGATACAGTCAAAAATGCTAGACAAAATAGGGCAGCACGACAGAGATCATGACGGAAACCCGACGTAACCCATTAAAATCACTGGGTTCAGTCGGGCACGGATGGTGTCGGTCATGCAACGGATCCTGTGCTTCCGGCAATTTCGTTGCTCTGATCCTACAACGGAGCAGAGCATTATTATTAAGAATTGAAGATGGAAAGCTCTAAAATCATAAAATACGTGTCATTTTTCCATAAAATGTTCATACTGTCTAATGAGAGTCCAGAGAGAAAGTTATTCAGATGCAAATAGTTTTTTGTCCGGGAGATAATGTAATCTGCTATCAGAAGGTGAGACCATGGAAGAAAGCGGAGAGGGGTATGAAAAGAGCAGCGGAGAGTCTTCTAAAGCCGATATTTGCTTTGTACAGGTTGTGATCCAATATAAAAGCAGTTAGATGTAAAGCGCGACTGGAGCTATTAGCATGAGATAGACATCATAGAACCAGATCAAATATTTCACTAGTGTGCGCAGGGAACTGGAGACTGAGTGACTGTAAAACTATGGGAAGAAAACACACAATGAAAGCCCAGATAAGTGCCCTGGTTTATAGGAAGGGGACTGCAGTCTGTACTTTATGATCTCCTTAACAGTTTATGAGGGCATTTGTTTTAGCACCAAATTATGGGAGATTCTCCCAGATAAGGAATGTTTGATGTACGATTAAGGGCTCGATAGCACAGAACCAGCAAGACACATATGAAGATGTATGGAAAAATTATTGATATATTACAGGCCAAAAACTTCAAAAATGACAATAATTTTAACACCAGTAAATCTAATTCTATAAAGGGGTTGTCCGATTTGGACATTCCCATTCTTAATAGAAGAGTCCCACAATGATGAGCTCTAGTCTGTGTTCATTTTCCTCAAAATGCCACTGCAGGAGAAATTATGTATTGCATGGTGCCCATTGAATTTAATGGATTATCTGTCTAATGAGTGAACGTGCTGGGTCCTGCAGAGAGAGACACTTTTTGTAGTCCCTTTTTATTCTGGCTAATAGATGAGGATTCTTAACATAGAACTCCCCTCTATTAAGTAGAAATTCTCTAATAGGGTATTTGAAAATGGGTTTTTCAAAGGCAAAAAACCTCCTGCAACTAAGCATATACACAGTAGAATAGACCCTCATTGATCTATGCTATGGGGGCCCCCAGTAATGATGGAGGGATGCGTGTGTTAGGGATCTGCCAGGTACTTCATCTTGCTATACTCCTGGGATTAATCAATCCACACCTGAGGCCAGACCTGTTCGACTGACACCATCTCCCACCAACCAGGGTGGCAGGCTCAGGAGTGGAAGAGCCTATCGCGGCCTGGTCTGTCGGAGTTAGCTCCGCCCCCTGCCCTTTATTACCTGCCCTGTGCTCTCCCTCAGTGCTTGTAATTCTTTTGGATTCCTGGCCCCACTGCTGCTTGCTCCAGCCTGCTTCTGCCGTGCTTCTGCCTTGCTGCAGTTCTGCTTGACCTGCTTTGCTTTGCCCCTGGCTTGCTTCTGTCTCCGTGCCCGCTCGGGTGTACTCACTTCGTCCTGGTCCTGACTGTTCGTTCGCCGCCCCGTTTCCTCGTGGCGTTCCGTGGCTACTGCCCCTTCCCTTGCATGTTCCCTGTTTGTCTTCCTGTGCACTTAGCCAGCGTAGGGACCGCCGCCCAGTTGTACCTCGTCGCCTAGGGCGGGTCGTTGCAAGTAGGCAGGGACAGGGCGGTGGGTAGATTAGGGCTCACTTTCCCTTCACCTCCTTCCTGCCATTACATAATTACAAGCCCTTACCTAGTCTACCTTTTCTCCTACGCTGACGCTGTCATGGACCCCCTTGAGACCCTGACCCAGCAGATGCAGGGCCTCTCCCTACAGGTCCAGGCCCTGGCCCAAAGGGTCAATCAGGGTGACGCTGCTTTAGTAGTACCCCTCACCTCACCTCTAGAACCCGACCTCAAGTTACCTGACCGGTTTTCAGGGGACCGTAAGACGTTTCTCTCCTTCCGGGAGAGTTGCAGACTGTATTTCCGCCTAAAGCCCCACTCCTCAGGTTCCGAGAACCAGCGGGTGGGTATCATCATATCCCGACTCCAGGAAGGGCCCCAAGAGTGGGCCTTCTCCTTGGCTCCTGACGCCCCTGAACTTTCCTCTGTTGATCGTTTTTTCTCTGCCCTCGGACTCATTTACGACGAGACTGACAGGACTGCTTTAGCCGAGAGTCAGCTGGCGACCTTACGTCAGGGTAGGAGACCGGTTGAGGAATACTGTTCTGATTTTAGGAAGTGGTGCGTAGCTTCTCAGTGGAACGATCCGGCCCTAAGGTGCCAGTTTAGGTTAGGATTATCTGACGCCCTGAAGGATCTGCTGGTTAGCTACCCCTCGCCTGACTCCCTTGACCAGGTTATGGCCCTAGCAGTACGACTTGACCGACGTCTCAGGGAACGTCAGCTAGAACGCTTCAGTGTGCTCCCCTCTGACTTTTCTGCGATCCCCCCCGAGGTCCCGTCTCCTCGCCCCTCCACGGAGGACTCGGAGGTACCTATGCAACTCGGGGCCTCCATGTCCCCTCGACAACGTAGGGAGTTTCGCAGAATGAATGGTCTCTGCTTCTACTGTGGGGACGACAAGCATCTACTAAACACCTGTCCCAGGCGCAAGAATAAGAAGCCGGAAAACTTCCGCGCCTAAGTGATCATCGGGGAGGTCACTTGGGCGCACAGGTATTTCCCGTTAATGTGAAACGCAATAAAATTTTGCTTCCCTTTCAGGTCTCGTTTGCTGGCCGGTCTGCCACGGGCAGTGCTTTCGTGGATTCTGGCTCATCTGCTAATATCATGTCTGTGGAATTTGCTATGTCTCTAAAGATGCCTTGTATTGATTTACCTTATCCTATCCCTGTAGTAGGAATCGACTCAACCCCCCTTGCTAATGGTTATTTTACTCAGCATACTCCTGTTTTTGAACTCCTGGTTGGCTCCATGCATTTGGAGCAGTGCTCTGTACTGGTGATGCAGGGATTATCGTCTGATCTGGTTTTAGGCCTTCCCTGGTTGCAATTGCATAATCCCACATTTGATTGGAATACTGGGGATCTCACCAAATGGGGTAATGAATGTCTTATGTCATGTCTTTCCGTTAACTCTATTTCTCCCCGGGAGGAGGTAAACACGCTTCCTGAGTTTGTTCAGGACTTCGCCGATGTGTTTTCTAAGGAGGCCTCCGAGGTGTTGCCCCCCCATAGAGATTACGATTGCGCTATCGATTTGGTGCCTGGTGCCAAGCTTCCTAAGGGTAGGATATTTAATCTTTCATGTCCTGAACGTGAAGCGATGAGGGTGTATATCCAAGAATGCCTGGCCAAGGGTTTCATTCGCCCCTCGACTTCTCCTGTAGGTGCTGGCTTCTTCTTCGTGGGGAAGAAGGATGGTGGTCTTAGGCCGTGCATTGATTATCGTAACCTGAATAAGGTCACCGTAAGGAACCAGTACCCACTTCCTTTGATTCCGGATCTTTTTAATCAGGTTCAGGGAGCCCAATGGTTTTCTAAGTTCGATCTACGGGGGGCATATAACCTTATCCGCATCAAAGAGGGGGATGAGTGGAAAACTGCGTTCAACACACCCGAGGGTCATTTCGAATACCTGGTCATGCCCTTTGGGTTGTGTAATGCCCCGGCTGTCTTCCAGAATTTTATTAATGAAATCCTGAGAGAGTACCTGGGTAATTTTCTTGTTGTGTACCTTGATGACATACTGGTGTTTTCCAAGGACTGGTCCTCCCACGTGGAGCATGTCAGGAAGGTGCTCCAGGTCCTTCGGGAGAATAATCTGTTTGCTAAGACTGAAAAATGTGTCTTTGGGGTACAGGAGATACCATTTTTAGGGCAAATCCTCACTCCTCATGAATTCCGCATGGACCCTGCCAAGGTTCAAGCTGTGGCGGAATGGGTCCAACCTGCCTCCCTTAAGGCGTTACAGTGTTTTTTAGGGTTCGCCAACTATTACAGGAGATTTATTGCCAACTTCTCGGTCGTCGCTAAGCCTCTTACGGACCTTACCCGCAAGGGTGCCGATGTCCTCCATTGGCCCCCTGAGGCCGTCCAGGCCTTTGAGACTCTCAAGAAGTGCTTTATCTCGGCCCCCGTGCTGATTCAGCCCAACCAAGAGGAGCCATTTATTGTGGAGGTTGACGCTTCCGAGGTGGGAGTGGGGGCCGTCTTGTCCCAGGGTACCAGCTCCCTCACCCATCTCCGCCCCTGTGCTTACTTCTCTAGGAAGTTTTCGCCCACGGAGAGTAACTATGATATTGGCAACCGCGAACTTCTAGCCATTAAATGGGCTTTTGAGGAGTGGCGGCACTTCCTGGAGGGGGCCAGACACCAGGTAACGGTCCTTACGGATCACAAGAATCTGGTTTTCCTAGAATCGGCCCGGAGGCTTAATCCTAGACAAGCTCGGTGGGCACTATTCTTTACCAGATTTAATTTCTTGGTTACCTATAGGGCTGGGTCCAAGAATATTAAGGCTGACGCTCTGTCACGTAGTTTCATGGCCAATCCTCCTTCCGAGAAGGATCCTGCTTGTATTTTACCCCCTGGTATAATCGTCTCTGCCACGGATTCTGATTTAGCTTCTGATATCGCGGCTGATCAGGGTGCAGCTCCCGGGAACGTCCCTGGGGACAAACTGTTTGTTCCCCTGCAATACCGGCTGAGGGTACTCAGGGAAAACCATGACTCCGCTCTATCTGGTCATCCTGGCATCTTGGGCACCAAACACCTCATTACCAGAAACTATTGGTGGCCTGGGTTGCCTAAAGATGTTAGGGCTTACGTCGCCGCTTGTGAGGTTTGCGCTAGGTCCAAAACCCCTAGGTCCCGACCTGCGGGCCTACTACGTTCCTTGCCCATTCCCCAGAGACCTTGGACCCATATCTCCATGGATTTTATCACCGATTTGCCTCCATCTCAGGGCAAGTCGGTGGTGTGGGTGGTAGTCGACCGCTTCAGCAAGATGTGCCACTTTGTGCCCCTTAAGAAGCTACCTAACGCCAAGACGTTAGCTTCTTTGTTTGTGAAACACATCCTGCGTCTCCATGGGGCCCCAGTCAATATCGTTTCTGACAGAGGGGTACAATTTGTTTCCTTATTTTGGAGAGCTTTTTGTAAAAAGTTGGAGATTGATCTGTCCTTCTCCTCCGCCTTCCATCCCGAAACTAATGGCCAAACGGAAAGGACCAACCAATCCCTGGAACAATATTTAAGGTGCTTCATCTCTGACTGTCAATTCGATTGGGTCTCATTCCTTCCCCTTGCTGAATTTTCCCTGAATAACCGGGTCAGTAACTCGTCAGGGGTCTCCCCGTTTTTCTGTAATTTCGGGTTTAACCCAAGGTTCTCCTCCGTCTCCCCTGGTTGTTCCAATAATCCTGAGGTAGAGGAGGTTCATCGGGAACTGTGCACTGTCTGGGCCCAGGTTCAGAAGAACCTAGAGGCGTCCCAGAGCGCACAAAAGATTCAGGCGGATAGTAGACGTTCTGCTAACCCCCGGTTTGTCGTCGGGGATTTGGTCTGGTTGTCGTCCAGGAACTTGCGCCTTAAGGTCCCGTCCAGGAAGTTTGCTCCCCGATTTATTGGACCTTATAAGATCATTGAAGTCCTCAACCCTGTATCCTTCCGTCTGGAGCTCCCCCCATCCTTTCGCATACATGACGTCTTCCATGCCTCCCTCCTTAAACGCTGCTCCCCGTCCTGGTCCCCCTCGAGGATACCTCCTGTTCCCGTTCTCACCCCTGAGGGGGTGGAATTCGAGGTGGCCAAGATTATGGACAGTAGGATGGTCCAGGGCTCCCTCCAGTACCTGGTCCATTGGAGAGGATACGGGCCGGAGGAGAGGACTTGGGTACCTGCCCGTGATGTTCACGCTGGGGTATTGATCAGGAGGTTCCACCTCCTCTTCCCCACTAAACCGGGTCCCCTTAGTAAGGGTCCGGTGGCCCCTCATAAAAGGGGGAGTACTGTTAGGGATCTGCCAGGTACTTCATCTTGCTATACTCCTGGGATTAATCAATCCACACCTGAGGCCAGACCTGTTCGACTGACACCATCTCCCACCAACCAGGGTGGCAGGCTCAGGAGTGGAAGAGCCTATCGCGGCCTGGTCTGTCGGAGTTAGCTCCGCCCCCTGCCCTTTATTACCTGCCCTGTGCTCTCCCTCAGTGCTTGTAATTCTTTTGGATTCCTGGCCCCACTGCTGCTTGCTCCAGCCTGCTTCTGCCGTGCTTCTGCCTTGCTGCAGTTCTGCTTGACCTGCTTTGCTTTGCCCCTGGCTTGCTTCTGTCTCCGTGCCCGCTCGGGTGTACTCACTTCGTCCTGGTCCTGACTGTTCGTTCGCCGCCCCGTTTCCTCGTGGCGTTCCGTGGCTACTGCCCCTTCCCTTGCGTGTTCCCTGTTTGTCTTCCTGTGCACTTAGCCAGCGTAGGGACCGCCGCCCAGTTGTACCTCGTCGCCTAGGGCGGGTCGTTGCAAGTAGGCAGGGACAGGGCGGTGGGTAGATTAGGGCTCACTTTCCCTTCACCTCCTTCCTGCCATTACAGCGTGTCAATAAAAAAAATGCACATTTTAAAAGGATGTTAGAGTGAAACATCAAAGCAACTTTGTAACATTTGTAATTTGGTCAATATTATATTAAAGAGGCTCTGTCACCACATTATAAGTGCCCTATCTCCTACATACTGTGATCAGTGCTGTAATGTAGGTGACAGCAGTGCTTTTTATTTAGAAAAACAATCTATTTTTACCACGTTATTAGAAATTTTAGCTTTATGCTAATTAGTTTCTTAATAGACAACTGGGCGTGGTTTTACTTTAGACCAAGTGGGCGTTGTACAGAGGAGTGTATGACGCTGACCAATCAGCGAAAAATCAGCGTCATACACTTCTCTCCATTCATTTACTCAGCGCATAGGGATCCTGCTAGATCAGTATGTGCTGTCTTATACTGACACATTAACGTTACTGAAGTGTTTAGACAGTGAATAGACATTCCTTCCAGCCAGGACGGGATGTCTATTCACAATCCCGACACTTCATTAACGTTTCTGTGGTACTTGCAGCAGAGCAAGTGTAATCTCGTGAGATCACGCTGTAAATGACAAGTTACAGCGAGATTACACTTGCTCTACTGTAAGTACCACAGAAACGTTAACGAAGTGCCAGGATTGTGAATAGACATCGCGTCCTGGCTGGAAGGAATGTCTATTCACTGTCTAAACACTTCAGTAATGTTAATGTGTTAGTATAAGACAGCACATACTGATCTAGCAGGATCCCTATGCGCTGAGTAAATGAATGGAGAGAAGTGTATGACGCTGATTGGTCGCTGATTGGTCAGCGTCATACACTCCTCTGTACAACGCCCACTTGGTCAATAGTAAAAACACGCCCAGTTGTCCATTAGGAAACTAATTAGCATAAAGCTAAAATCGCTAATAACGTGGTAAAAATAGATCATTTTTCTAAATAAAAAGCACTGCTGTCATCTAAATCACAGCGCCAATCTCCTTATGTAGGAGATAGGGCACTTATAATGTGGTGACAGAGCCTCTTTAAGAAATTATTGTATTATACAAGATTTATGAGCAAAAATGTATTCAAAGTATGAGAAACATGATTCACATGATGGAAAAGGGAAATATTTTACAATTATCATCTGTATTTAACCGTGGTAAAAAAATTCTCAGTATTCACGAACACTGGTAAAATAAAGTGCTGTACTGTGTACAAAGACAAAAAGACACTTAAGCTGTGGATGATGCTACCCGAAGAGGACATCATATGACATTGGCATTCAATCATGTGCCACACTCTTCAGCCAGGAATGTCCTGCTGCTCCACAGCTTATAATGTCTGATCTCAAAATCAGATTTTTGGACAGAGGAGGTCAAACCTCTTTAACTATTAGATAGATGTGAGTAGTTGCGAGAAGACAATCAGTAAGAAAAGTCCCTTGACATTCGTTCCAAAAAAAATGCTAAACTTTCCATTAAAGGGGCAGCCATTGTGTAGAGCAGTGATTCTCAACCAGGGTCCCATTGAATCTAGTGTTCCTTAGAATATACTTAGGGGCCCCCCGACCGGAAAAAAAGCAAGCATGTGATAGCTATCAGACCGGACACCATAGAGATAAGTGGCTGACGATTGTCTCCAGGAGGAGTAAAGGATGGGACAGATTGAAATCCAACCTACTGGATGATTTTAACCCTCAATGGGAGATGCTCCTATAGAGATCTCTGATTGATCCTGTTGAAGTTTAGTAGGATCATCGCGGAGAAACCTTTTATGTCTATAACCCTTATTGACGAAAATGATCATTCTATTAAGCCATTTACTAGTTTGTGGAAATCAGGGTGACAACCATTACAGCCTCCAAACACTGCGATTCTGGCGTTTTAATTTTTAATTTTTTATGGCATTTACTGTGCGGGTAAAATAATGGTATATTGTAATAGTTTGGACATTTACGGACGCGGCAATACACAATTTATTTTTTTACATTACCTTAGAGGAAAAATGGGAAAGGTTTTTTTTAACTTTTAATATACATATATATATATACCGTATATATCGGCGTACAAGACGACTTTCTACACCCTTAAAAAAATGTCAAAAGTGTGGGGTCGTCTTATATGCCGGATATTGTCGGATATTAGGGATGCACGTTGCAGCCGCACAGCTCAGTATAGTACACATGACTATGAGAGCGGGGCTGCGGCTGTGTAATTCAGCCACAGCCCCGCTCCTGAGTCCTGACATATGCGCGCGGGGTCAGCATCATGTGATGCGGCCGGCGCTGCACTAATGATCTGCGGCACTGAAGACAGAACATGGCGGGCGCGCTACAAAGCACCCCCATGTTGTCTTCAGTGCCTGAACTGCCGCTCATTAGTGCAGCGCCGGCCGCATCTCCTCATGCTGACCGCGCGCGCACTTCCTGTCAGGAGCGGGGCAATGGCTGTATTACACAGCCGCAGCCCCGCTCTATAACGCCGGAGATCAGAGAACCTCTCATCTCCGCCGTTATTCCCGTGAATGCTGCGATCACAGCTGACTGCAGCATTCAGGGGAAAGTGAGAAGGGGGGATGCCCCTGGATCGCGTCACAGGGAATTCCTGTGACGCGATCGAGGGCCATACCATATATGGGCAGACAGCCCAGGGTCTATTGACGGACCCCAGGGCTGTCTGACCATATCTCTTGTTGTTAGGATATACCCAAGTATGTCCTAACAACTGCCTGTGTGCTATCCGTCCACAGGCTAATGTACTGGCACATATCTGATATATGTCAGTACATTAAAGTTTAAAAATAAAGTAAAAACAAAGTATGGTTACATTTTAAAAAAAATACACCTTCACCTTTTTTACAATAAACATTAAAATAAGTCTCAATACATAAAATACACACATTCAGTAATGGCGCGGACAACAATGTTTTTGCATCATTTATGATGTGTACGCTGTAAAAAAATGAAATAAACACGGCTTTCATTCACTTATTAATGTGAGGCGCGAGGTGCGATGAATTTACCATCCATGTTCCTCACATTAATAGTAATTAACCCCATCATGTACCTCGCCTATCTGCGCATGCGCGAGTTCAAAGAGACAGAGTCCTGGGTCCTGCCGCCGATGGCCATAGTGAAGCGCTCCTGCACGAAATGGTGAGTATATCTTAAATTCTATATTTTAAGGGTAAAAGTTGGGGGTCGTCTTATACGCCCAGTCGTCTTATACGCCGACATATACGGTATATATAAATATACACATATATATATATATATATATATATATATATATATATACATATATATATATTTACACTACTAAAAGCTTGATTAAACTTTTTTTCAAACATCGGCATGCCCCAATCGCTTTCCGGGTGGGATGTCAGAGGGGGCCCTCCCTTCTTTTTAATGTCTTAGATGCTGCGATCGTGATTGATCCCAGCATCTAAGGGGTTAAATGTCTGGGAACAGCGCGATTAGGCCATTAGTTCCTGGTGTCAGCTGTATCACACAGCTGACACCCGCTTCGTACGGAGCAGGCTCAGCGAGTGAGCGTGCTTCGAACATCACCCCCACCACAACGACGCAATAGTATGTTGTGGTGCGACAGATAGAGGTTAATCACTTAAAAGGCTGAGAAAGCTGGATAAAAATCCCTGTGGGAGCTGTAATAGTGGCCATATTGGTTGTCACTTATCTTTTCCAGAAACATGAAAATCAACTATACTTTTTTTCATTTTAGCGTAAATGTTTCTTAAGGACCTTTTACACGGGCCAATAATTGGTCATGTGAACGCTCATTCCCCATCATTGCCCTCGTTCATCGGCTGACCTTCTTGTTTATGCACCATTAATTATTATTGTTGTCGGCAGCACATCTCCCTGTGTAAACACGGAGATGTGCTGTCGACATGATGGAAATGTATGGGGACAAGCGATCGTAGTAACAAGCGCTCATCCCCATACATAACCAATCATTTCGCCTTGTGAAAGGAGCAAACGAGTGCCGATCAACTAGCTGTCTCGTTGATGAATGCTCGTTTTCAGGGCCCATGTCGGGCTATGTAAGAGGACCCTTAGTCTAGGATCTCACACACATGCAATTTTAATGCAGATTTTGGCCCTTTTTTTTTAGCCAAACACAGTCATGGACACAAAAGAAAGGAGATGCATCAGTTTTTTCTTTAGTCCACTTCTGGTTCTGGCTAAAAAAAATTGTCAAAAACTGCATGTGTGATCCTGGCCTAAAGGTACATACCAAAAAATTAAAAGCACAAAAAGCTCTTATTTCCACATGGCTTAGTTTACTAGCGACAATCTCACAGGCTGTTTACTACAGAATATTTGCTCTTATTCAGCACACAAAGCCAATGTTACAGAGTTTACTTACCAAGTTTCAGTAGTAATCTTCTGCCCTATTTATTTAACCCTTCCTACCTGTTCATTTCTGTCTCACTTCTTATCACTTAACAAATATGACCCTCAGTGTCAAACAAGATTACAAAAGAAAGGATGGAAACCCATGCTTACAAGGAGTTAAATCCGAATTTTACTAACGCTATAAGCCCTCAGACTGTACAGGTGTGGAGCAGAACATGTCTGCCTTTGATCTCACTTTTGTCTTTGTTCTAGCAGGTGGGAAAAACACTTTTTAACCTCATTACAGCAGACACCAAACCACATTAAAGATGAGATAGACTAGTTCTGTTTTTTATTATTTTTTGCCTTTTATATAGGGATTTTAATACTTACTTTTTAACTACTTTTTATCTACTAAGTATAAGGGAGTTGCAAAATAGCAATTCTCTATCATATAAGGTTGCTGTCATCCCTTTAATATTCACACATTGCATATTTGTTGCAGATTTTGATGCAGATTTTTTAACCAATGCCGGAAGTGGATCCAGGAGGAAAGAAAAGTATAAGTTCTTACTTTATATTTCCCATTCCCTTTAAAACCTCTTCTAGCTTTGGCTCAAAAATCTGCACTAAAATCTGCAACAAATACATGATGTGCCTTAGGCATAGGGTTTATCCAATAATAACATGTGTTACAAGGTAGCGGGAAATTTCAAACGCCCTAAGGTTGCTCTGTCAATTCTGTCAGCAGAATATAGGAATCTCTAGTGAGCAGTAGGCTGTTCTGACATCTCCGTCGCAGATTCGGTGAGAAATGCTGCAATATTTTGTCCGGTAAAACGACGGGCTCCTTGACAGAACCAATTAAAGTCAATGAGTTCCACCAGGCACGATTAGTGTCCGTCGTATAACAGATCCGCTACATCTGTTTTTTTGTTGTTCTGCTCCTATGACGGAGAAGAGCAACGGAAAACCAAAGTACTGATGTGAACAGAGCCTTACTTTGTCGTCATATAGCTTTCATCCAAAACTTTCCGATAGCTCGGGGGGGGGGGGGTATTGTAGTGCTCCTGCTTATAATAGCAATTAAAAAAGGAAAGTTAAATCATGTAACTGTTACTTATGCAAATATCTAATATATTATTTAAAGGGGTATTCCAGGAGATAACATTTGTAACCTATGCACTGGACAGGTGATAAGTGTTAAACTGGTGGGGGTCTGGCCGCTAGAACTCCCGTGATCTTTAGAACATGGGACCCCTGTTCCCCACCATCACACCCATGGTCTGGAGGAGTGTGTATGAAGCGACAGTTGAGCAAGTGCGGTGCAGCTCCATACGACTCGGAGGGTTATGGAAATAACCGAGTGAGAGCGCTCAGCGGTTTCTGTAACTCCCATAGTGTTGTATAGAGTGCATGCTCCACCGCATCTCTATATAAACTCAGTGTTACCGTGTTTGTGATGGGGTACCCCATTCTAGTGATCAGTTGGCGTTTCAGCGGTCGGATTTATTATCTTTGATAAACGGTGATAAAATTATCCAGTAGCACGTGGTGACAAACATGCAGCGTCATAAACATTAGCCAAAGGGCCTCTATAATTAATCTAAATATTTTCTGAATAGTTCAAAGTAGAGGCCTAACAAAGACGTACTAAACATGTAGAAAGAAGACAAGAATACTGCAGAGCACTAGTCTATGACCATCTGATAAACCAGAAAATCAGATAATCCAGCATTCTTTTAAGGCAGGTATAAAGAATTTGTACACTATAATTAATGTATATTAAAATTGTACTATCCATGCTTTTGTCCTTAGTGTATTGTACTTTCTTTAGCTATTGTGTAGAAGGACAAGACAGGTTGTAGTTCTGGACAACAACGCCATAAGTTAAAGCGACCAATCGATATCCACCTAGATCTGTGGTCTTGACTGGGCTTCTATTGATAGGATGCAGATCTGTCCAACTGCATCCGACAACGACCCAAAAAATCCAACACGGCAGATCAACTTGTCCACACATATCTGTCTTTTTTTGGCATCTGTCCCACTCATTTGTGTCACGAAA
This sequence comes from Rhinoderma darwinii, assembly GCF_050947455.1. Lineage (NCBI taxonomy): Eukaryota > Metazoa > Chordata > Amphibia > Anura > Rhinodermatidae > Rhinoderma > Rhinoderma darwinii. The sequence goes on along the minus strand of NC_134688.1, from coordinate 443,722,315 downwards.
AAGGCTCCGACAGTCAGCAGAAAATTGTCTAAAAATCTCCCTATTTTGCCTGTCCAAAATCTCTAGTGTATGGCCAGCTTTATATTGCTGCCATAAGGATCAATGATCTCTATTGTAATAGGCCCTTTATTTATAATGCAATCCAGTCATCAGGAAGCAAGGTAATCCACAATGGAATATCATCCAATAAAACCCCCAATCCCGCAGAATAACACATATTTTACATTCACTTCAGACTTGTAGGACTTTGATTTATCTAAGTATACCGATCCTACATATTTATAAACCAGTCAAGAAATGGTGTGTCTACTGTGGTGATATATACACTAGTAAATTTCCCAGGATTCTCCAAAGCAGCACATATTTTAATTAAAATGATTGAAAAACTACAAATCAGTGACTTGTCCTTTATCAGCAAAACAGAATAATGCCGTTCCTAATTCTAGAACAGATGGCATAAGCGGAAAAAAAGCCCAGTATTAGAGTCTGCCGTTTCCTAAGCATATGGATTACCATCTTGTTACACTGTTTTAGTATAATCAAAAATAATTATCAACAATCAGCAGAGTTACACATTTTTAGACTTAATTGCATCAAGTCTGGAGTGAAATATAGTTAGAAATAAAAAATATTGGCACCAAATTAGGTAGGCTGTCCCCAGGAGAAGGGAATTCAGATTTCCAATAGAATTCTTATTACAAGTACATTCTGGAAGTCACACTGCTCATTCATTGTAAATGCTGATTGATGGTCTGTCTCTTTAAATTTGGTAAGAAGTCCTATGCCATGAGGAGTCCATTTGTTACCACGACAAGATAAATGATATTAAAACATGATACAATTTGTCACACCACAAGGAAATACATAAAATGAAAAGAAATCACACACAGCAATACATTTAGATGCACCCATGGTGTCTGATTCCCTATGAAATTTACCACCAAATTCGAAAATACAATTATTTGTAGTGTGTACGATTCACGACTCTGTAGCCTCAACAACCAAATGTTTAGGGATTGATTCAAACATAATAGTTATAAAGCAGCAATGGTTTATTCGTGATTTAGCAAACACTCGTTCATAGGCTAATTGTATAGTTTATGCTGCCAGAAATATAATTGTTGTCGGCAGCTCATCTTCCTGCGTAAACAGGGAGATGTGCCGCCTACATGATAGAAATGTAGGAGAACGAATGATCGTAGTAACGTTTGCTCGTCCCCATGCATTGCTCCTTGTGAAAGGAGCAAACAAGCTCCGATCAACGAGATGTCTCGTTGATCGGCGCTCGTTTAAGTGGCCCATGTCAGGCCATGTAAGTATGTGTATCAGAGCTGTGTCCCTGAACCTTAGTGACTTTGTGTCCCTGGAAGTAAACAATGAATGTTCCTACTGAATAACAACAAGCAGAGATCTGGAAAACCGTGAGGAATTAATACAGAAATAATATTGGAAAATTGTACAACTTTTAATTATATAAAAAATAACATTAATTTACGGAAACCGGACAACCATTTATGTTTTTTCACGTATCTGTCATGTGAAGATGGTGTATAATAGGTATGGGAATCAGTGAGCACTCTGGACCTAAGTGTGGCATAGAGGGGCACAACATATAGGCCCAGTCTTAAAAGACTAAAGTTCAGTGACAAAACTGCATGTCACTTATGTAACAGATGTAACGGACTGTATTATATGGGACCCCGTGAATTTGCTAATTTGCTTTCGAAAATGGGTTAAATGTTAATATTTAAGACAAAACTTTGCTGTATTATATTTCTATGGCCCTAATGTTTTAAAAAAAACTATTATAGTACAAACTTGTCAAGCACTAGAAAAATAAGACATATAAAGAAATTAATAATTGTTTCCAATTAAACACCAACTAATTTATATCACAGAAGATTGAAAGAAAACTCTGCATACCGTTATCCGTTCATCTTTATCATCTATTGGCGTTCCATCTTTCTTCCAGGATATTGTGGGTTCTGGGTGACCACGAGGTGGCTGGCATTCCATCACAGCCGGTTCTCCAACCGCCACCATGACATCTGAAGGGTTTTGTCTGAAGTCGTCTCTTAGAACTGTGAGGAAAAGAAAAATATATCCACCTTAGTGAAGGAATTAATAAATCAATTGTTTATTTAATCCAAGAAGCCTATACTTGGTAAGGTCTAGTACAGTAATTAGTGCTAGTTGGTGATAATGTGATCCTAAATGCTATCATATAGTCATTATGATAATCTGATACTACATGAATGACACATATTCGGAAACTCTAAGGGCACGTTCACACGTGGCAGAATTTTTCCGCTGCAAATGTTGGTGCGGATTTGGGGCAATTACGCAACGAATCTGCACCAACATTTGCATATTTGAGAGGTAATTCAGACGTTGCAGATATCACAGCGGACTTGCCACAGATTTCAAAGGCTGAAATCCGCAGTGAAATTCCGCTTCTTCTCCGCAACAGACAGAGCATGCTGCGGAGGGAAAATTCCGCACCGCAGCCTAATTGCCGCAAAGTAATTTTCTGCAACGTCTGAACTAACTTTCCTAAAAATGTACAGAAATAAATGAATGCGTCTGAACACGTGCCCTTACGATCTGAACATTTGAGTAGTATATTCTATATTTGTACTCATTATCTTTGAGTTGTCCTCATTTCAAGTTATCTGCAAATGCCATCTAATTCCCCAAAATCAGGACATTTTAAACTCTGGCCCAGGTCTGCCTGGGAATGCCCCTAAAGCACTGGGAAGACCCACTTTTGAAGCATATTTGCATAAACCCTACCTTTTTAAATCCGATTCACAGTGTTAGAGTAATCCCTTAACTAATAGAAGTTGTCGAGGATCAGGATTTCACTGGCCGGATTCACGATTACCAGGTCCTATGTCCTGTCTTCTCTTCACGTAGATTAATGGCACCTGAGCTATTAGCTCTCTAATATTGAATGTATTTATGGGTGACTCAGGGATCAGCATTGCTGCCGCACACTGGGGTTTCCGGGTGGTTCAAATTTGACCAAGGCCATAGCCTCATGACAATGACATGTTCTCGCTATGTTTACATGTTTTTTTTTTAAAAAAATTGTGAGGGTTCAATGTGAGAGCATTCAGTGTACAACACTGAGGAATATGTTGGCATTATACAAATAATGAGTAATTAATAAATGCTTAGTTAAACTACTGTTCAACTAAAAATATAATTGTTAATGCAATATATGCTAATCTGTAAACCAAAATCACCTTGAAGCAATTTGCAAAATGTAATTTTCTAGAACTGTTTAATTAGAACATTGATTAAATTATTCCATGCATGCACCCAAGATATATTAGAGAAAAAATGATGAAGCCAACAGCCGCTGCCAAATATGCTCAGTTTTGCATCATATTTCATTCTTCCGAATAGCTGACAACCTTCATTACGCTATTCATTAATTAACTGCTTATACAGAAGAATTTGGGATAAACCTGCAGCTTAATGAAGAGACGGTGAACTTGGAAAATCTACCTGAGCAAAAAACTTCACTGCATGTCATTAACATTAGAGCTGTGATCCCAGTTATAGCAACAGCCATAATAAATGGTATTATGCTCATTAAATGCATCGCTTAGTACGCACAAAAAAAAATAATATATGTATTCTTTAACAATATCCATAAAGACAAGTTCACTCTGGGAAGTGTTTTACATTGTAAAAAGAGAGAAATATAAAAAATTGGTGACTTTAAGTTCCTGGGTCCCCATACTAAATTTAAAACAGCGCCACCCCCCCACCCCAACTATCACAGATCTTTTACAGTACTGGTGTCTACATATGGGGCAAAGGGACCTTTGGGCTCCTTAATCTCCATACCCCAGGTGCGACTGTATCCTTTGCACCCCTTATAGTTGCGCCTCTGGCCTCAATCAAAAAACATCTTTCAGAGAAAGGGGGCGATTGCTCTTGACAAATCAGAAACATATTAGACCCTTAGAGCCGCTAGCTTGCAGAATTTAAGGTGTCCAATTTCCCCTAATTGGCTATCTTTGCTGAATTTGGTGCCAGATTATGCAAATGATAAATTGACTTTGACTGGTGACATTTTATGCCCCCTAGGTGGACATAAAACAATAATTTCGAGGACCCTTTTTATATGCAGCGCTGATGCAAAAACTTGGTCTGCATCCCATTTATTAGAGAAAATTATCATATAATGACCAGCTACCTAGGATTTTCACAAATATTAGTTTTTCAAAACACCCTTAAGGGGGTGTATCTGGTAAATAAAACATGGCTGCTTTCATTTAGAAATTGCACCACTCTTGCTCATGGCTGTGGCTGGTATTACAGTTCAGCCCCATTCACGAGAATAGGGCTTAGCTGTAATATCAGACTAAAGCTACATCCAGACAAACGTAGCAAACTGCCGTTTCTACACGTCCGAGGTGCACCCCTGCGGGACACATTATCACGCATCCCCCATAGACTAGAGCACCATAAAACATGTCACCATAAAACATGTCTTATTTTTTTCATGGACCCTTCACACGCCCCATTGAAGTACATGAGTCCGTGCGACGGCCATGTTTTTAACAGCCGTCACGCGGACTACAAATACGCTCGTCTGAATGAGGCCTAAGGCCATGGACAAGAGTGGCATTGTTTCTAGAAGAAAGCAGCCATGTTATTTTAATCTCACAACACCCCTTTAAGGATTATTCAAAAACAATATTTCCATTGAATTTTCTGTTTACATTTTCAAACTCATGTAATTTATTCTTGTAAATTAAATATATTTAAATGATGGCAGAACATTTGTCCTACTTTTATTTAGGCTTATGAATTTCACTGTAACCGACTGGAAACAACATTGAGGTTTGGATCCTCTAGGACAGCTATTTAAATTTTAGGCTTAGAGAGAGTCTAAAGTACAGAGTAGAGTACAAGAAAGGCTCGAGCATATTTATACATGAATGAAGCCTGCAATGAAATGGCAAAAGCACATTAAAAAAGAAAAATGGAATTCATAATCCTAGCCTAGTATTCCAAGCTAAAGAAAGAAAATAACTATCTACATGTAGAATCAAAACTCACTTAATGACTGTCTGTTGTCTCACAAAAAGAAAATGCCAATTTGCCTCGGAGACACATACTCCTAACCAGAAACAAATGTATTCAATTATCTGTACAGACTTCGCTCCTGCCAGGAAGCTCACTGCCGATTTGATTCATATTATTAAGCTTGTTTGACATGCAGCAAGCAAGCACATTTATAATAGTAGCCTGATATAAAGAAGACAACAGGAGATGAGCAGTTAAAAATATAAATGAACTCTGGATTTTTATTTTTGTAATTCAGCTTCTTACTGTTACGACTTGATTTTTCTTGCCAACAGCTGGAATTGTTCTTCATTGTTTTCCATGGCATTGGCATTATAAAATATTTTGCAAAGAACTGTCCCATAAAAAAAATTTGCTATATATATATATATATATATATATATATATATAATCAGTGGCACACACACGGGGGGTCAGACAAGTCTGGAACCTCCAGGCGCATATGAAGATATTTTTTTTTTTATACAGGCTGATATTTATTGGTTTGATTTGCAACATGCAAACCCAATCCAATACATTGCGCCGTCGTGTTCATCCCCACCGCTCCCAGGTTATTTTTGCCCTCATTTACTTAGCACTACTCGCTCCTTTCTCCTCTGACCGCTTGGGTTCTGATTGCAAACAGCACCAGGACATACTGTGCGTCAACGCACACAACGTCCTCTCACTGGCCAGCGGTGGCACCTGAAGAAGGAAGGACCTGGGAGAAAGGAAAAGTAAGTAAATGCGGAATCTGGTCTGGAGTCCAATTTATTTACGGGGGTCTGGTCTGAAGTTTGATTTAATAAAAGGTGATGTTCTGGGGTCTGGTTAATTATTATTTTTTTGGGGCGGGGGTCTGTTCTGAAATCTGATTTATTTAGGGGTGTGGTCTGAGGTCTGAATTAAGTCAGTAGTGTGTTTTGAGCTCTGATCTGGGGTTTGATGCGTACACTGCCCCCATCCTATATTTTCTGATTATGTGGCTATTAGTGTGTGTTGCACCATTGTTTGTGCCCCCCTCTAGATTTATTCCTGTGAGCAGCATGTCACAGCAGAGTAACGGCCATTCAACAGAGCCTGAAGAGGAGAAGAGCGCGCCAGTGTGGACTGCAGTACAAAGACAGAAAGAGCCTGCCAAGAGTGAGTATGACTGCGTTTGCCGCTGTGGGCCGATATGGGCCAGTGAAAACAAGTGCCTATCAACGAGACTGCTCGTTGATCGCCGCTCGTTTGCTCCTTTCACAAGGAGCAATGATTGCATATGTATGGGAATGAGCGATTGTTACTTCGATCATTCGTCGACATACATTCTCATCATGTCGGCAGTACATCGGCTGATCATTGCCCTGTTTACACAGGACAATGATCGAAAAGGAGTGTTTATATAAACGCTTGTTTGCCCGATCATTGGCCTGTGTAATAGGGCCTTCAACCTCTACATCTTATTAGATAAGAAGTGTAGGATGGACCATGGACAAAGAGAGAGTGGGAATCTATTGAGCAATAAAGAGCAGTTTCTACACGATTATGGTACAGAATAAATAACAACGTCAACTTGAAAAATAATTTGAGAAAAAATATAGAAAAATGTATTTAAAAAAATTAGAATGTTAACATATGCCAACCTGCAGAAAGTAGCATCACATTTTCTGCAGCTAACAATAAGTTGTACTAGAATTCCTACACTGTTTACATGTTCGGAAACAGAAAGCAGCGTTTGCTTGTCGCTATAGCAACAATATACCAAACCAAGAGCGAAACAAGTTCATAAACAATCAATGAACACTTCACCGTATCCTCTCTCATAATTTACAAACCATAAAAGCAATGTAGTATTTCATTATGTGACAATTTCATATATTTCATCTCGTCTTATGCAAATCCAATAAAGAAAGACACAACCTGACTGCTGCCATCATCCATCATGGTATCATATTAGGCGCCCTATGAACAGATTAGGAGACTCTCACATTTATAGAAATCTGGTGCAGCCTAAGGGTATGTTCACACGGCAAACCAAAAACAGCCGTAAAATATGGAGCTGTGTTAAAGCGAAAACAGCCCCTGATTTTCAGCCGTTTTTTTAAGCAACCAGCGTATTTTGTGGCATTTTTTACGGCCCTTTACAATTTAAACCGTATACACATTCACTTAGGCTCCTGTTAGGTAATCCTGCAATACGTACACTGATCCCTAGAACAGCAGCCTATGCACTCAGAGAGATTCTTTTCACTGTCATCTTGGATTTATATATCCTACTTCATGAATGCAATAAACCATACACTGGCCACTAGGGGTGCTATTCTTTACAAATCTAAAGAAACCAACTAATACCCAAGATTAGGTTTAGCTCTAGAGAAACAAAACCAATCACAATTAAAACATCATATATCTTTGGGGAAGAGCTGTGACTGTGGGAGAATATATTTTCCTCTTTTAAATTTTTTTTATGAAAAATTGTACACATATATATATATATATATATATATATATATACACACACACACACACACACACACACACACACACACACACACTCATTTATTTATTTATACACTCTTTCATGTATGTTATGCTTACCTTTACTGTGTTAATCAGATTTTTGGACGAAATCGAAACCACATTTTAAAAAGTTACCATGGCAACATTTTTTACTTGGTTTTCCTGTAAACCTTCTATGGCGGGTACGTCTTGATTAGACTCGAGTGGTGCATACTGGATGATTAGTTTATAAACTGCCTCCTACTAGAATCATTCATTAGTGGTAACAATATACAGATGGAAGGAGAGCTACACGGTGAAGGCATTTTACGCTGGACATAACGACTTCTTTTTAACGTTGATATTTATTGTCAACCTTTTCAGAAAAAGCAGAAGGGATTTGTTTCACTGTCTGCTATGTAAATTTTAGCACATTCCAACCGATTTGACAAAATCAATACCCCAAATCTACATCACTGTCGCAATGTAGTCATTTTCTTTTCTGTCAAGGCTACAATACGTAGATTGACTCCGAGTACCTGTCTCTTTGGAAGCAAAAATTATGTAAAAATAAAAAGTAATTTAAAAGGATTAAGTACAATCTTAGGAACACTATAAAAAGTGATTATCAGAATGCAGAACAATTGAAATTCTTGACATTCATAGTACACGCAATAGAGCTTTTCTCTTGAGGTTTGTGAAAATATCCACCAATGTTCATAAGTTCACAAATTGTGAAATTTACTTTAAATTTAGCCAAACTAACAAGTAAGCATCTGTAAAAAGAATCTAAACCATTACTTATGAAACATAGGAGTGATCTATGGATATAGTATATCAATTAAAGGGGGGGGGGGTTATTTTAGAAACCCAATTTCCAAATACCCTATTAAGAAATGCTCTTGTTCAGAACCTTTATCTATTATCTATTAGTGGAGAGTAGCTAAAAGAGTTTTTCTTACTCTGGAGGACTAAGCATGTCTGTACATTACACCGACAGACTATTTATTTAAATTGGAACTGTGTAATGCTTATCTTCCACTGTGGTGGCGCTGCAGGGGAATTAAACACTTGTTGCTGGGTTTCGCCACAGAGTACAAATGATTGGTGTGGATCCCACCCGTGGGAGACCCTGTAGTCAGCTTAACTTGAGGGAACCCTTTTTACAGAAAGAAATTGTTTAAAGCGGACAATCCCTTTAAGTTGAATAGTCTGTACTTTGTAATCACTCTGACCTCGCCGTAATGAAAATGAGCTCTTAGTGAACTAATTGCTGGTAGGCGTGTGCTAAGGATGTGTTTATACACAGCAGCCAATCGGAAAAGGCAGAGCTGCAGTAGCAGGGAGAGAGCAGCAGCCTGAACCAATGACAGAGGTGGATTTTAGACTACCTCAGCCTCCCTATAGGCATTGTAGCTAAGATGTAGTCACAGATCAGGTGAACTTACATACTGTATACTATTTAAGCTCACGACTGGACATCTGTTTTAATGGCAACCATAATAGTTACTACCCAGCTTTCAACTAGGGTATTATTCGATATTATAATTTCTATAATTATTTTTTTTAATTTATTGCAAGTGGAAATGTTCTTTAAATAGAAAATCTATTAGCATTACATTTTTCAACCCTATGTTTAAAAACTCTTCTGTACACATTCCACAGCATAGACATCTATAAAAGCCATTACTTGTACGAGTGAAAAATTTTACTAACATGAGCAATGGATTCTGAAATGTCGCATCAGGGATCAGTTTGTACTGCGTTTCACTTAGAATTTGATGGCAGTCTAGGTAAAGATATTAAAACAGATGGTACTCAATGCATCCAGCATCTGTGTGTACAAGCTGTGTTAATGCCTACTAAATATGTCCGAGTAAATGTGAATCCCATGGTAATGGAACGTTAGCCAGTTTAACTGACTCATTATAAAAGGTTAACATTAATTATTTGCTGATCTTGCATCCTGTCCCAATTTTTTTATGGAAACCTTCTTTAATATTATGTTTATGGCTTGAATGAGATCTTGCCAATTATTAAACTTAGGTTTATGAAAAAAAAAAGAAAAAAAAAAGGTAAAAATAGAATAAAAACCAAAATGGCAGCATTATAGGCAAAATATTCAGAGAAAAGCCCAAAAGTATTTAGAACTTTTATACAAGTAATATTTTTTTCTAATTTAACAGTTTCTATTTACAGCCTTTATATTGTTAGGAAACTACATGTTCCCTTAAGATCACCATGGCTACTGTTCTAGCTTCTGGGCGGTTCTGGTTTTACTTTGAGCCCATCTCTTCTCGCTGCTCTTCTGCCTATCAGGGGTAGGGTTAGTTATTATACCTGGCTTCCTCCATCTGTTCTTTGCTTGTGAATTTCCTGTCTGCATGTGTTGTGATCAAGCTACTCACCTACACCCTTTACCTTTGACTTCTGGACTTCTTGTAAATTAACCTTGGCGTGTATTTGGATAACCCTTTGTTTGCCAATTTTGATTATCTGCTCCCGGCTGGTTCTGACCTCTGCTTTACCTAATATCCACTTGCTTACTGTTTTGGACGTTTTGCTTACCCTCTGGCTGTCTAGTTATCCTGTTCTGGTTTGCCTGCATTGCATCTTTTATCTAACACTGAACTCTGCTAAGACAACCTGGGTTCTATGCAGCAAAAAACATACAGCCTTGCGGTTCGCTCTGGCGTAGAATTTAGAGTAGCCTTAGACTCTGTTCATCAGAGTTCTGATGGATTTGAGGTTGCAGATTTATTTGCACGCTTTCTCCCGGCAGTCTCCAGCAGCCTTTGAGGAATTGCTCAACTTGCAATTCCATAACACATATTGCTTTATCTATAATAGCTGGTCACCATATCACCATATGTCCCCATATTACAGTAAAATTCTCCCATAGAAAAAAAGACACCAGTTTTTTATATGAAATCGAACAGAAAAAAACCCTCTGTATGTATCCATATGAAAATGGAGACATTTGACAGTACAGTTTGGCCTCATACACTACTATGCATGCTGTATTATGGCTCCTTACAACTCAGAGGTTGTGCAAAGCTGTAAGATGGCTGTGTAAATGAGGCCCCAGGGCAACATTATGCTAGTAAACAGCCCTCCATACTCCAATTCAGTCATGCTGTAAGCTAAGTGATGGCTATAAGCCTATTAGCCAAGAGTTACATTCTGTTTTACATACAAATTTACACCCACTTACACCAACCAATTTTTAGACCGGCATATTTATGATGGCAATAGATACTTCAATAATTTAACTCATCTTCCTTTAAATTAAAATTGTTCTCAACAGTCAGAAAATGTATCTGACCCGCTTAATTGTTTTCTAGTTTCCTAGCCTTTTGACAACCACAGTGAATAAGTTCTAATTATGGCAATATAAATAATAGATGGTTTCCAAAAATTCATAAGAATTTATATAAACCAATCCAAAAGTTTGATTAGCACTAGTTTGCCAATGTTAGCGCAATGTTAGGCATTCACCCGTTCCCGATCAATGCCTCATGTAAATATGGCAGTGATCTGCTGACATAAGAGCAAATGGTGATTGGATCTTTACACAATCAGAAAATGATAGTTTATCGGCAGCACATGTCCCCATGTAAACAGGGGATATGGTGTCAACAAAATGCTATGGGGATGAAGGATCGTAAATGGAGCAAATGAGCGCTGATCGACATTATCGATTGGTGCTCATACCGGCCAGGAAATCTGGCCGTGTAAAAGGACACTAAAGCTGGCATTTCAAATAAGATAATGATCGACTGCAATGAACAAGCAAAAGAAAAGATTAAACTGGCCAATCCAAAAAATCAGTTTTAAAAGAAATTGACTCACTGGAGCTCGCACAAAGTAGAAAATGATCAGCCGAATTTGGGAAATCCTGCTATACACATGTACTTTCGGCCGACCACGGATAATATCTCCCAACCTGACCAACAACATTTTCGGCAAACAGAAGTCTGCTTCGACCATCGTGAACGGTCGTTCACGTTAATTTTTCAAACGATGGTAGGCCGAAATGGCCAAAATCAACCTATTTTGGCTGACTTTTATCTGACGTGTAATGCAAGCTTAAAGGGTAACTAAACGTTTGACAAACTTCTAACATGTCATAGTGACATGTCAGAAGTTCTGATTGGTGGGGGTCAGAGTACTGAAACCCCCACCAATCGCTCATACGAAGCGGCAGGAGCTAATATATATATATATATATATATATATATATATATATATATATATATATATATATATATATATATATTATAAAAATAATCCAAACACAACCTTTAAACATAAAAGGCACTAAAAGGGAAAGACCAGAGTGGGAATGTGATGGTATGTAATGCTTATTTAACCATACAAATTTATATTTTATTAACAATGATGTGTTATGCCTAGTGCATGGACGGTGCATGACACAGGAATTCAAAGAACAATAGATACAGAATATTGGTGTCATGCCCCTCCCCTCAGGAGGCATAACAAGGCATAACACAATTTATCAATTTCGCCTGCAGTGTTCCATAAATTTTTCAGGAAAGGTGGGTAACATCCCCTTAAGCAACTGTAAGCAAGATCATTTCACAATAGCCTAGAATGCTAAAAAAAAAAAAAAACACACACCAAAAGATAACATACAGTAGGAGAATAACTCTGTTACTTTATTTACAAGTATTTTTATTTTAGGGAGCAGAGTTTAGGTCACTATTAATAGATAAGTACAGAAATATTTTTATTTTATGGCCAATTCTAAAATTTTTCTTGCCAATTAACTCCATAACGTCTTTTCTTTCAGGTTCTTTCAGCAATTAGTCTGAGTTTTAAGGGGATAGATATGAAAAAAAGAAGTTAAACTACAATCATTAAACTAACACCAGGATGTAACTAATCATATTATTATCACATCAAAAAAGCCCTGAAATTGTCAGACAATATGGGAAAGGCCACAAGAGGCCACACATCCTGAAGTCATTTGCCTAAACTGACTTCATTAGGGATCTGTAAGAATGTTACTATTGATATACCTTGAGACTAAATTGTCTAATTGGAAGGATTATTCTTCCTGTTCCCATCCGAGGAACCTCTTCTAATAGTTCTCCCTGCAATATTTAGGGCTTTAAAACATCTCCTTTAATTGGTCAAGATGATAATAAAAACAGGTAATTACTGAACAGTGTTCTTGCAATGAACCATGCTAACATCCAATTATTATTTTTGTTTACCTATTGCCCATTGGGGCACTATTCTTTATTATCCAAACTAGTTGGCGGTTATATATCAAAGGTGCTTTACCAAAAAAATCTACTTTTCTGAAATGTGAGTTAGGGCCTGTTGACATGTCGTTTTTACTTTTTGTACATGCTAAACGTGTCCGTAGGGTTCCAGTAGCCCAAAAGAGTGACCTTTTTCTCCTTCGTTGGGATGGTATGTATCGGTATACCTTTTTTTTTAGTTTAAAGCACATGACATCACTGTCCATTTCATGCGAAGCTTCCCCATGTATGCCTATACAGTGGTTGCTACCTACCGTCGGAGGTATACTTCGGGACTACTCCCAACATATACCTCCGGCAGAATGAAAAAAACAAGATGTGAACAGAATCTAATAGATCAGTGGAGGTTTTAGTTGCACACAAAGACTCCGCCAATCTTAATATCAATAGATATAAAAGTATATTTTGGGGAAAACCCTACTAAACCTTTAAATTACTAATAAGTCTTAACAATATTATACCAGATCGACCTCTGGTATGTTTCCTTTTTAGACTGAATGGGAAAAATCAAGGCCACATGACCACACTGGGAACTGGGTACTCGGGGTAACAGTATTTAAAAATTTAGGATCAATCATGTCTCCCTTTTTTTCTAACTTTTCCACTTGTCTTCACAATTTTTTTATTCTCTATTATGTCTACTATAATGCAACAGAACTGGTAGAGTTGTTACTCTCTAAACACCTCCCATCTAAATATAGACATACACTGCTATATTTTATTGCTACATATAGCAATAATGGCAATAATTTGGTTGTGTAGGGGTAGATAATTATGTCTTAAATGATTGACAGCTAGGAGCATGTGTGTTGGGACACAACATTGTTTTTGGGCCTGTGTTAGGGTCTATTCACACTGCATTTGCAGGGTACATCGGAGGTATATGTTGGGGAGCATTTCCCGATATATATGTCCGACGGATGCCACTTTATAGGCATACAGTGGTAAATGTCAGCTGTATTGGCTCCCATGTTAAATAAACGTATACAACAGGGTATACGTTTTTTGTGACATGCCTCTGTATGGAATAGTGTAGCAGACTGCACTATTCCATATAGTTGAAAAAAAGGTAACCCAGCCAGATGGAGGCCAAATAGACTCTTTTGTCCTCTGTGAGATGAATGGGGGCCTATGGATACATATGACATATGCCCCGACCACAATGTGAATTCAGCCTTACAGGCATCTGATGCAATACCAAGCTTCTGTAAAAAGTACATTATAAAAAATTCCATTTGTAGGAAGCTTGTTGCGGTCCACCCAGGGAACACCATATCTGCCACCTTGCCGCTAGATCTTGTGTAAGATTTTCTTTTTAAATATTCTATGAGAAATAGGGGAGGATAATTTTCACAGTTTAAGAGGTCCAAGGACAGGCAGATGTCTCACCGACCATTCGTGTCAGCGACACATCTGTCTGTGTTTCATCTCCATTAAATCTCAACTTACCTGCCACTTGAATCATTAAATATTTTCTTTAATGAATATTATTTGCAAAAATATTATGATGTCATCTACACTATATTAAAGGGGCCCTCTGGGCATTTTATACTGATGGCCTATCCTTAGGATAGACCATCAATTTCAGATGGGTGGGCGTCCGACTCCAGGCACCCCCGCCAATCAGCTGATTGATCAAGCCGTGGCGTTTATCGCCACAGCCTTTTCCCAGTTTACAGGCATAACGCCGCACACTTCTGTAGCGGCTCTGCCTGGGATTGCAGTACTGGTCCCATTTAAGTGAATGGGACTGAGCTGCAATCCTAAGCACAGCCGCAGCAGATGTATACGCCAATTCCTGAAAAGTTGGTGGCAACAAACGCCGCAGCCCCTGCAGGCAGCTGATCAGCATAGCAGCTGGGCGTCAGACCCCACCGATCTGACATTGATGGTCTATCCTAAGGATAGGCCATCAATATAAAATGTCCGAAGAACCCCTTTAAGAACCCCTTGAATTGGGTTTACAGTTTTCCAAAATTATTCTCAACTACAGGATATCAAAGTTTAATAACAGTGCATTTTTTTAATTTTTTTTTAACTTTTTTTAAAACCTCTGGTTGGATAGAATCTATAATGGAAGTAGTTTTAGTAAAACTTTTAATGTTGATAATTATGTCTATTAAGACTTTCCCTAACAGCTAAAAACTGTGAATATGGGCTTATAATTGAACATTTCAGAAATAACTAGGTAATCAAAGGCGACTTTGACAAGATATATAATTTACTTGAATAGCAAAGTAAACTAACATCATTAAAGAAAGTCTGTTATTTACTGTCAGTGGGTGTCCTTCACTCACATAATAACAGACATGTACACAATATTGAAATCAGTTTTGTTCCAAGGTCACTGAGTAAACATTTGTATGAAAAAATGTCATGAGATTTACAAGTACGCATATAAAAGATGCACGCTCCGACACATGTATGCTCACAAGATGTTTGCCTCGAGTGAACCGGTGGTCTGTGTAGAGAGGAAGTAATGAGTTTAGCTTTGTTTGTACATGTGTCCGGTGAATAAAAAGAAAAATACATTTAACTAGTTGAGAGACTTAATGAGATTTTTCCAAGCAAATTAGATTTAAGGAAAATAGTATTACTAATGTAGAGACAGAAAGAGAACTTGCATTTGGAAACTTTCAAGCTACCTACTTCTGCTGCACCATGTAATGATTCATTTTTCCTG
The DNA here is from genome assembly GCF_050947455.1 of Rhinoderma darwinii. Taxonomy (NCBI): domain Eukaryota; kingdom Metazoa; phylum Chordata; class Amphibia; order Anura; family Rhinodermatidae; genus Rhinoderma; species Rhinoderma darwinii. Next base: position 443,706,772 of record NC_134688.1, on the reverse strand, counting down.
AGGTGGCGCTGCAAGAGAATTAAACACTTGCTTTTGGTTTTTCCGTTTACAGCTGATCACTGGGGGTTCCAGCAATGGGACACTCAGTGATCCGCTTATCATTAGGGGACCCTTCAGCAGATTGATGATTGGAGCACTGGTCAGATCTGGGCTGTGTAAGGCCAGCTTAAACTTGTTTTCCGCTCCGGCGGTCCTTTTTGCAGGAAAGTCTCTAGATGATAAGCTGATCTCAGGGTATATCACTGCTGCGACCTTCAGTGATCAGATATTATATCTGAGGTAACCCGTGTTCAATTTCCCATTGGCTAAAAACGGCCCATGGCATTATCTGCTTCTAAAGATGCTGGTCTCTGAACACCATAGGTCATAAAAGTGATTCATTTATTTTCTTATTTTTTCTTTAGAACTCATGCCCTCGACCATATGTATGAAGCCATAATAATGTTCCGATTTTAGTGCATAGGGCCTCTACTGTACCTCTGCATATCTCCAATTTAATACAGAGGCGTATAGAGAGTGTTAGAATTTTTTTTTGCCGTGCTCCATCTAATGCTGTACTGTATGTACGGAGCTTTTCTGCTCCTAGGGGAGGATAGCCCTGAACATACGGCACTTAATGAAGCACTCCAGGTTTTTTTTTTCCTGCTCCCTTTGTTTGCAAATGTAATGTAGTGTAATGTGAACATGTGTATCTACTTACCTGGTACTGTATTTCACGGGAAACTGCTCCCTACTGGACCAACGTGAGGTCACGTGGACTTCATTCTGACTCCCTGTATCCTGCAGCGTGTGCTGTAGGGACCGGAAGTCAGGCTCTCAATGCAAGTCTATGAGAGTCTCAATGTGAGTCTCATAGACTTGCATTGAGAAACTGACATCCAGTTTCTACAGTAGATGCTGTAAAATTTGTATTGTCAGAGTACAGAGTACAGGTCATGTGACCCCCATAGCGGCCCGTGAAATACAGCACAAGGTAATTCAATACACATGTCTGATTACCCTACATTAATGGGGGGGGGGTGTATTTATCCTGATTTATAAAAAAAAATAAAAAAAAAATAGGTCAGGTAGCAACGCCTATTCATTTCATTGGTATTTAATAATGATTTCGTATTGATTGCTATCTTTCAATTTTTCAAACAGTAGACAAAAACTTTTACAAATGCCACTGGGCACATGCCCTTATTACAGGGAAAAAAATGATAATTAAATAAAAGAATACTGCAAAAATTGTAGGATCACAAGACTGGATTAAGGTTAGACTCGTTCAAAGCTAAAGTTGCAGACACGAAGACCCTAAAACCAATCCCATCTAATATGTAAATCTCTATGCTGTCCAAAATATGACGTCCTGTGATAGGATCCATTTTCTGAAAACAGAGAACAGCTACAGTTAAAGCATAACCTCAACTTTAGCAGTCGTCTAAGAAGAAAAGTAATAAAAATAGAAATAAATAAATCATGAGTTTTTCAATTGCCTCCATAATATCACCAATTTATCTGACTCTTGATTCCTAAAATCACGTCTCAGCTACTGGTAAGAAGTGTCTCCATTACAATGTTTTATTATTAGAGGGACCCAATTAATATGTTTCCTTAGCTTTGCAGCTGTCTTTTTGCCAAATAAAAAACATTTGTTCCAATTAGAAGTCCGCTAACAAAGTGAACACGCACAATCCTAGAGGCAAAAAGTCAGGTTGATTTAGCACAGCAAATCTAAATTACTATGCTTTTCTCTGCCTGCACCATCCAAGCCATGGACAAAAAGAAAAAAAAAAAACACAAAAACGTATCGCTTCCTCTTATTAACATTCTTTTTTAGATACCAGAGAGCAGCGAAACAATCCTTCCCCACTACATGCTATTAGTAGCAGGGGATCAATGCCACAAGACATAAAAATATGAAGCACATTCAAACTCATGGCATTTTTTTCGCACTGCAGGAACTTGACATAATTATTTCCCCAAGGAAATACAAAGAATAAAAAGCAAGTTCTGGCTCCGAGTGCCTCGAAAAAAGAAGTTCCTAAACAATAGGAAAAGATCTATATTTTATTCGAATGCGAGAAATTGAAATATATGATCAAGTAAAATTTGGCCACAGGCCGGGATATGTAATCTCTGTCTCCTACCCTATGTTTTCATTTCCTCAAGTCTTATGAAGTAAATTTCGTACATGACATTTTAGGAAACGTCAGAGAGATATCTACTGGGGAAGAATTACTGATAACTTGAAGGTAAAATACTGGGAGTGAGGGCTATTCGAGGATATGCGTATTTCTGGGGCATCTTAATTTTAAAGCACAAGCAAATGAATAAGAGAATAACATGTGGCATATATGACATAGAAAGAACAACCAAGTGCTATTGGGCAAATTATATGCTCTTATATATTCATTAGTTATATTTTATATATCAATATATTATTTATTAAATACATTTTCAGGAAAAAACAACAACTGAATACAGCGCTGCATAGTGCTATTGAGGTGGGGTCTCCCCCAAGTGTTGATTTCCAATATCTAAACCCCATTCACTGTCTTTTTTCAGGGGTGTAGTGCTATTTTCATAGAGCTGTTTGGGAGTATTGGTTCATCTGGTTAAGGGACTGACCAAGGAGGGGGGCTGAATTTATATATATTTTTTTCATGGGGGTCACTCTTTTTCCCTGCATGAATAGCTCCTATATGGGCAGGGGCATGGCTATAGGGGGAAAGCTAGCAGTTGCACTCAGGCCTTGGTGCCCTAGGGCGCCTGATTATCCCTCTGCCACATAAGAAGACATCAGTAATATAAATGACACATAGTAGGTGAGGACCCTGTTATATATTTTAAATTGGGCCCAAGAGCTTCATGTTATACCTTTATCTATGACTTTTCAAGGACTTCATGCAAATAACCTAATACTAAAATCAATTACCTATTAATACATAAATGCATCTTTTTATTCTATAATATGGTTACTAAACATTATAAGATATTATATAAAATACAAAGCTTTTGATTGACACGAACACATTCAATGTCTTGTTAGCCGCACACATTTGTGTCAGTCTGCCCTATGTCTGTCACCGAACTGTGACCAGGACTGTATGAACTGCTTCTGCATCTCCTCTCGCAGACTGTCATATACTGAAGACTTACTACTTACACAGCGTTGTTTGTGTTTCTGTGAAACTTTAAAGAAGTTAGTAAAAAAGTCTTACTGTTCTTAACTCTGCGGGTTCTTTTCTCCACAATACACTTTACCCTGTTAAGGTGAATTGGCAGTTCCATGAAAATGACTAGTAAAAATACATTTTTGGATTGCAATTGATACCTTATTTGAGGAGAGATAGTGTGTGCCCCATCGAGGGGCCGAAAGTTTTCCCACAGTCAAAATGAGACATCTAGAGAGTCCTCTCAGCCAGTAAGAAGTGCCAAAAGGGCTCATCAGCTCTCATTTACATATTGCATGGCTTTGTTTTTTGTTTGCCCCCTGTTCAGTAGATGTAGGTGCACCCACTAACTCATTAAGTAAATCAGTAAAATAAATAAGCATCAGTAAAATAAAGCGCTCTGGCAGGAGATATCCAATATCTATATCTCAAATGACAGGTGAGAAACCATAGAAATTCATGACCCCGAAGTTTGGGAGGATCTATTGTTTGTGAGAAAAATATTCTGTTACCTGATGGTTCTTGCCAAGACCACATATGAATATATTCCGTTACGGAGTTTATTGGCTAATTTATAACTTATAACAAATATGTTTGTAACCCCTGAGCAGATAGATACAGTAGAGATAAGAATGTATGGGGAATGAAAAAACAAAATACTCCATCGATTCTCCAGCAGGTACTTGGCCAGGAAGGCTCTGGTCTATCACTTTTGAATGACCATCGATAAAAAAACGAGAATGGATGAAAACGAATTAGCGCAAAATTTTTGCTTGTCTGGCAACAAATCTGAACTACGGCCATGCTTATTATTATAACTATTAATAACTGGTTTGCACATTAGGAACAGTATTCCCTTATAAGTGAAGTGTAGCCCCTTAAGTGGGTTAGCTATGATTTGGAAAAAAAAGTCCGTTTTTTTTCCCAGAAACATCGCCACTCTTGTCCAGGGGCTGTGTCTGGTATTGCAGCTGAGGCCTATTTAAGCAAAAAAGTCTGAGCAGCAATATCAGACACAGCGCTAGAAAAAAAAATCAAACCATTTAGTAGCATAGAAAAGCCCAAAGGTGATATTCAAAATCTACAATGTCTAAAGGGAGGCTATAGACATGGCTAATTTAAAGGGGTTCCCCACTTTGGACAATCATTAATTGTTAAGGCCCTTTTACACTGGCCAATTAACGGGCAAACGAGCGCTCATAGAACGCTCATTCCGGATAATTGCCCTGTGTAAACAGGGCAACGATCAGCTGATGAAAGAGCAAACGCTCGTTCATCTGCTGATTGTATCGTTTTAAATGCATAAACTTTTATCATTGTCGGCAGCACATCTCCCTGTATAAACAGGGAGATGCGCTGCCGACATGATAATAATGAATGGGGACGAGCGATCGGAGTAACAAGCACTCGTTAACATACTAGCTCCTTGTGAAAGGAGCAAACGAGCGCCGATCAACGCGCATGTCGGGCCATGTAATATTACCTTTAGAAGGGTCACTTGACCATAAGCAAAACACAAAGTGACCCCTTGCTGGGACCTCCAGCAATCAGCTGTGATCTCTGGGTAAACCTTGCAATAAGTATACAATTTCCCTGCAGCGCCACCGCAGAAAAAATTAGGAATAACACAGTGCCCTTTCAAATCAGTAAGTTATCTGTGTAATACAAGACAAGTCAAGTCCTCCAGAGTGAGAGACGGTCTTTGTAACTGCTCCCCCCTCTGGCCAAGACATGAGGATCCTGAACAGGGGACCCCCCCCTCTATTAACTCAGAATTCCCTAACAGGGTGTATGAAAATGGGATTTCTACACTGGACAACCCCTTTAAAGCTACATAGCTGTTGTGTAACAACAGCTACCAGCATGTACTACAAGCTCCATGTGCGTAATTTCAATAATATACAACTGTATGTCAACATGTTCAATACTTATGCATGACATGTTCAAAGAAGATTAACAAGACACCTTCATGCAGGCCAGGCCTTCATTCCAGGTACATAGCAGTCAAAATATACCATTTCTGTTAAAGGGCAAATTGTGGGCAAAGAGAAAAAATGCTATCATTTTATCACTATCAGTTCAGTTAGACAATACAGCTTTGCCGTCGTTCTCTTGAAACGTTTGCTTGCATTGATAAGTCTGACGCTGATATACGACTAAATTAAGTTGTGTCTTCAGCAATTTGGAATCCGAACTACATCAAAACCTATGAGGAGAAATGACAGGAGGAACTATACACCCCATACCTCACTAAGGTTACTGATTCTATGTCAAATATCCTGGTGATCTCCTGTGAATATTACTCATAGAGCATTCTTCTCTAAAATAAAGGAATCTCCTATAGATATAAATTATTGAGTCATCCATTTTTATTCTAGTTAACTATTTTTTGGTTATATCTGTTTCTGGGAAAGCAGCCAAAATGATCTCCATTGGGTTGTCATCTGGCTCAATAGAGTGCTGGGAATCATTTTGCCTATTTATGCAGCGATCATTGGGGGGTATATCATTGCTATTGGGGATTCCCCAAAAAATAATGTCAAATAATTTTTGGAGGACGACAATGTATGAAAGTTTATACTTACCTTGGTGTTTTCTTGGGGTGAGTGTTTTTTTTTTTTTACCTCTGTTGTGTGTATCTGATTTATTTTTTGGTTTATTATAAAGCCTTTAGGCATTAAGAGGTCCATTCAAGGTAAAACTATATACACATTTAAATAGTATGTAAGAACACGACCATAAGGAACCTGCAGATGTTTTTACAATCCTCAGACACATCTTTATATTATCAGCAGACACCAAAACTAAAATTGTTACCACATGTCAATGGCCACATGAACCTCCACAGATGTGTTCAGCAAAAGAGCGGATCAAACAGGATCTCATCGTGTCTCTACTGATCAGCTGCCAGCCAAAGTTATCGCAACAACGCAGAGACATGCCTAAGTCATTAGGAAAACGAGACAATACAAATGGTAAGAGCCGCTCTAATCAGATATGTGTAATCACCGTCATCACATTCATTTATTGTTCCTCAGGATGTGAAACAAAATGATTCATCTTGTCTAATGTGATCATAAGCTGGCATTTCCAATTACAGAGCTGAACTTTATATTGAACGGAGTGTGACCCGGATCAAGCATTATAAATATTCTCAATACTCTAAAACTATTAAGGGCGACATTAATGACTATATTAAGGAAGGGCATAGAAATACCCAGACATACTGTAAAGTTAGAAGCCGAGGGGCCTATTAATAGTAAGGTATAGGGTATAATTCTACCGTCTATTGACAGACTACAGACTGCTAGAAATGGGAAAACTGTAGGTCGCGAATAGGTTTATAGAGGAGATTTTTTATTGCTAGTGGTCCGAAAATTGACTGTCAAAATATTCCATTGGGAGTAATTCTGATAATAACATCACATTAAGCGGTTACTATATAGGCAATTCCCTTTAAAGTATATTGTATATAGCGTTTCCACGATGGATCACTACTTTTATGCACTTATGTGTCTCTATCTTTCCATACAGTACTCCAGTCCCATAAACCCTGCTTCAATTTTTGGTGCTGTATGTTTATGGTTTAAGTCATTCTGTAATATACCATCAATAGTAACTCATAACAATATACAATATGCACAGTACGTATGAAGAGGTTGTGCCACTAGGACAACACCTGTCTATATGGCATATGAACGTCATAGAAGGGGTTCCCCTGTTTGAGTTCATGTCTATTAGACCAGAGAGCAGTTTCCACTCTGTAGGACACAGCACCCGAATGCATTAGATAATTGCTCAGTCATTTGAAAGGGAGGCATACAAGACTATGAAATTCATTAGTTACTTGCAGATTTTTACTCAACCATCTGCTGGTCGTATAGCTTTAAAAAACGAAAATGTTATCGTTGTCGTCAGCACATCTCCCTGTGTAAACAGGGAGTAGCGCTGCCGACATGATCGTAATGCATGGGGACGAGCGATCGGAGTAATGACCACTCGTCCCCATCCAAAGCTCCATGTGACAGGAGCAAACGAGCGCCGATCAACGATGTCTCGTTGATCAGAACTCGATGCACCGGCCGATTAACGGCCGGTGTAATACGGACTTTAGGCTCAATTCTATCTATCCTTTTATATAGCATTCGAAGGGAAACCGATGGCACAACTGATTCGAATTCATTGACTAAAAATAATAATTTTCTACTATACAAAATCAGATTATTGCTTACTTAAATGATATAAGTGTCTATGGTCAACTCAAGACTGGTGCTCATTATTCCACATTCATAATTTTTTTATTTTGGGACTCGGAGTCCTTGTACAACTGGTAGTATTAACCTGCTGTGACAGGTACAATAATAACAAACTACCAGATCTATAAGTGGCTTATCTCCCATTTCTTTGCTACCAAGATACCCCCTAAAGATCGTACTGAATGGGCGCGTAATCTGGACCACACAGCTATTCACATCTCCTTATCTTGTGCAGCTTCTAATTCTTTTGAACAGTAAGCATACATGGTCATTAATCAAGAGATATCCTTATCAGCTCAGCAGACTACACATTGCCTTCCAATCCACCTCTGTAAAAGCCGAGCATATTCATTTCATAGAGAAGACTATCAGCCGCACATATTTACGAATTAGTTCAAGGCCCTGACCACAGCTAAACAGTGAGCTATTTTATTTGCTCATGGTGAATTCAGTTAACAAGGCTTTTTGGACGGTTCTGTTGGTTCACATAATAGATCATTGGTTTGTGAGCCATTATACTAGGGAAAGGCTGGATAGCTGTAAGCATGATAACGTATCTTGCTGCCAATCCTTTTAACATTGTAGAGAACCAGTGATTAGAGTGGAAGCTTAAAGTGGTCATACACCTTAGGTAGCTACCTTCAGAATGCTTGGTCAACAGCTATTCTTCCAGACCCCCGCCCCCCATACACGAGCGTGCATTTGTAGTCAACAGTAAGAGAGTAAAGGCCCTTTTACACTGGCCAATTATTGGGCAAACAAGCATTGAAAGCACGCTCGTTCCCGATAATTGCCCTGTGTAAACAGGGCAGCGATCAGCAGATGAACAAGCAAACGCTCAATCATCTGCTGATCGTATCATTTTAATGTGCAAAATATTATTGTTGTCGGCAGCACATCTCCCATGTGTAAACAGGGAGACGCGCTGGCGACAGGATACAAATGTAGGAGGACGAGTGATCGGAGTAACGAGCGCTCGCCCCCATACTAGCACCTTGTGAAAGGAGCAAACAAGCTCCTTGTTGATTGGTGCTCGTTGTACTGGTCAAAATTGGCTTATGTCCCATGAGACTATAGGATGGGGCCTGTTGAAACCTTTCCCCGACATCCACCGCCAGGGAAAAGATGGGACACCCCCAAACACATTAGATGGTCTGTCAGTACCGTTGAAAATCGGTGGGTTCAATTTGTATGGGCACCTCTAATGTAGAAAATGTACACAGATGGGTAAAGATGTAGCAGAGTTGCAGGAACAATATAAATTTACATGCAGCCATTCAAGTAAATGACTGTCCTTGTGATAACTGGATGGCTGGAGTTTTCCAGAGTAAGAGCTGCTCTTAGCTGGCTCATAGAGGGAAATCTCGGGTGGGGGATTCACTCTATGATATCTGTATGCCCTAATACAGGTATTTATCTATTTTATTCACTTATATAGTGCCAACATATTTCGTAGCGCTGTTCAGAGATTGTCATGACTCACATTGGTCCCTGTTCCCATTGGGGTTCACAATCTAAATTCCAAATTAACCTATTCATATGTTTTTGGATTGTGGGAGGAAACCCATGCAAACACAGGGAGAACATACAAACTCCACGTTGTCCATGGTCGGATATACACCCAGGATGCTAGCGCTGCAACAGTGCCAACAAATAAGTCACCGTGCTGCCCACGGTACTAGGTAAACACACGCAAATATATATATATATATATATATATATACTCACATCATACATATAAATGATGATTTTACATTATATTTTACATTCCTAGCCAAAAAATGTTTCCTGCATGGTCTTCTTCATCGCTTGCATTGTACACGGTGTTGGACCGCTCTTCCCAATACCCAGCGCTTATCGTTCTCACGCAGGAAATTTGTTTTATTATAACTAAATTGTCTCCTAGGATTCTAGTCATTTTGTATCATAATATTCCAATTTAAAAATTGATAGCAGAACATTGTGATAGGTAATTGCAGCTCTTATTAGAGGACAATGAAAATAAATGTGTTTTCAATATGTGAAATTATTACATATGTTGGCAATAATGTTTCGGCTTCAAGTCTTGTTGAAAAATGTCATGCCACTGACATCAATGAGAACGGACAGACTGTAAATATACTTTTGAAGTTATTCAATTGCAAAGGATGTGGAATCGATGTACAGTTTCAGCCTGCTTTTAAAAGAGTCTTGTGGAACCGCAGATCTCACTGGTATATCCACAATATCTCCTGCTGTATCCACTTTTACATCGATTTAAGCCAGCAAGAGGTTTTAGTCTAAGAAAGATAAATAAATATATATTGCAGCTTTGCTTTAAAGGGAATGTCTCATCAAAAAATTACCTACTGTGTAAATCAAGTTTTTATGTTGAACACATTTTTTACAATATAAATGAGAAAAACTGCAGCACTCATGTTTCCAAAAAGGTGTTGGTCTTTATTCACCAAGCAGTAAAACTTGCAATGTTTCAACCCATGTTGGGTCTTTATCAAGTTTTATTGCTTGGTGAATAAAGACCAACATATTTTTGGGAAACCTCATTGCTGCAGTTTCTCATTTTTATGTGTACAAGTTGTCCCTCTGGACCTGGGACGTTTATGCTGCGTGCACCATCCCTCGCTGGGATATTTGCCTTTCTCCTCTGGGATATCGGTTTGGTTGTGCTTCTGACTTCCTGAGAACACATTTTTTAAGAATATTGGATGATTTTTTTTTATTTTCTTTGTTATCTTCATAAAAAGATAATCCTATAATCTTGCAGTTTTCACTCTGGCCACTGAGCCTCACAATAGACTGACACTTCCTGTTCTGTAGAGATCACTTCTCAGCAGTCATCTCATTATCATCACAGGCAGGATTCCAATGACAGGTAAGGTTTCGTTCACATCTGAGCTAAGGCTCGGTTCCGTCTGAGCTTTCCGTCGGAACGGAGCCCCGACAGACACAAACGGAAACCATATGATCCGGTGCCAATGGTTTCCGTTTGTCTCCATTGTGCAAGGGTTCCGTCGTTTTGACGGAATCAATACCGTAGTCGACTACGCTATTGATTCCATCAAAACAACAGAACCCTTGCACAACGGAGACAAACAGAAACCATTGGCACCGGATCCGTCACAATTGAAATCAATGGTGATGGAAACGGAAACCTATTCTCAGACGGAACGTCGGAATGGAGCCCTAGCACAGATGTGAACGAAGCCTAACACATCTATATAGATAACACAGGATCCACCATTGACAATAGGTGATGGACACAGCTCCCCTCCTCCCCATCCCTGCACAATGACCTCTGCACAGGTCACAGAGCATGGCTAGAAAGATCTCCCATAGAAGTCCCATGTAGCGGCTTTAAAGCATATCTCCAAATGCTGTTGACAGCAGCTCAGCAAAATGGCTGCCCCCATAATCATGTACAGAAAATATAATAAAAAACCTATAATAATAGTTCAGAAAAAAAAGTTGTTTGACTATTTAATTATTTAAAAAAAATAGGTTATATTTTCACTTTAAGTAAAAAACAAAAGAAAATACAATATTCAGTCTTTCATACCCTCCTTATCCTATAGGTTATTGTATTGGGTTATTGCCCCCAGTACTTACCATAGGTTACAATATTGTGTTGGGGCTCAGCACTAGGTCATGGCTATCTCCACGACAGCAAGCCCCCTTCTACCTCTTCAAGGATCTGTAGCTCAATGCAGGCTATTTTACACGACAAAGCTATGACAGTCTGGGCGTGACTATTTTGGCCTTCAAATTATGTGTGGAGTATAGTGGTTTAGGCTATGAAAGAAATGGTGTAAGGGGAAGTTGACAAGTTGTATGTTTCAAGACCAGTGGAGTAACTATAGACCGGCAGAGTTTGCAAGGTGCTTTTCGCCCAGGTGCCTTAGGTCGTCTAAAGGCTCCTCTGTCACATAAGAGGACAGCAGTACTATCTGGTTTGTATTGAATGCAGCAGTAATAGAGCAAACAGACACTGTAAATGGCTACTTCATACCCCAGAGATAATGGTCGGGAGAGGTGTATAAAAGTGACAATTACTCTAAGTGCCATATTGAATCACCCACATTGGTTCACACCTCTTGTCCCTTGCTCTCCTTGTTTAAGTAGACAACATCTGGCCAGCTTTTAGATGGGCTTAAAAACTTTTACATGTGCCAATGATTGGACAAACATGCGTTCATACGAACGCTCGTTCCCAAACATTACCGTGTGTAAACAGGGCAACGGTGAGCCGACAAAGGAGCAAAAGTTCCTTCATTGACTGATCGCATATTTTATGCGTAAAAATTTTTGGAAACGTTTTTTTAAAAAAATGTGTAAACAAGGGATGTGTTGCCAAGAGGATGCAAATATATTGAGACAAACGATTGTATTAACGATTGTTTGTCCCCATACATTGTGATCATTGATCTATGTAGATAGCGCTAACGAGTGCTGATGGACATACTGTCGATTTACGGGGCAGGAAATCTGTTGGTGCACCCTTAAGGTCCTTTTACACTGTCCAATATGGGCCGTGAAAACGAGCGCCGTTCAATGAGACAGCTCGTTGATTGGCGCTTGTTTGCTCTTTTCACAAGGATCTATGATTGGTTTTGTATGGGGATGAGCAATCATTACTACGATCGCTCGTCCCCATACATTTCCATCATGTCGGCAGCACATCTGCCTTTTTATACAGGGAGTTGTGCTGCCGACAACGATAACATTCATTGCTGCATAAGCGATACAATCAGCTGATGAACAATTGTTTGCTCGTATGCACAGGGCAATGATCGAGAACGAGCATTCATAGGAACGCTCATTTGCCCGATCATTGACTCGTGTAAAAGGGCCTTTTATATCTTTAGAGAGGTGAAGATATTGGGTAACCCAACTCAGTTATTTTTATTTAGTTATCACAGAAGAAATATTTAAATGACAAAATGAGCTCTGCTACATATCTACTTGAACAGAGAATGATTGTTCAAGACGGTAGTCTACAAATAAAACTCTCCTACAGCATGACAATGTAAAGCCCGGCTTTAATTAATAGAAAATACTTGTGAGGTGATTTCATATCTAGACTTAGGCCATTTCTGGAACATTTATACATCGTAAGTAGCCCATGAGGAAGACATGATGTCATCTCCTCTATGCAGCACTGCAATGCCAAAGGTTCCTTTTATACTCCAAAATGCTGGCACATGGACAAAAAGTCTTAACAAAATATGTCAACAGGCAAACCTAAATAATTTATGAGATTAAACAGCACATACAAGACTGTCAATACTTTTGCTCTAGAGGAGCTCAAGACAAAACCTCTACAGGATTCATGAATCATCTTCTCCGAGTTCAGATGTGCACATATTAGAATGATTTACCACTCGGTCTTGGATTATGTATTCATTACTGTTAAATGTTATTGTTGAGATTGCAAGTTCTCATTTTTCTTTATTTTATTGGAACATATCAATAGATAAATGTGTGTAGTGCTTTAACAGGATAGAAAACTATGCTTGACAAGAAACCGTTTAAAAGGGAAGATAAATAATAAATTGAAACATACAAAGAAATACAATTACCGTACTTAGTTCTGTTTGTTTGAAGATGGAGTCTATATATTACAACCGAGGAGGGCAGATGAGATATGTTTTATTTTTTAAATGCCAAAAAGATGATGCGTTTCACATGTCAGAAGGTTATGTCAGCGGATTCAATATCATTACATTTTTTGGTTACAGAAAGAAGGACCCCGGTTTCCACTGATGAATTTATACTATATAGTAATAGTGTTTACAGCTCTGTTTCTTTGATACAGAGATTGTTTCTATACAGTCACAGATTTATTACATACCGTACATACATTTCTGCAGTACTAAGCTGCCACTAGAGGGAGCAAACTGAAGACAGATGTTAACAGACAAACTGAGACCAATTTATCAATGCAGTTATGCCAGTTTTCTGCAAAACATATTTATCAAGCAAATATTTGTAAAACTTATTTGCAAAGATGCCCAGAAAAGTGGTGGCAAATTACACCAAATACAACCTTGCGAAGTTAAGAATCTGTGCCGTGTTCCTCAATAGACACGTGTCATGTTGGGGAGTACACAAGGACATGCTGGTATAATGCTCAGTAATACAACTATAGTGTTGTTACTATTTGTAGTTTACATCCAGTCCTTTATTATCTAAACGGGAAAGTACAGTTCTGTCTCCAACTATAATTCTATTCTAATCTACAGTACATGATTCTCCTGTTTATGTAGCTACAGTGTAACAACCCAGCAGTTGTGTAAGCAGGAGATGTAATATCTGTTAAATTAAGACTATAGAACCACCTTAAACAAGAATAATAATTTGGAAATTAGAGGGGATCAGACACATTTGCCACTAGGTGTTTTGGGAGAAACAATAGAATTGGGCATGAAAAACCCATTGTTTGTGTTAAAGAGGCTGACAGCACTGTGATAGTGGAATGGCGGGATCTGACAACAACCAACAAATTTCTAGGGATAGCTTAATTCTAAAAGTCTGAGTTGGACCCTCTGCCCATATGAGGCAGAACTATAATTTATGGGGGCCATGATACAGATTTTGCAATGAGGACTAGGAGCCCCATGTTACCCATCTGAAGAGGTGTAATGTGAAGCTCCTGGGTCCCAATGCAAAATCTTTAAAGGAGTTATCTCATGAAGACTTCTCTCAACCCTGGAGTTATCGCCTGGAAGAAGATGTGGCCAGCCACACATTTCCAGCCACTCTTGAAATGCTGTTCTCTGTTCTGGCACATAGAGGGCTCACAAGCTGGGAACCCCACCTCTAGGACGTCTGTATGCCCTTATGTCCAGATTGGACATACCATTTAACAGGGCACCCACCTATCATGTGCCAATTATAAAACTGTTTGGGTTTTTTTTACGTGGCAAAGGAGTTTTGGGCCACCAAAGGGAACCAGTTGTGATGGCTGCCTCTGCGCACCCTACAGCTATGCCCCTATATCTATGTCTGTATTTACTTATTTTATTCTAGGCTCCTTTCTGAATCTTTACCAAAATTTATAGTGTCAAAAACTACTTGTTAAAAGAGTAAGTAAAAAGAGGGAATTACTGAAGAAAGACTACAATGTTCTGCTTTTAACTTTATTATAGGGTATTTTTTTTTTTTTTTTAGCATTGTTCAGTCCCAAAGCAATTTACATGAAGAGCTATTTAGTAGAAAGCAATATTTGTAGAAGATATTTCCCAAGCTATGTGCGATTGTCAGTGAAAATTCCAAACATCTGGCCATACATTATAATGTGAAGTACAGTTTCGGAATAGCATGTAAGTGCAGTTTACATCTGGAGAGAGTACTGTACATAACCGGTGTTTGTTTTATTAGCTGTTTATATAGGTTTTATATAAACAACCAGTGTTTTCCTATTAGACGCATATGGAGGGCCCATGTTTGCATTCCTCGGGTAAATTCATTTTTGACACAGTAAAAGGAATGCATTATATGTACAGCACAATAGCGCATTTGTTAATACTGACATATTTATCTGTCCTGTCCCAGTCAAAGGGGAAAAAATTATGTCAATTTTTGCCCAGTCTGCCTTTCTATTCTGTCACACACATTATTTCATGAAATACGAATCCAAATGTTCTGTTTCTCTTCAATTTCCTTTCACCACAAATACCAGAGTCCTTCACTCTATGGGATTTCAGTAACAATCCAGCCTTTCTATTCTAATGGCAAAAACCCAATACTGCTGTCTTTAATCAAGATATTTCAGATATGTTTTCAATACCACGCTACGGCTTTAGAGCTGATGTTTGGAAGAACGTGCCTTTGAAAGAAACAGGACCATGATAAAGATGATGTTTGAACTGTTATGTTGCCAAAACAGTTTTATGTAGTGATTCTGTATGTATCGCCTCTGTCTTTTCTCAGCCGCATACATGATGCTGCAGATTGTTAGGTGATATCAATGGACCTTAAAACGCCCAACTTCACTACAATCAACTTATACCATGAGTTTAAAACTTTCATATATCTTTAATAGAATCTATATTTATTTATATTCTTGTAACTACCTTCTAACATATTTTTAGGATTGAGTTTGTGTTGCTTAGCAATCACTTGGGTTACTATATGGGTGACAACCATTTCAGTTCTGGTACTCAAAAACAAAAAGGTATATCTACGTTCTTGTTTGAGGTCCTATAAATGCAGCAAAAGGAAATGAGAATCTTGCACAGGAAGCCATGCAACTTCATACAAAACAAGGGGTGAAAGGTGCAGTAACAAGATAGATTGTAAGTTATATTCTATCTGTGTACCAATCCTATCAACATTTTTTTGGGGACCGACTCGCTAACTGGGCCCCAACAGGGGTGTGGTTTATGCAAATTTTAACAAGAGGCACTTCCAAACTGTTTTGTAAGAGTTTCTCGGTGAAGTAGGGATAGGGACAGAGCAGGAATAAGTCAGGTGGGTGCCCCCATCCCAACTCTGTAACACGGACCCCATTGGACCCCCCTATAGAAACTACACATAGGAGATATAGCCACGCATGCATGTAGCCCTCTCCACTAAAATCTATGGGCGTTAGAGATAGCTGAGCCAGTTGATCATTAAACGTCAAAAGAGTGAGACACACATGTCTTCACTTCTACTAAATTGGATGACATTGCTGAACAGTCATCAGGAGATCCCTACTATCCTAAGAGGTGGCTGTCCCAGAGATGTGCAGATTATACCCTACTTATATAAACAACTGCGCAAAGTAGGAAGAAGGATAAAAGTATGCAAGTATTGTAGGGGCTCCGTCCTACTGACCCCAAAACTAAACATCCAGCAGTAATATAAAAAAAAATATGGCGCTCACGTCTTGGTGTACAAAATTAGGTATAATGATTTTCAATCCGGTCGTGCGATGTTTTGGCTCAGCAGAGAAAGGAAAAAAGGCTGAGAAAAGCTGCTGAACCGAAACTCACAAAACTAGATTAAAAGTCACTCTACTTATTTTTGTACACCAATAAGTGAGTGCTGTCTTTTTTTTATATGACTACTACCCATAAAAAAGTGACTGCCAGGTGGGTAGCTAAAAAATAATGGGCCCCATAGCAAACTTTTAAAATGGTCCTCCTAGCAAAGTTTGGGGGCATTTGAAATTTTGCTCATTATAGGTGCCTAGGTCATAAATATCTACATAAACGGTCATTGAAATCTAATAGATAGATAGATAGATAGATAGATAGATAGATAGATAGATAGATACCCCCCAGGTATATGTAGGCTTAGCTCCAGATCTGGGGGTACTAGCAGCGTAGGGACCCACCAATAGAGGATGCCTTGTCGTGGCAGGTCGGCTCACACAATTTGATCAAAATGTGCGCTAAGAACCTCACTATTGTAAGTAGATTCAGCAGTAATGCATATTTATTTATGTATAGTTCTTAGGTGGCATTAGTGTTCGCAGAGTGCGGTCGCCATTTTTGTATATTAGATAGATAGAACTGACCTGAGCAGGAAAGGCAGGTGGTGGGGTCGGGCCCTAGGTCCTTAAGGTGGTGTAGTCCCTGAAGCACATGCCCCTCCTTGTGCCCTCCCTATAATCTGGCCCTGGGTGGGGATTAAATGTTGATAAACCGGTAGTGGAAACTTGCAAGAAACAGTGTAGTAAATAGTGACAGGCTTTATACTGTGGTTCATATAAAGAAGAAAGTGGTTTTTCCCTGTTCATTAGGGCCTACGTGGCTGGATCTTCAATCTATTCTAGTTCACTGACCACCTCTGAAGATAATCTTGATTACTAAGCATTTTCAGAAGTCTCTGCAAATTGCTTGCTACAGCTCTTATAGGTCTATGGAATAGCTGAAGCAACTCAGCAAAACTAACAGTCGTGAATTATCTCTAAATTTACAATGGAAACAGAAGTTTAATAGAGGAGAATATATTGTGTTGCTAATTATTTATAACAGCATTTGTATAGAATTTATGGAAACATATACACCTTATCCAGAACAGACAGATCTCTTGCACACGTCAGAGCCATGTGCAGGAGACTTCATGATGGCACACAAAGTCCTAGCATCTCCGTAGTTCAGAGACGTGTGCCGCTGTATGATATATGTTGTGTGTTATATATTATGTTATAGATAGTCACCCCTAGAACCAATTAGGGGAATTTATGAAGCCCTCTATGCCAGTATTCTGGTGTAGAAATGTCGCAATTTGCGCAAAAACTATTTTTGCTTAAAAATGTTGTGATTTTTCTATTCTTTCGCCATCTCTGCCACTTATTACAAAAGTTAAACGGGGCTTAGCTGGAGGGATAAGGGCTGGCATAAGTGAGAGCGCATATCTACTCATAGCCGCAGTAGATTTGAGTTCCTGGTGCATGGACAGCAAGAGATGCGCCTAATTTATCAAGAGGGGTTCATCTCTTAATAAATTAGGTCCCATGCACATGAACGAGCTTTTGCGGCCGCAATTCCCCCGAAAATCCACGGGAGTATTGCAGCCCCATTTATTTCTATGGGGCCATGCACACGACTGTAGTTTTTACGGTCCGTGCATGGCCCGGGAGCCCGCACCGCAGAAAGAACGGACATGTCTTATTACGGCCGTCTTCTTCGGTCCGGGCTCATTGAAAATAATGGCCGCTGCCATGTGCATGGCCCGCGATTTATGGGCGGCTCGCGGCTGACAGTCCGCTACCGGCCGACCTGAAAATCACGGCGTGCATATGGCTACGGTCGTGTGCATGAGCCCTTAGTCGAATCTTACTGCAACTTAATTTAGATTAAGACTGAGTTTGAAACACTAGACATAATAAATTGCCCCCATAATGTTTAAACACATAATAAATGTGCCTCATATGCCACATAATTCTGGCGCACTTTGCATAGGAAATCTCCCATTCCTTTTGCCTGTGTGTCAGGATAGGGGATCAAGGACATGTGGAACACTCCTCTTTGAAGATACTATTTTCTAAAGACTTTCGCAGACTATATCAGTTATAGGGAGTTAAGGAGGATAACTCCCTTTAGTCACAGCCACTAATTTCAACTACAGAATCATTACTGTGCAGCTCTTGAAACGGATATAAAGCTCAGGTAACCATACAAATGCTCTTCTTCTAAAGGGTTTGCACATGAAAGAAAAAACCTCTCTTGACGTGTATGTCTTTGAAGTTGGGGGCAACCATTACTGTATAGGATGTGACCATTAAGTAAGTAGAAGAACCTACAACTTTCTAAACTCTGCCATCTATGTAGACAAAATTGCAATGTGTTGCACAGATACATGTACTAAGACGAGAGCTGAGGATTTAACTTTTTAGACATTGAATATTTTCTTATACTTAGAAATGTTGTTTATAACAGTGATCAGACAATATTTCTGAATTCTTTCAATAACCAATTTTGCAAATATATTTAAGTTTTTATATATATATATATATATATATATAGATATATATATATATATATATCTATATATATATATATATAGATATATATATATATATATACACACACACATATATTTATTTATTTTTTATTTCGATATGTATAAGATATATACATTTTTATATATTTTTTATTTTACATTGGTAGCCTATTTAGGATAGACCATTAATAGGTAATTGACTGGGGTCCCAATTCGTGAAGCTCATGATCAAAACGCTGGGTCAGTAACATTCTCTGGAGGGCTGTGGTGCCTTTACTGCAGCATCTGACACATGAGCCTGTGGCTGTGTCTGGTACTGCAGCTCAGTCCATTCAAGGGGATGGCGCTTAGCTGCAGTAACAGGTACAGCCGCACAGGAGGGACTCTCACCGATCACACATTGGATAGGCCATTTATGAAAAATACTGTAAATTTACCATCCCTGTGAAATATCTGGCTCTACAGAGAAATTAGATAATTTATCTATGACTAGATTTATATTTTATACTAACCCAATCACATGCTTCCAAACTCATCTACATGCAATTTTATATTATAATATTTTATAACTATTATATAAAATTATTTACCCTTGATAAAACATTCACAGTGTTTTAAAAGATTAACCAATGTGCAAAATGGAAAAAAAATAAATTCTAAACAATATATAAAATGGGCTACTAATTATCTGCCCCAAACATGGGTCTATGTGCTCTATCTATACAGTTTGTTGCTACAATACTCTTAGGGCTCATTCACACGAACGTGAATATTGTCCGTGTGATGGCCGTTAAAACAACGGCCATCACACGGACCCATGTATTTCATTGGGATCGTTCACACGACTCTTGTTTCAATAAGGCGTGTGAACGGTCCGTATAAAAATAGGACATGTCCTATTTTACTGCGTGTCACCCATCCCTCCATAGACAGTAGTCTGTGGGGGAACCGTGACAACGCGTCCTGCACAGGTCCACCTCTGACGTGGAAAACTGCCGTTTTTCACGTCCGTGGTGTGCTACGTTCTTATTAATGTAGCCTTAGAATGTATAGAAACAATATAAAAGCAATAGCTTTCTGGATATTTTATACTGGCCTGGTTAAAGAGGTTGTCTGAGATAAAAAAAACAACAGTCTGCTTTTTATCGATGGGGTATTGCATTCAAATGAATACTAGATACAGCCCATGGACACGAGTAGATCGAAAGCTTCTGCAACTTTCTATGGACAACCTTAGACTAGTTTATTGTCTTTCCAACTACAATCAAGAATACAATGTTTGACCTGTACAGAGTAAAATATATTTGCTAACACATCTTTAATGGATTCTGATGTTACACCGGTCAAAGGATCAATGTTTATAAAAAAAAATAATTATACCAGAACAGTCACTGCCGACCTAATCAATATTTCTATGGGTTGAGGTGAAATCATTTAGAATTTAATAAATGATTTATACGGTTTCACATGGGATGATGAATATGTCCGATTCATGTTTTCACTCTTTTCATTAGAATAAATATACAAAAAAAAATTATTGGCATAATATGTAATAAAATATCATGTTTGAAATATGCAGGAATTTATTTTAAAAAAAAAATCAATTATATCTATTAGATTAAAACATATTAATGTTTATTACTTTTATATGTAATAATTACAATTTTTATTATTATTATTATTATTATTATTATATCTCCAACTACCATCCAAAAATGAGAAAAATTATTTTAGTACAGAAATTCCATGAGGGTTCTTTATACTTCTTTGAAATTAGTTTGAATTATGGGATAGCCTCTGCCCGGGATGAGCAGCTGAGACAGCAATAGAGATGAAAGTTTGGAAGCTTCATGATCCAGGGGGAATCACAGCTGCTCCAGCTGGCCGCCTCAGATCTTAACACATCCAACAATGATGGAGAAGGCGATAATGTGCTTTGCCCCTCAGACTGAAAAATGTGTACATGAAACCATTCCCAGAATAGACAGAGATACTTTAGTGCAGGCTTGAATTTGGCCTTTCACAACAAAACCTTACCCTTTACTTCTGTAGAGGAAGGGGCCAAACATCTCAGTATCTAATATTATGACAATATTGTAAGATTCAGCATGTGTTCACAACCTAAGGCCTTATTCACACGAGCGTGTTTCTCGTCAGTGTGCTGTCCGTTTTAACAAGGGACAACACACTGACCCATGCAATTCAATGGGGCTATTCACACATCCGTGTTTTTTTCACCAAACGTGTGTCCTTAAAGGGTAACTAAACGTTTAACAAACTTCTGACATGTCATGGGGACATGTCAGAAGTTTTCATTGATGGGGGTCCGAGCACTGAGACCCCCACGAATGGCTAAAACTAGGCAGCTGAAGCGCTTTGTGCTTGTTCGGATTTTTCTGGAAATAAATCTATCGTGTACAGGCTCATAGACTTTCTATTGAGTCTGTTCTCCGATACATTCATTTCCGGAAAAAGACAAACAGACACGAAGCGGCTGAGCATTGGTGGAGGTCTCAGTGCTCGGACCCCCACCAATCAAAACTTCTGACATGTCAGAAGTTTGTTAAACGTTTAGTTACCCTATAAGAGAAACTCACAGCATGTCCATTTCCCGTCCGTTTTGTGGAGCAGACTCGCCCATTAAAGTCTATGGGTGCGTTTTAGAAAACAGACAGCACAAGGGCTACATCTGTGTGCTGTCTGGTTTTCATGCATCAGTTGCTAAAAAAGGAAGTGCTTGCAGAGGAGAAACATGGAGGAAAAACATGGATGACACACGTAAACAAAACTGGCGCAACACAGACAGTCATATGCATGAAAAATGGCCCATTTTATCTATTTGATAAAACGAAAGAAAAAGGAGCAGATTTATTATTGTCTTTGTGCCTCTGTTCTGGTGTTGCGTGCGCCTATATTCTTAGTGTCAGATTTATAGATGCTCTTTTGAATTCATTTATGCAGGAGCACAAGCCATAACTTGAAGCACCTCTACCTTAATATAAAATCTGTAACTGAGCCCCCAACTATCATGAGTAATTTATAGTACTGGTCTCCTCATATAGGGAAGCGGGACCTTTTGGGCCCCCTTTGGCCAGGTTCCCACGGGTCAGATACGCTGCATAAAACTGCGCAGCATATCCGACCTGGGACCCGCGGCACATTCCGTCCGAAAATTACCGCTGCGGTGCGCATTGGTAGAAAGAAAAAAAGTTGATACTAACCCCGGCCGTGATAGGCTGCAGCAGTCACATGGGATGAAACATCATCCCAGGAGACCGGACTGGAGGAAGAAGCAGGAAGTTCTGAGTAAGTATATTTTTTGTTTGTGATTTTTGCAGCGGAATCGCTGAGATTCTGCCGCAAAAGTCGCAACACTTGGCCATTTGTTGTGGGTTTTGCCTCCCCATTGATTTTAATGGGGAAAACGCAGCATAAATTGACATGCTGCAGATTTAAATTCCGAAACGCAGGTAAATTTCTTAACGTTTTCGCTGCGGTTTTTTTCGCAGCGTGGGCATGAGATTTTCAAAATCGTATCCACCTTGCTGCTATGAATTTCCACCCAGAATTTTGTTGCGGAAATTCTGCAGCATTTACACTACGTGGGAACCCGGCCAAAGCCTTATGGTCCTAGATGCAACTACAACCCTTGCACCTCTTATAGTTCTGCCTCTTCCAACTATTTATTAAAAGTAAACCACCCAATCAGATTTGGCTCTTGGAGATTGTCACTTCCCTTTCCCCACATAGAAGTAAACGGTAGTGGAGTATTTTGAGACACGAGAAATTTTTAATACAGGACTTTGCTACAAAACGACATAAACATAGATTTCATGACCATAAAAAGGGAATTTAAGAAAGGTTGTAAAAAAAAAAAAAAAAAAAAACAACCTTAAAATATTTATAGATTATATCCGTACATAAAAAGGTGCTTAGTGGAATTCCACTTTATCATGTGTTTAGTTTAAACCTTTGCTAGACATGTTCTGCTCCTTAGTAAATATATGTGTCTATATAGTTTTTGAAGATAAAACTGCCATTTCCAGGGGGCATAGTTTTATGTCTCTACCACAATATACCCACTCCATGTCACAAACATTGTAAAACGGCTATAAAATGTGTTTATACGCAGAGGATGCCAGGGATTTGTTTACATTCCTGTGGCGTACAGCATTGATAGTGTTAGGAATTCCTTTTTGCACTCATCGGGTAAAAGTCTCTAATAGTTCACAGATAATAAGTAACAGGACAATGAAGACACGGGCAATTTATGGATAAAAGTTCTGTAGAATTTACATCTATGTAATACCAAATAGAATAAAATAATGACTATGTTTTGTATATTCTCTGTAGGAGACCCTTACAAAAATTCAGCTGGCTTCATATACCACCAATGCCTTTCTGTCCTAGTAGTAGAAGAAACAATAAAAAACAAAGTAGTAATGTAGACAAAAACATACGAACCTGATACATTTAAAGAGCATTTACGCTTAAATTAAAAGAATCACCTGTTTGGAGTCTTTGAAATTGAAACGTTGTGTGACAATCCCTATGGAAGCTGTAAAGGTGGTCATATACATTCTTACACAGGTACCAAGATTACCAAATAAACCAAATCTAGAACCAATGAATAGAAAGTTAATATGCTGACAAAAGACAATAACTTTTTCTCATTGTATAACTTTGTGTTTTTAAATATATTATTGTATCCACATTTATTGATTAAATCCGCATTTAGGGGCAGAAAACAGGTGCAGTATGCTCTGTAGGGACAGAAAATGTCAGTCAGTTTGGTATGCTCAATGCCACACAGAGATAAGATAGGAACCTATAGCCAAATATATAATGGGGCTCGTAAAGTAGTTCTCAATAATTGTTCACCCACCTGACACCTCATCTTCTGTACCGGAGTGCCGGTAGATGCCCCTATGGTCTAGTTTCCTCCTCCATTCATTGCCAATGTTGCAGAGCCTATGAAGTGTTCCCTCCACTCATTGGGGAAAACCTGAGCTAGACCCCTTCTTCATTGGCTACCTTTATGGTATGTACGGTTTTTATTATGGGCAATCAAAACAGCCGTACAGGGCTTTTATTATATATACATATAGACTGTTTGCAGATTTTGTTCACCAGCCTGAAAGTGGTTTTATGAGCAGAGAATATTAGTATTATACCTAGATATGAGCCAATCAATTCTAAACGTATCTAATTTGGTCTGTTTCCCAAAAGTTTAGAATTCAGCGAAATCCTAAACTTTTGGGGTCACTGCCGCATAAA
This sequence comes from Rhinoderma darwinii, assembly GCF_050947455.1. NCBI lineage: Eukaryota > Metazoa > Chordata > Amphibia > Anura > Rhinodermatidae > Rhinoderma > Rhinoderma darwinii. The sequence continues at coordinate 443,682,648 of NC_134688.1, read as the reverse complement.
CCGGTAAAATGGTGGCCGCCATTTTACAGATTAGAAAAAAGAAGCGGGAGAAAGGGAGATAAAAAAAATACCAAACTCCCTGGTCTTCCATAGCGATGCACCTTCTGAGATGATGTTGTTTTGTCCCATGTGACCGCTGCTTCAACGTGTCACTGCTGGCCTCCTGAGATTATGTTAGTTTGTTCCATGTGTTCACTGCAGCCAATCATAGGCAGCAGCAGTAACATGGGACAAAACAACATCATCTCAGGAGGCCGGCAGGCGTGCATCGCTATGGAAGACCAGGGAAGGGGAGTATGGTATTTTTTTTTTATTTAGGGGTGGAATTGCAAGTGCCCCGATTGCCCTGTTGTAAGGCCCTATTACACCGGCCCATTTTGGCCCTGTGCAGCAAGCGGCGATCAACGAGACAGTCGTTGATCGGCGCCTGTTTGCTCCTGTCAGAAGGAGCTATAGATGGGGACGAGTGGTCGTTACTCCGATCGCTCGTCCCCATACATTATTATCACGTTGGCTGCGAGTCTCCCTGTTTACACAGGGAGATGTGCTGCCGAGATGAGAACGATAATATTCTACTTTTTTTAATGATGCAATCAGCCGATGTTCGAACTTTTGCTCGTTCATCTAATGATCGCTGCCCTGTTTACACAGAACAATTTTCGGTAACGAGCGTTCAATGAACAATCGTTTGCCCGATAATTGCCCAGAGTAAAACCCCCTTTACTCTCTGATGTCTTCTTAGGACTGTATCTAACTTGGATACAGTCCTAAAATACATTAGAGAGTCTGACAGGGCAATTGGGGCACTTCTAATTCGCAAAGAATTTATTCATTACCGAAACAAATTGGACAGCCAATCTTGAATAAAAACCAGTGGTCCAAACAACTGGAATTTTTTTAGGGTCTAGATCCAAAATGAGCAAAACAACATTGAGCAAATTTTTTATGGGTGACCCGAAACTGTTTTACGTTGATCATTCTTTAGAAATTTTCTTGAAATGCTGCTTTACTGCCCAGTCTTTGTCCCTACTTTTTTGCACGTTCATAGCCGACATTGTAATTGTACTGTACTGTAATAAACATATTTTATAATAGGATATTACCGTAAGTACCGGAATTAGTCATGGAAATGTATAGAAATCAATTGTTACAAAGCTAATGCATCATTATGCTTAAACTTTCAAAGCTATGGCTACCATGCTCCGTTTGCTGCTTTTAATTCCCAATACATCAGGATCTCTCTTCTAATAAGTTGATGAAAAATGAGACATTCCACCGGCATCGGTCTTCTTGATAGGGGGTGTTTGCAAACTTTATCTTTCGCAATGGAAAATTTCTGACACAGACATTATCTCTTTTTACTGGGGAGAAAGCTTATTATTCCAGAAGTTAATGATAGGTGAAATATATCACATACATAATATTAGGCTGTTGCCCATTGCTTGGTGTTAATAATCCCCTGTTGATGCACACGCCATGGGTTAAAAGCCTAGCAGATGGATCATCCTGTTTTTCAGCGGGTCATTACTGGTCAGCCGTGACCGTAGGCTGCTTTTCAGCTTCCAAATAAACATTTGTCGGCGTGCTATTTGCGTGTCGAACATACAGTACCATTAATTTCCCCTCAGACACTGAATTTTAATCTCCATTCCATTTATCCCTCCTGCGACATTATAAATCCTTTCACACAGAATAGTCTTTTTATTAGCAAATACAATCCCTCTACATCTTGTGACGTGAATTATGTTTGCATTAAGCATGAGGGCGCATTGGAAAGCATGAGGGAAAACATTTTTGTCATATGCCATTTGCTGATGAAAATGACAGCTTAGATTGGTGATAATAGAACGACAGATGAGAGACGGGAACAGGCGGCCAAGTCTTTTATAGATACAAAGGTCAAGAACTAACAGATTCCAATTGAATTGAAATTCTAGTGACAAAGGGAGATTAAACTAAATTATATTGTAAGAATATGGGGTATACAATGGCTGATGGGGGAGGTGTGTGTTTTTATTTGTTTGGTACAGTAGTTTTGGGAAATCTTTGTCGTTCTTTTCCCACCTCTGGTTTCATATAGAAGAGTCTATTCTGTGGGTAGCAAGTGTCTCAGTATAAGGGTATGTTCACATGACCTATTTTCAGCCGCTTTTCGGGCCATAAACGCCCCGAAAAATGGCTAAAAATGCAGGGGCTGAACGCCTCCAAACATCTGCCCATTTATTTCAATGGGAAAAAACGGCGCTCCCTTCCCACGGGGCGTTTTTTATGCAGCCGTTTTTAAAAATGGCCAAATAAAGAAACACCCCGTAAAAACAAGTGCATGTCACTTCTTGAGCCGTTTTTTCATTGACTCAATAGAAAAACAGCTCCGAAAACGGCCGTAAAAAAGCCGCAAAAAACTCTAGTTGCTTAAAAAACATCTGAAAATCAGAGGCTGTTTCCTCTTGAAAACAGCTCCGTATTTTACAGCCGTTTTTGTTTAGCATGTGAACTAACCCTTAAGACTTAAAAGGGTTGTATAATTTGGAGAACTCATATTGAAATACCCTATTTAGAAATTCTATGTTAATAGAGGGGCTCCCAGTTCAGGATCATCATCTTTCAACCAGAGAATGGTTACAAAGAGCATTTTGCTCTATGAAGAACCCAACAAACCTATGCATGACAAGGACGGCTCATTAGGGTTTATCCAAGAGATTTAAAATTTTGCAGGAGGACGGGGGTGGGTATAAAATAATAAACTACAGGTACTCACCCTTTCAAACGCCCCCACTTGAGTGCTGACACCCCGTTTTCTGCCGATCCGGTCCTGGAAAATCCTGCATTGCTCACGTGTCGTTCACCGGTCATGTGCCGCTGCAACCAATCGTTGGCCTCAGCAGTGATAATCTCATGAATGGCCAGTGATTGGCGATGCAGGATCTTCCAGCGACTGAAGCAATGGCGAACAGGGTGTCAGCGCTGAAGCAGAGGGCGTTTTTATGGGTAAGTAACTGTTAATTTATTATTTTATATCTTCCCCTTCTGCAAAAATTTTAAATTCCCGAATAACCCCTTAAGAAGTGTAATGCTAAATTTCCTCTGTGGTGGCGCTGCAGGGAAATGAAACACCGGACAGCTGGTAATCAGCTTATCGTAAGGGAACCCTTCTAACAAAAAGAGATTGTGCAAAGTGGAGAACCTATTTACACTGGGCAATTATCTTTATAATTCACTGATACATTTTACCTACACTGAGACATTTGCAGCAAATTATCAGTAATTGAGAGAGATTTGTGCTGCTACAGTGTTTAGTTCTCAGAGAATTCCCTAAACTGGGTGCAATTTTAGTAAACTCTCAGAATTAAGTCTGTATGACTATTCACCATCTAAATATAAATAATGTTTTTCCATTCGCTGGAATCAAGCAGAGATCTTGAAAATGGTAAGAAATTGAAATACAGTGTATATTATGCACTTGCAGAACTTTTTAATCTACAGTGCTAAACCCTAATTCATATAATAGTGAGAAACCCCTTACACTTCAGTGCTTACCAATTACTCATGTTGTCGGTCCTGATTGAAGATAAGTGTATGTACATTGGATATGTAATTGCTTAGACCTCAATTTTATGCCTATGAATGGCTATGGTTATCAAGGTCATTCCTACCAAAAAGGGCTGCCATGGAAAATTTTGGCAAATGTTTTCGACTGGTGTGAAGGACATTAAATAATGCTAGTAAGTGTTAATGAAAATATGTCTGGCAGACGGATGCCCATCAAAAGACTAGAGAAGGCGAAAAATAACACTTACCATCATAATCACTGTATAGGTATATACTATGTTAGACAATGGTATACATAAGAAAGAAGGGACCCCATTGCAATGATCAAAATAGGCCTCCAATTACAAGGACTGAGCCCCCTATCTCCAAAGGCCCCTATAACAAATGCATGGCTTGCCTCTTTGCATGTCGGAAAAACTATACTGGAATAGATTATACAGTAAGTAAAATGAGTATGCAGTCACATTTTCTCCACCTTCTATGTAGCAGACACAGGAGTAGTAGATCACAGTCACCGGCTACCTCTGCTTGGTACGGATGTAAAAAAAAGATAATATCAATAAAGGTTTCATTTCTTCAAAAGGATAAGTCTCATTTTAATTAAACTTTACTGTGGAATGACACACAATCCTGAGCAATGAGCTGAGCCAGACGTAACTGGGTGTGGCATAACTAGTTTTAATACTTCCCACCTAATCACTCCATACAAGGCTCCTTTGAAACAAGTTTGATTAAGTGTGGATGATTTACCAGAATGCCACAAAGTAAAATCCATTTGACAGACATTCCTTTAGATTCACACTCGCTCCTTTTATACACATAAACTGAAATTAATGTTTAAAAAACCCAACATAAAAAAAAATAAAAAATAAACAAATACAATAAAATAAAAAAAAACAATAAATACAATAATAAAAAAAGATACACACTTTTTTTTATAAATGGTATGTGTGCATTGTATTTACTATTTTATATATACATACATATATATATATTTTATTTTTTTAACTACTTGGCCCTCTTTAGTCCCGAAGTGCATTGCATGAAGGGGAGAGCATATCACCAAGCCTGAATTCCCGGTTTTAACACGCTGAGGCACATTAGGTCCCTTTCCTCCATCACTTCATCTAGTAAACTATTTCCTCCTGTCACTTTACATGTTACACACAAGTCATAAATCACAGAAGGATACATTCATTTTTAAAATCTGCAAATGAGTTTTACTTTTTTTCTCCCCTGTGGTTTGTTTCATGCTTTTGCAGATATTTGTGTAGCTTACAGACTGTTGCCTTACACAAGATTTGTTAACAGCATTCTAAATTATGAATGATCATGTATTTTTGCAGCAGTTGATCCAATGAAGTGTAGATGTGACTAAATCAAAAGTTACGGTCGGGAAGGGGATTTTATAAGCCATCTCAGATGCTGCAACGGGCTATTCCAAAAATATTTTAATTCATTTAAATAATTACATTCTGTCTCTCCCTAAAACGTCCTTGGATATCATCTTTCCATTGCATTGGACAGACCTTAGAAGTTTCCACACATCTGTGTAAAGCCTCCTATTGCACATTAGATTTTGGTGATGTATAGTTGGCTACCAAACCTCCTTGGGCAATAGGGGAATAAGGCCATATTTAGTTTGAACAACTGATCTTACTGTTTTCTCCTGAAATAAAAGATTTCAGAGATCTGGAGGCCGATAATGTTAATGAAGGAATCAGATTGCTGGTCCAAAAACAAATAATAGCCAGAAATTTCCAAAAGTGTATGGGCCGCTTTACTCTATTGAGGTAGGCTGCAAGAGAGAACACAAAAAAACAGTAGATAGAAAATAGACATTCAACCCAAACTTTACCAGACCAAGATTCCCACAGAGAACATACATTTTTTTGGATTCCAACAATAACCAGTAACTCTTAGTTCTAAAAAGTCTCTAGAGTGACCAGAGTGATCAATGGCATGAACTGTTTTATGATGAGACTTTTGACGATATTTTATCATGAAATATTTAGAATACCCCAAAAGTTAAAAAAAATTATGACAACTGAGATCATGCTCCCATAGGTGTCTATGCTCGGTTGTGTCCATGTCAAACCCATTCAAAATACCTAGCTTTAAGTAAAACTTAAGTTTAGGATTACACAGCGTAATAGTCAAAAGTGGATGGATATGTCCTTTTGGTGTGCGTGAATCCATTTTTAAATATGTGAAAAGTTCAAACTGTTTAGTTTAGTTATGTTTATAATATTTCCTTTTTAGACTTTGTATTGTAATGTTATGTATAGTTCTGCACCTGGACCAGTATAGCCTTTTTGCAGCCCTCAATTGTAACCACTCGAATGTTCTTGGCAATCACAGGTAAGAGACACAATATCTGTGAAGCTTACTTTTTTTTTTTCCTATACGCAACCGGAATAGTTTGGTCTGACACAAATAATTCACCGGGTCAGTGCCCTGAGCATAACAATATAAAATGACTTGCAGAAAGTTGACAACCAGATAAAATCAAAACTCCCAACAGAAGAGCTATGGAGTATATAAGGTCTGCAAAATGCAAAAAAAATAAATATATATAAATATATATATATATATATATATACACATACATACACATTATATATATAAAAAAAAACACCATTAAAAGTGGTGTGCACTTTTGAAAGCTTTTAAAAAAATTTAGTTAATGTTTTATGTGATTCTAAATATTTTTTTAATTGACTCCTCTATACACACAATAGAATCTGTATCATTTGCTATTAGTTGATTCTATGAGTTTAGCTAAACTGGCGGCTCAGGGGAGAGCGGGTCATGTGTGTTTCTAACACAGTACCACCATAATATCCATCACATCTAAGTTCATCAACTTATTATTGTGACCCTGTGTGTTAGAGATACACAGGAACCGCACTCAGCCAAGCCGTCAGTTCAGTTGAATTAACAGAATCAGCTAAAAGCAAACAATACAGCTTCTATGTATAAAAAATTCATAGAAGTTGTATCGGAAAAACGAAAGAACATTTTTAATAAAAGTCAATTCAAACCATGAAAACGTGCTTAGTGTAATGTTGGGGTAGGGAGACAGACAGGTGAGCCCTAATCTACCCGCCACTCAGTCCCTGCCTACTTGCACGACCCGTCCTAGGCGACGGCGTACAACTGGGCGAAGGTCCCTACGCTCAATAAGTGCATGACAGACAAACAGACGAGGGTACACAGAAGCTAAGGGAAATGGGGCAGTTGCCCACGGCAACACCGTGAGCAACAAGAGTAGTGAACGAGTCGAGTCAAACCAGGAGTGTACGAGGTACCAAACGCAGAGCAGGAGAGTAGTCAGTAAAGCCAGGGTCAAATTGAAGCAGATGTCAATAGTACTAGCAGGAACAGCAGAGCCAGGAAACCAGACAGAATCACAGGCAAAGGAAAAGCAGGAAATTTAGGTATAAATAGACCAAGGGCGGGAGCTAGAACCGTCTGGCCAGGCTGTGATAGGTTCTCCCACTCCTCAGCCTACCAGCCTGATTGGTAGCAGATCGAGTCACTCTATCAGACCTAGGAGCAGATGCATACTGATTAATCACGGGCGTCGACACAGAAGCTGTGTCTGGTAAATCCTTAACACTTAGGCTATGTTCACACAGAGTTTATTGACAAGTTTTTTGATGCGGAAACCGCGCCGCAAAACTTGTCAAAAACGGCCCGAAAATGCCTCCCATTGATTTCAATGGGAGGCAGAGGCGTCTTTTTCCCGCGAAAATCGGCGTGCATGGAGAGGAAAATCTTCCAAACGGAATTTTGAGGCAGAATTTCCACCTGCAAAAAACTCTGTGTGAACATAGCCTTAGATTTACCTAAAACATTGATGATGATGATAATAATAATAATAATAATAATAATAATAATAATAATAATGATGAAACTTCAAATGTGTACATAGCTTTTAAATTCCAGTTTTCAAATATTCTATTAGTGAGTTCAGGGATACTACAGAGAAAGTAATGCTTCATTTCGCCTGTGGGGAAATTAAACGCATGTACTCACATATAGAATTTCATGAAATTAACCAAACGTTCTAAGTTTAAGCAAAACTGTTTCTCTGCACTACGAATAGTTATTCGGATTTTACTCATTAAGTGATAAATGTATTCCTTTTATATTATTCTATCTACTGTTATCCCAAGAGTGCTCTTAGAAGACATAAAGGAACTAGATAAAGGAATTACCAGATTTTAATTACTTTTCAACACTCCACGGAAGTTATCTTGTTGATATCATTTAATATAGATCCTTTCAAGCTTTATTAGTTTTGCTTTAACACACAAAACAAGATTTAATTAATTTTGCAGTTTGTTTTGTGCTTTGATGTTCATGTTTCTTATCAAAGAACCAATATGTTTATTTCTGCATGTTCTTCATTTTTTCCTCTTAACGGAACATAAGATCAATATAATATTAATGTCTTCTGTGAATTGTTTTGCTATTGGGAGAGTTATTATTTGATAATTATTGACAGTCCTAACTAATGTCTGCTTAAACAAATTGAGTTATGAATGAATATTCTAGTATCCAAAGAGACATCGGGTATTATTTAAAGTGTCTTCATCACGTCTTTACAGGGGAGGCAGCCATTGTGAGGTTGAACCAATATCCCCGAAACATGTAAATCCCAGAATGGAATAAAGCATGATATCTTATACAAAATGTCTATCTCCAATGTGGCATCCTCCAGGGCTAACCAGATTACTTACTGCGATCTAATCCAAGTATGTATCTGTTCGGTAAACATTAGGATGGCCACACGTGTGCAGATGCCTCATTCATACAAATGGCTAGTGAGACATTTCAAAGTCTTGAGACACCTTATGGTAGGATATAGACAGAGTTCTCAAACTGTGGCACTCCAGCTGTTGTGAAACTGACTCCCACCAAGCCCTGACAGTCTAGTGATGCTGGGGGTTGTAGTTGCACAACAGAAAGGGTAGGGGGGTCAAAGGATAAAGACCACTATATCAGATTACCTGAAATCCCCAACAAAATTGGCTAGCTCTCTCAACATTTTATAATGGCTATGGCCACAATTATAATCCTTAGAGCAAAGAGAAACATTGCTTATACTATTGATTTATTAACATATTAGAACATTTCTGCTATATCAAGCACTTTCTATAGTTGAAAACGTTTGATATCTCCACTTACCCGATTCAATTTTAATCCATAAATTAGGACCTTAAATTAGGTATTAGGCCTTGTTTACATCTGGAGGCTCTGTTAGGGTCCACGTCACAGATCCGGCCGAGATTACCACAAACGATAGCGCAGCATGCTGCACTGTTGTTTCCGGTAAAATCACGGACACCCCGAGGGAAAACCGCCAGAACCCTTTAAAGTCAATGGGTTCTACCAGCCACCGGTGGTGTTTGTTGTGCAACGGAACCGTTGCTTCTGGTTTTCCCTTGTTCTGCTCCTCTGACGGAGCAGAACATCGGAAATACCCAACGCAGATGTGAACAGAGCCTTACATGCTGTAGTATTTGCGAATCTGAAATAAAATAATTTAGATAGAATACGTATATCTTAGATGGAGTTCCTCATTAGAATACACAACAGGTAAAGGGTATGTAAAGTTCAAGGTTGGTTGTTTAAAGTATAATAGCAGTCAAGAGACACAGAAATCTCAAACATTTTCAAGTTCTCTGACATCCAGTGACCCTTAAACATCCCTTGACCTTCTTAGACATGATTATTCAGTCTGAAGTACTCATCACACCTCAGATCATCTGACTCCTCTTGAAAAAGAAATAGTCTCCTTTCATTAACTCTATACTAATCTTTCTTTGCAGATCTTCACATTCGTAGACAATTTTGAAAATATGTTGCACATTTTGTGCTATGAACAAGACAAACAGTTTACGAAAGTAATTTTTGTTTTTTCTTTGGAAATTTACGACATGGTGATAGCTGGTATGGACTAGCCACTATTACATTCCAACATGGGCATTCTTAGACAGATGTATAACATAATTGATTTGTTACATCCCAAGCTCTTCAGACATTAACATCAAATATTCTGTAGGTAACTTTTCTAAAAATAAAGAAGTATACTTTAATTTGCAAACCAACAGTTTGACATTGGAAAGCATCAGGAATTATTAAGCACTTAATCTGTGATGTTTGGTGTAAGTAGTATATTTTTTTTAACAAAAATGTAGTGATATGTATGTAATTCTAAAAATGTCAAAACATTGGACACAGTTTTTGGAAACAATTTTTTTTTCTTAAGCTGGAACCCCTCTAAACAAACAAAATGACAGACGATATATTATAATATCCTGTGCATCCCTATGAAAAATATATAGTTTAGGATCAGGAAGTATGGTACGATGGTAATATCAGTGGGATGAGGACCATTGGGAGACAAAACAAGGACATATATACCTTAGAAGCAGCCTAGGCGACTGCTATGGTGCCCATGAAGGAGGTCAACCAAATTAGTATGTCCAATCCTTCTTCACCATATGTAGTGGTGGCTCCCTCCCCCGTTTACAGATAAGGGAAGGGGAAAGCAGCCAGAAGGACACAAGTCCAATTTGTTCAGAAAATAAATGGGTAGAAGGATCAACAAGCACCAGACTGTCCTGTTAAAAGGATGGCAAAGTGGCAAGAACAGCACTAGGTCGGGGTCCCAGTTTGCTCTGTCATCCCCTGGGCAAGAGGATAATGTGCTGTCAGACTATATAAATCGAAGACTGCTTAGTAAATTTGAATGTTTTTAAGGTCTTATGTGACCGTATTATGGACCCAAACAATACTTCTGTGTAACAACAAATTTATACGGAGGCACACAGTGATAGCATTTCCCATCAGAATCTGTATTACGGAGATATTCTCCGCTAGAAGAATTACCTCTAGGGAAGAATATGGCGGTACTCAGAAAACCTACGATTCTGTAATGCAAAACTGTAGGTACTACATGTATCGCCATGCTGGATCTGTGCATACAGCTTTGCTGTAAACATGAGGCCTTAGTCTACCAAATCACGATACCCAATTCACTTGACTCACGATGATGACAATTATACTTATTAAAGTGGTGATATTTATCATTATTATTATTACTGCTCAGGCTGTTTTTACATTAATGTAATATTTTTATGGTAATTAACCACATCCGAAAACTACTTGTATGGCCATGCTATTGATAAGATGATGTTCATGTATTCATCAGACGGTTACTATGTTTGGGTAAAAAAAAATTTTTGCTCATTTTAAACAGCCTTTATGTTACAATAACAACACAAAAATCTTGGCATGTGAATTGACAATTGGATAAATTGGATGTAGTAACACAAAAATCAGTAACAATAATCCCCGGTACAAAGACTGTTGGCAACTAAGTATACATATCTTTTTTTTCCCCAACACATTGTGCCTGCTTTATTTCAGGCAGGGCAAGCAGGTGGTAGGCTACGGCTTTATTTGTTTTGAACATGACAAAGTGCTAGAAGAACCGGTGTAGATGATGTGCTTTGGGAAGGTAATGAGGTGGTGACGGAATAAGAGCCGTGATGCTCCCTGGAAGTAAAGAAGTGTAAACACTCGCTCTCTGTTCTTTCTGATTTTCCGGTTCACGTATATTTCTAACAATAGTATTTTTATAGGCAATATGTTTCGAAGTTCACCTTTAACATACTAATAAAACAAAGCAATGATAAACAGCTTCAAAGAATTAGTATGGCATGCTGTTCATTTTTTCCCGACGAGTAGGTAAAATCTAAGCCTTCATTGAAGGACTCTGCTGAACCAGATATTTGTTTCAGAGATTTGGATCAGAGGAACGATTCCCCGACTTCTGAGTATTTTGGAACTCCCTGCTGACAGAAAGAATTCTTTTGGGGTTGCTAAGCAGCGTACAATATTATGACATTCCTATAAGTATGCGGTGGATATTTTTACTTGGCCTCAAAGCCCAGGACCCTAGCACCACTTCTGTGGCTTTAGTATAAAGTATCAAGATGAAACATTCCTTGAATTTAGGGTATTTTCCTAAAAGCAGGCAACAACCTTAGCAGCTTGGCACTTTTAAAATTGTCGCTGACAATAGTTGTAATGATGTCGCTGGCAGTTTAATGCTTTGTTCCAGACGTCAAAAATAAATGTCAAATTATAAAATTTGAAACCAACCATTACTTTCAAGGCCTAATGTGCAAGTGCTTAAGTAAAATTGTGCACTTTCTGGTAATGCCTGTTTTCAATTGCTCCCAGACAATTTTATGCATGTTATTTGAAGGGTAAGAAATGATTACTATATTCAGCTGTAGATTAAGGAGAGATAGAATAAAATTGTAGCACGTCTTGTATTTTACAAACTTGTTTAGCTAGCGAAGGCCATCTTATCATGAATTTTACTCTTTATGGGAATGTTAAATACTTTTGTGTCAAAAAAGACAAAAGTATAATAGGTATGATACCTTTATTGGCTAACCATAAAAGTTCTATATGCGGCTTTCAGAGCACAGAGGCCCCTTCTTCAGGCAGGCATTCATTTGTAAACTGCCTGAAGAAGGGGCCTCTGTGCTCTGAAAGCCGCATATAGAACTTTTATGGTTAGCCAATAAAGGTATCATACCTATTATACTTTTGTCTTTTTTGACACAAAAGTATTTAACATTTCATATTGTCTCTGGCTAACACGGTACTACACAATTTTTTACTGTACTCTTTATGGGCAAAGACATACAAATGGAAACTGCCAGGAAGAAAAAAAATCAGTGATAAATAAGCGTTTTTTTCCTAATGCTTTAGATTTGATTCATATACTAGTCCTCCTCAATTAATTAGAACATCATCAAAAAGTTAATTTCTTTCAGTAATTAAATTTAAAAAATGAAACTCCTATATTATATAGATTCATTACACACAGAGTGATCTATTTCCAGCATTTTTTTTCTTTTAATGTTGATGATTATGGTAACAGTTAATGAAAACCAAAAATTTTGTGTCTCAGAAAATTAGAATATTGGGTAAAAGTTAAAAATTGTAGACTCCTGGTGTGACACTCTAATCAGCTAAACAGCACAAAACACCTACAAAGGTTTCCTAAGCCTTTAAAAGGACTGGTCAATTGCTCAGTGTATGAGACCTTACGCCATATTATGTCTCCCTGCAAATTCTGAGTTGTACCAGACACAACCAGCACCAATAGAAGTCTAGGGGCTCATTCTGATATCTTTTCATTTTTCAGCCCTACTCCTGATGAGACTGGCTAATGTGATCTGAAGGTTTTGTTTTCTAAAGTTCAAAGATCGATATATTGGATTATTTGTGCATCATGCTAATCAAATCCAAAAGATAGAGGCCGGAATCACTTATAGAGGCTGTTTTTTGCTCCCAGGTCCTTTTCATCTTTAGGTGTAGTGTGCGCCAGTGTCCATAATGTCCTAATTCTGAGTGGAGTCAGGGGCCTGTATTTATTTAGGGATATTGGTCTGAGGTCCAAATTAATTTTAGGGTCTGGTGCTATGGCTCAGAGTACACAACAGTTACTTATATAGCGCCAACAGTGCTGTACAGAGGTCCTCTTTTTTTACTGTCCCCATTGGGGCTCACAATCTAAATTCCCTATTGTTTTTTGGGTGTGGGAGGAAACCGGAGTACCCAGAGAAAACCCACACAAACACGGGGAGAACATACAAACTCCATGCAGATGTTGTCCTTGGTTGGAGTTGAACCCAGGAGCCCAGCGCTGCAAGGCAATAGTGCTAACCACTGAGCCACCGTGCTGCCCATAGTCTGAATTAATTTTGTGGGTCTGGTCTGAATTAAACCTGTAGAAGAGAATAGCACTTCAGAGCTGACCATGGTACAGAGAGAGAGAGAGAGAGAGAGAGAGAGAGAGAGAGAGAAAGTCTGACAGAGTAAGTACGGGCGGCTGCAGTGCTGTTGCCCCCACTGTCTCTCCACCTCAGCCACCATATCTTACTAGACAAGAGGAGGAGGATGGACCGTGGATGCTAGCTCTGGCCGTCAATTGAACAGAAAGGGACTGGGAAATGGTCCAATGTTGGAGGAGGGCAGGCACACATCTCAGGGCCTCACTAATTTGTAATACATTTTTCAACCAATTTAGATCACTTGCAGAGCCAGAAAATAATTATTATGGCCGTGTGCACTAGGTCTTAAATGAATGGCATTATCCTTTTTAACAAAATGCAGGCACATAAAACATCAATAGGAAGGAATTAGATGAGTATTATCAGTTTCATTACAAGACAGATATACAATGTCTAATAACCAATCTTTTCATAGAAGAAGTTATTTGGATGCTGTTGGTGACTTTGTGCCATCACGGCATTCTGTATTGTAATTTGATAAAAACATTGTTGTAACCCCTTTTTAATCATACAAAGTATTAATTTATTGCTCCTTTATTCTAAAATCTCATCAAGACCCCCTCACCCTCCTCTGACATGAACGGGATTGTTTGACTTTCAGCTGTCCTGCAATTAAAATGATTGAAATAAATCATATTTTTCTGAGCAAACGATGGCAAGTAAGACCTGTAAATTATGCTAAAAGCCGAACAAATGATAAGACAGGAACATTTGGCAGATCATAGCCGCCTTCAGTTTTAAGTAATTATCTTGCTAAATTAAAGAAGCAATGACAATCTCCATAGTGAATATTATAAGAAATTGCTCTGCATTCACTCTTCAGACAAAATAATTACGATAGATTTCTGAGAAAGTATGTATATCAGTTATGTAAGGAATATGCCCAACCCAAAAATATTTTAGATCATCCACTGAAACTGTGTAGTTCATAAGTACTCACCCCTAAGATTGGTTTCACATTGTGCATTTTTGTTGCATTTTCAAACGTTGCCTCAAAAATACATCAGAAAAAATACATGTGCTTTTGACTAACTGCACCTTTTTACAAAGTGTTCTAATGTTAGCCTATAACTATTAAATTCAAAGCTCGATTACAGCTAAATATTTTTTAAAAAGTATTTTTATAAAACGAATATGTTTCTTTTGGCATAGCAACAGAAACGCGAAATGTAAACCCAAAGAAATACCCATCGCTACCAAATAACTAATTTACACCAGATAGGCCCTTGTCCCTAGCTGAAAACCTTTAATTACGACCTAAATAATACTTACAGTGAAGGAAATAAGTATTTGATCCCTTGCTGATTTTGTAAGTTTGTCCACTGTCAAAGACATGAACAGTCTAGAATTTTTAGGCTAGGTTAATTTTACCAGTGAGAGATAGATTATATATAAAAAAAAAAAAAAGAAAATCACATTGTCAAAATTATATATATTTATTTGCATTGTGCACAGAGAAATAAGTATTTGATCCCTTTGGCAAACAAGACTTAATACTTGGTGGCAAAACCCTTGTTGGCAAGCACAGCAGTCAGACGTTTTTTGTAGTTGATAATGAGCTTTGCACACGTTAGATGGAATTTTGGCCCACTCCTCTTTGCAGATCATCTGTAAATCATTAAGATTTCGAGGCTGTCGCTTGGCAACTCGGATCTACAGCTCCCTCCATAAGTTTTCGATGGGATTAAGGTCTGGAGACTGGCTAGGCCACTCCATGACCTTAATGTGCTTCTTTTTGAGCCACTCCTTTGTTGCCTTGGCTGTATGTTTCGGGTCATTGTCGTGCTGGAAGACCCAGCCACGAGCCATTTTTAATGTCCTGGTGGAGGGAAGGAGGTTGTCACTCAGGATTTGACGGTACATGGCTCCATCCATTCTCCCATTGATGCGGTGAAGTAGTCCTGTGCCCTTAGCAGAGAAACACCCCCAAAACATAATGTTTCCACCTCCATGCTTGACAGTGGGGACGGTGTTCTTTGGGTCATAGGCAGCATTTCTCTTCTTCCAAACACGGCGAGTTGAGTTAATGCCAAAGAGGTCAATTTTAGTCTCATCTGACCACAGCACCTTCTCCCAATCACTCTCAGAATCATCCAGATGTTCATTTGCAAACTTCAGACGGGCCTGTATATGTGCCTTCTTGAGCAGGGGGACCTTGCGGGCACTGCAGGATTTTAATCCATTATGGCGTTATGTGTTACCAATGGTTTTCTTGGTGACTGTGGTCCCAGCTGCCTTGAGATCATTAACAAGTTCCCCCCGTGTAGTTTTCGGCTGAGCTCTCACCTTCCTCAGGATAAAGGATACCCCACGAGGTGAGATTTTGCATGGAGCCCCAGATCGATGTCGATTGACAGTCATTTTGTATGTCTTCCATTTTCTTACTATTGCACCAACAGTTGTCTCCTTCTCACCCAGCGTCTTACTTATGGTTTTGTAGCCCATTCCAGCCTTGTGCAGGTCTATGATCTTGTCCCTGACATCCTTAGAAAGCTCTTTGGTCTTGCCCATGTTGTAGAGGTTAGAGTCAGACTGATTCATTGAGTCTGTGGACAGGAGTCTTTTATACAGGTGACCATGTAAGACAGCTGTCTTTAATGCAGGCACCAAGTTGATTTGGAGCGTGTAACTGGTCTGGAGGAGGCTGAACTCTTAATGGTTGGTAGGGGATCAAATACTTATTTCTCTGTGCACAATGCAAATAAATATATATATAATTTTGACAATGTGATTTTCTTCTTTTTTTTTTATATAATCTATCTCTCACTGGTAAAATTAACCTAGCCTAAAAATTCTAGACTCTTCATGTCTTTGACAGTGGGCAAACTTACAAAATCAGCAAGGGATCAAATACTTATTTCCTTCACTGTATATCCACCCTCACCCTACTCAAGTCCCGTCCAGAGAAGGTTTTGTCACCATGAGAGAAATACTACTCTCTATAAAAGAAGTCTTTGTCCATTCATAGAGTTCATTGGGCCCTTTATTGTACATCTGTATGCCCCCAATTTCATGCAGATTATATACATATATATATATATATATATATATATATATATATATATATATATATAGAGGCTTTTTTCTGTCGAATTCTGCATGAAACCTACAGAAAAATAATGTTTCCATGCTCCATCGAGTGCTGTATTTTGAAACAATCCCCCCTTACGCCTCATGCACATGACCGTGTGCGCCGGCCGAGTCCCACCAGTGATCTGAGGAAAGATAGAACATGTCCTTTTTTTTCCTCTGATCATTTTTCACGGACCCGATTCACCCGCTAAAGTGAATGGGTCCGTGGGGACTATCGAGTGCCACTTGGATGGAGTGAAAAACGGCCCGAGTGGCACAACAGTCATGTGCATGAGGCGTTAGAAGCATTGTGGACCCATGATCCAGTCTAGGTAACAAATTGTCAATTGCCTCATGAAAAAAGGAAACAAACAGTTGAAGGCTTAGGGACTAATGTCCCTTTTGATTTTGCTTATGCCACCCAACCCAAGTCAACTAAACTTTTTTAATTTCTCAAACAGTCAATTTCAAGGATGAGATCAACAAATCAACTACCTGTAAACTTTCGGTCAGCACAAAATGGACATAAGTTTGTTCATCTTTTTCAAAACAAGGCACATTACCATCAAGATCATTTGTCATCTACATTTCTCCTGGATTCACAGCAACAAATCCAGTTTTATAAAAAAAAAAAAAAATGCACAGCCAAATTAAAGTTAAGAAGATTCTGTAAGGAAACAGATGTTGCAAAAAAAATGACGACTATCTTAAAGTAAACAAAACTTCAAACTAATGAGCTTTTCCCTGTCTGTAATTAGTAGTTCTTAAGGCAACCAAAGGACAATGAACCCAATTTGTATGTTATTATGCAAAACTATTTTTTGGATAAGACATAAAAAGGCCTTGAGTGAAGAGCTTAAGTAAGAGTGATAACGACTTTAATTGGCAGCCTTTTCCCTTCATTATGAACTTGATTATGGAGTAGACATTTAGGTCTGGATATAAACATATCACAATCTTGTATCCCACATGGAAAATTGAAAAATGTTAGACCTTATAAAAATTCATGAATATGACTACCACATGCCTGCCTTGCAAGGAAATATGTCTGAATGCCATCTGTGCAGGACAGTCTAATTAGAGGATTAAATCGAGAGCAGCGTCTTCAGCTCACATGTGTATGCACACACTTCTTACCATGAAAGGCAGAATAAAGAAACGGGGGAAAAATGATCAAGAAAATAATATACATAGTGCTCTCTTGGTGGATTCTTTCTTCAATCACTTACACAAATAAGGGTGAATTTAGGGACCTGTCCCTCTTGTATGAATCATCCATGCATTATACAGCTTTAGCTCTGCTGCAATCGAAATGTAATAAGTGCAAACCTTCTTCAGGTAATAGAATTTTAAAAGTGTTTCTTTATATGGATAACAATTCTGCTCCATCTGTTTTCCTCTACACTATTAAGTATAAGGTGATGTTCATACACAGGTGTTCTTTGTTAGTTAACTAGAGGGATTCAAAATGTGAATTATCTTTGTTGGTTTTTGCTGGGTTTTTCTTATTGCATGTTCCCTTTCACTAATGTACTTTTAAAGTAAAAACTTGTGTCACATTTTAAATTCATTATTGGAAACACTATATACAAATTGTCTTTTTTTTTTTCCATCTGTGACATAATACAGTGACTCAGTGGTTAGCACTGGAGTTCTGGGTTCAAATCCAACAAGGGCAACATCTGCATTGAGTTTTTATCCTCCCCCCATGTTTCCTCCAAGTTCTCTACCCACACTTCAAAGATATACTGCTTCCTTTTAATTTGGTCCTAATGTGTTTGAGATTTGGAAATTATATTATAAGCCCCATTGAGGACAGGGACTGAGGAGTAATTACAAACTCTATAGAGGGCTGTGGAATATATTGGTGCCATTTTAGCAATTGGTTGTGATATGTGACAAAAAAGAAAACTGTATCTATAGTACTGTATGTATCTTCTACAAACATTGTCTTTTACATGCACATTTTCAACTATTTTATTCACTTATAAGTTATCTTTTCATAAAATACAGTGTGGAAGCTAATATGTGAGGTAAACCAAATTATTTTGGCTGGATTCAAGTATAATGATAGTGCTGCATCAACACCGCATTATGAAAACGGGCAAAGGCCACATCCTAATACTTGGTGGTTCTCTATAGTTTTGCCATGATCAGGTAATATTTTTTAGTAGTCCTACAAATGTTCCTCAAACTGCTTCTATAAGAGACCAGGATTTTTACATGTGATTTTTCACCAGTGAAGCCAACTGGGAATATCACATCATGCCCTAGAAATGTGCCATTTTTTAAAATCCCATTCTCTGCAATTTAACATGCGGCTCCTTCAGTGTAACTATAGCCCTACACTGAGACCAATAATTTGGAAATTTAATTCCTTGTTATGTCACCAACTCAATGACCTGACATCCGACAACTTATCCTTATTTGCACTAAAATATTGGTCTATAGATATGTCAAATACTTTCCATGCAGAAAAGAATTGGGCTGAGAGTCGAAAAAGCATAAAAAGATCCCTGGTCAAAAAATCTAAACATGTCATTTATCATTAACAGTACCTCCTACCGCCTACACCACAAACTAACCTTAATAGAAGATCTTCGCTTCTAGAAATTGAGGATTGTTTTACCGCAGCTGAACTACAAAGCTATTACCTAATATCCAATGTTTGCCTTCAGTCATGACGGCTTTTGGTTTACTTCACTTCAACTATTTTTGTGCCAATTTCATATTGTCAACAGATGCTTAAACGCTGCTTACTCAGCTTACGATCTCCTGCCAGTGACTACTTGCTGCTTTAGCAGTCTGCAGCAAATTAATCCCAGCAGAGAAGACTTAGATTTGCCTCTCAAACAGAAAAAAGAAGAAACACTGATGAAAAAAATACAGAAGATCAAAAAGCCAATGGCATGACCCGGGATGGTTTTAATGCAGAGAGAGTTCACGTTGTCTTCCTGATTAAAGCAGGATTTCTGGCATGTAGCATAAAGAAATAATGTATTATACGGTTAATGCACAATAAGGGGTTAGTCTTCGTAGAGTGTGTTTTAATGCGAACACTATCAATACTATTTTTACGCACCACTTAATGTTAATAGTAAAAACAGAATTGTAATGGTATTTCCTATTGTTTATCAGTAAATTTGGAAAGAAAAAACAATGTGCAACCAACAGTGACTTACTCAGGGGCCTACCTATAGAGTTTGAATTAGCACCTGTACCCACGTTCCCCTGTAATCATCCCGGTTACTTTCGGTGACTTGTAAGAGTAGATTGTCAAGGGGGAGGTCCCTAGCGCTCAGTGTCAATCTCAGTCATAGACACTGAGCACTGGGGACCGCCCACTTGACAGTCCATTCTTACAGATCCGAAACTAATGGGGCCGATTGCAGGAGAACGCAATCGGCTAGTAGGAAAAGAAAACAGCACTGCCTGCAGCGCTGCAGAGCATGGAAAGCTATCCAGCTTGTTTTATATCTAAGAGAACATGACAGGTCCTCTGTAAGTTATGCCTCTGAACCCACTATACCATTAAACCCATTCTGGAATGTCCTGTTAGAGCACCCTGTCCTAAAATAGGGGGATTATGACTTATATGTTTCTTGAGTAATTAGTAGATTCTGGATACATTTAAGATATGTATGATGTTAGACCAATGACCTGGGTCTACCACATCAGAAGAAGCTCTGAGTGTAGATCGGTCCTACAGGAAGTGAATCAGAGCCACTGGATACTTGTATAGTGTCTCCCATTTCCAGATGGTTGAATCTACAAGATGATGATGAGAACCAAGGCTTAGAAAAGCCTCGGGACTCCCAATATAAACTATTGTCATGAAGCCAAAGCAGATGGGGTTTGCTTATTAGAGACAAGGAAGACACATAAATCATATACACTGCTGAAGGAGGCCTATAAAAGACCAGTAAATGTTAAGTTACTTATGTTTCATATCACAGACAAGTTAAGGTGTTCCACTGACAGCTGTCACTGTCAAGTATTACAATAACATCTTTAGCGCCACCTGTCTTTGGCTTGACAGGTAAAACAGTATGTGTTTCAATTATACCTTTAATCTGGGGTGTTTTTTTTAGGAACTATTTTCTCCCATTATTCCTGGCAGATTTTCTAAAAATTCCACAGATTTTCGATTGGATTGAGATCTGGACTATAACTCGGCCATTGTAGAACCTTGACCTTTTTGTTATTCAACCACTACTGTGTCATTTGTGATGCAAACAAATCTGTTGACTTTTTTAGGGGGTTGAATATTTTTGCAATATATATTTAGATATATATTTTTTTTAGAACTACTATACCTTCTACAGAAGATAATTATCACTCGCATATTTTTGCAATTTAAATCATGCTTCAAATGCCTACCTGTAAAAGCTGCTACGACATATGAAAACTGTTATTAGCAGGATATAGCCTGCAGCGCACAAGCTGTACGCTAACTAACATACATCAAGATATCAGGGGGTGGACAGATACTTTAAATAATGAATATAATGGAACACCACGTTGGCTTATCTCCCACATGCTTATTATACTTCTATAATAATGATGAGTTAAACATTTTCGGAATGTAGAATAAGTCTAATTTGAGGACAAACAAGAGGCCACCCAAAAAGTCTGGTGAAATGAGGAGACTTGGAAATATTTTTGCTGCAGTGTCCTAACCTCATGAAGAGAAGCGCTGCTATAACAGCTGCCTATGTGGTGCTGAGTAAACGCCACAGGAACCCGAAAATAAACAGAAGACATCAAAGATAAAGTTGTGTGCGAGACCTCAGCTGATATTGAAGGTTAAAATCGAGGCATCTATTTCAAATATTATTTTTTTTCTAAGGCTGTATCATACATTGCTATACAAACAGATGGGGCGGACTAAGTAAGCATGTGTCCTCTTACTGGTGACTACACAAATAATCATCTGGTGGATAAAGACATATACTGAAGTCTATGCTTTTTCGCTATCAGCCACTTCACACTCAAAGGAATCATATATAAATATTTTTTTCTATTTTCGATTCAATATTTTAGTATTAGAAAAACATAGCTGCTTTCTTCCAAAACAGCACCACACCTGTTCACAGGTTGTGTGTAGTATTACAGATCAGCCCAATTCACTTCAATGGGGCTGAGCAAGAACACCAGATACAAACCATGGACCTATGTAGTGCTGTTTTTGGAAGAAACCAGATATGTTCTTATAATCCTTAAAAAACCAAAAACGTTAAAATGACTCTACCGCTTGTCGTCGTAAAGTCCAAAATTTTGTGCAGATTTATTTCCTGTACAGTTTTATTGAGGTGAGACCTTTGTTTTTCTGATGCAGAAATCCCCACCATAGACAAAGTGCTAAAGTATAACATTTTGGCTACCTGCAGCCACCACTAGGGAAAGTTACGTTTTGGGAAGTTTCCCAAAATCATAAATTATCACCCATCCACAGGATTAGTGATAATTTTCTGATCACGGGGGGCTCCACTGCTGGGACCCTCACTGATTCTGAGAACGGGGGTCCCAAACACCTCATTCCTCCTCACTGCTAGACCACAGTGAGTAGGACATTAAATGGAGCGGCGGTCGAGCAGGCAAGCTGCTTCTCTTTTTAAAGTCTATGGAAAATACGGACACAGCCGAGTACAGCGCTGTTTCCATCATTCTCGCAGACATTGACTGGAGTGACAGGTGCATACTTGACTGCCACTCCATGCAAGCTCTTCCTCACTGCGGTGGGTGCAGTGAGGATGATATGGGGTTGGGGCCCCTACCCATCAGAAAATGATCACCTATCCTGTGGTGATAATTTGATTCTGGGAAAACACCTTTAATATAAACGAGATTCATATTGAACTCAATAATAAAACAGTATGCTGTTAGCTCCCTCCAGTGGTGACTGCAGACAGTCATCATTTTATCAATTAGCACTGTCAATGCAGGGATTGGACCCCTGTATCAAACAAATGGAACTCCGACCACTACAAAGATATATATAAAAAATAAATCCTCACACACATGGTGGACTTTAAAAGGTGTCAGGTTCACTTTAAGAATTAGCTACTAAGTGCTAAGTCCTGATTCTAAATGCTGATTTATCCGATCACCATAGCACCTTCCTTTCTTATAATTTGTCTTCACCAGCTCTTTCTCAAATTGAATTATATTATATTGCTCTTCTGTAAATTAAATTTACCCAGTTGAAACAAAAATGACTAAATTAATATTTTTCCCCAAATAATCCACTACTATTATAAAGAACAGGAAAAGCGGCCATTAATATCTCTCCTGCAGTCATGCTTTGGACAAAAGACACTAGAAGATAAAATGACTTGCTTTAGGCTCCGAAGTTTGACAGTCATTTATAATTCCCGAGCTTCAGACTCCGTTCCTTTAATGCCAGGCTATAAATGTTCCCAATTAAAGTGGAGTAACATTGTGGAAGTTCCACCTGAGGGCAGCACACCGTGACAAAATATAGTGTTTTGCTTTTTTTGTCATTGTATTTTCATATGTATATTTATGTTAATGCTAGCTTTGTCTATGATGTTCTCACTCACATTGATGTCTAGAGGCATAAAAAAGTGTTACCGCAGACACAGCCTCTAAATCTTGGTGAAATAATATAAACTGTTATGCACACGACCGTAAAAACACCCGTTATTGCGGGTCGTTATTACGACCCGCAATAACGGGCTCATAGGCTTCTGTTAGCCACGGGTACCTTCCCGTTTGCTCACGGGAAGGTACCCGTGCCGTTAAAAAAGATAGAACATGCCCTATTTCATGCCGTAATAACGGCACGGGCATCCCATAGAAGTCTATGGGGCTCCCGTAATCATGGGTGGCTGCGTGTGTTCACCCGTGATTACGGGAGCGTTGCGAGGTGAGGCGAGGTCAGGGGACTACCCGGTCTGCAGGCCACAGCCCAGTGGCGTAACTACCGCCGGGACTACAATGAAAACTATGGCAGAGCGGGGAGGTATCTCCCCGCTCTGCCATAAACAAGACATGTATCCCCTATCCTGTAAAAAATAAAAATAAAAGACGTTCATACTTACCGACAACTCTCCAGTCCGGTCTCCCGCCCGTTGCCTTGGTGACGCGTCCCTCTCGACATCCGGGCCGACGTCCTGGATGACGTTTCAGGCCATGTGACCGCTGCAGCCAATCACAGGTCAATCACAGGCTGCAGCGGTCACATGGACTGCCGCGTCATCCAGGGATGTCGGGCTGGATGTGAAGAGAGGGACGCGTCACCAAGACAACGGCCGGGTAAGTATGAATTTCTTTAACTTTTATTACAGAAAAGGCTGTCCCTTCTCTCTATCCTGCACTGATAGAGAGAAGGGGCTGCCGATTAGTGCAGTGCTATTTTGCTGCCAAAAACGTGCTCGTAAATACGGGTGGAATACGTGTGACACCGGACCCATATTTACGAGCACGGGTTCGTAAATACTGGTGCAAAACGGGTGGAATACGTGTGACACCGGACCCGTATTTACGCCAGTATTTACGGGTGTGAAAAAATACGGTCGTGTGCATGAGGCCTTACTGTAAGTTACGTTGCTCCTTTATAGCTCTCAATTAATGCTGACACATCTAAACATAAAACATGGACATCTGTTCAACGTAACGTTAACGTGCCGCAACGTACGTTCATTTACATATAGCTTAATGCATTTCAAGCACAAGGATACAGCCGCGCAGCAATAGTGACTGAGAGTCTACAGGGAGCATAGGAACAAAGGAATGATATAGGAGTGTAGTTCAATATGTGCCCCTTTCTTGTCTAATGCACCGTAGACAAAAACGACAAGATTAGAGCAGAACTAATAACCTGCAGTTTGTATTGATTTTTTTGGCTTGTTCTAATCACTTTTCATGAATCCGTATCAAATTATTTCTATCAGGGAAAAGGAAAATCTGAATAATTGTAGTGTGATTTCTGCTATGTTAAACATTAGGAAGTAATAACTATATCAAATTCATTTTTATTTTTTTCCGGTTAAAGGACTGAGTATATAATCAATTTTAATGGCTTTTAAAGTAACAACCTACTCACCCCCTTATAGCTATACCCTAAATAAGAAGAGAGTAGAACTTGTTATTTTTTTTATCACAAGGGGAAAATAAAGATCCCCCACCCCATCTCCTTTCATCAACGTTCTCTCCCCTCCCCTGGTTGAAATACAGTATTTCTTCAGCAGTACTATGTAAAGGCACACGTACAATACAGGAAGCTAATGTGGATGTGTTGGCAAACCAGGATAGAGGGTACCAACCATTTCTTCTTGAACCAAAGTTGTAGTTAGACTCTTGTGCACGTGGGGCAAAGATTCAATTTGCTGCCCTAGCCTTGTATCTAAACAGCGATAGACAGAAGAAAACTTTGATCCAACGGCAGATGATATTTAAAAGGAAACAACGTTCCAATTTTATTTACAAAAAGTACTAAAATTCCAAGTACAAGGGTGGTTTGCAATAATGGTTTTGCCTACGCGTTTCAGACAGCGCTTGTGTCCTTATTCATGGCTTATCAACTTGTTACCGAAGTGTCGGGAATGTGAATAGACATCCCGTCCTGGCTGGAAGGAATGTCTATTCACTGTCAAGACACTTCAGTTTCGTTACTGTGTGTTTATGTGGCAGCACATAGTGAACAACGCATGGTCACTATGTGCTGATTACATGAATGGAGAGAAGTGTATGACGCTGATTGGTCACGGATTGGTCAGCGTCATACACTCCTCTTTACAAAGCCCACTTGGTCAAAAGTAAAAACATGCCCAGTTGGGCAATAAGAAAGTAATTAGCATAAAGCTAAAATCGATAATAACTTGGTGAAAATAGATTGTTTTTCTAAATAAAAAACACCGCTGTTACCTACATTACAGCGCCGATCTCATTATGTAAGAGATAGGGCACTTATAATGTGGGGACAGAGCATCTTTAAGGACATAGATATAAAATTCAGTTTTGGAGGAAAAGTTTGGGGAGTAAGGCCTCATGCACACAAACTTATTTTTTTCCTCCCGTAAATACGGGTCCTTGGTCACACGTATTCGACCCGTATTGCACCAGTATTTACGGACCCGTGCCTGTAAATACGGGTCCGGTGTCACCAGTATTCCACCCGTATTTACGGGCACATTTTCGCTGCAAAATTGCACTGCACTAATCGGCAGCCCCTTCTCTCTATCAGTGCAGGATAGAGAGAAGGGGCAGCCCTTTCCGTAGTAAAAGTAAAAGAAATTCATACTTACCCGGCTGTTGTCTTGGTGATGCGTCCCTCTTTCGACATCCAGCCCGCCCTCCCTGGATGACGCGACAGTCCATGTGACCGCTGCAGCCAATCACAGGCTGCAGCGGTCACATGGGCTGAAACGTCATCCCGGGAGGTCGGACTGGAGGAAGAAGCAGGGATTCTGTGTTATTGCCGATCGTTTAACTCTTTCAGTACCCTGGACAGTGACTATCCCCTGACGTCGCCTAGCAACGCTCCCGTAATTACGGGTGCACACACGTAGTCACTCGTAATTACGGGAGGTCCATAGACTTCTATGGGCCTGCCCGTGAAGTTATTACGGCCTGAAATAGGACATGTTCTATATTTTTCAACGGCACGGGCACCTTCCCGTAAGCAAACGGGGAGGTACCCGTGGCCAATAGAAGTCTATGGGCCCGTAATTACGGGCCGTAATTATGGGCGTTTTTACGTTCGTGTGCATGAGGCCTAAGGGTCCTATTTCGCAGCCAGATATGGTCCCTGTAAACAAGCGCCGATCAACGAGACAGCTCGTTGATGGGTGCTCGTTTTCTCCTTTCACAAGGAGCAATGATCGGTTATATATGGGGACCCATACATTTCTATCATGTCAGCAGAACATGTCCCTGTTTACACAGGTATATGTGCTGCCGACAACGATAATCTTTCATGCTACATAAAGAATACGATCAGCCGATGACTGAGCGTTTTCTTGTTCATCGACTGATCGTTGTCCTGTTTACACATGGCAATGATCGGGAACGTGCGTTCATATGAATGCTTGTTTGCCTTATAATTGACCCGTCTATATTCAATGGCTGTAACTGCTCATTTGGTCATGGACTGGGGCTCTTCACATCAGCCTTTAAGATGCTTACAAAAGGTAGCATGCACTATTTGGTTCTAGATTTTGGCCCCAATCTGCACTTGAGGGGCCATTTAGTGGGTGTCAATGCATCTAATAGATTGTTGAGTAGGTCATATCAGACTCCCGTGTTAAGATTCCTAGTGAAAATAACCATTTAAATTCTTAAACATACAAATAAAACATTAATAAGCATTCATTGTATAAAGAGATGGTAAATTAGTCAAGTGCATGTTAAAACATGTGACAAGTGAGTTTCTTTAAGATGGTTTTCTATGACAAAACAATGCCGGTATCTTCTCAGGGAGCTACCATACCCCCCCCCCCCCCCATCCCCCACATGCCTTTCCCAATCATCCCTGGGCACGCTTGCTCATCTCATGTACAGATATTGATAAATCTCTATGGATTACACTGTTTGCAGACTATTGACTGACCATTATTGATTATGCAGGAGAAGTCAAGGATTAACACATCTCAGTATAATATGGTTGGAGCTTCTTCTAGCAATAAAAGGAATCTAAAATATACAGAAGACAACAAAGAGTGTTTTATTCCGATGCTTCTATGGTTTCTTTGTATCTTATTCACAATTCGTTTCATTGCTGTGCATTCATGAGAAACATTAAGAGTATTGAATATCTCAGACCTGTAATGTATGGATTGACAAGCACTGAAACCGAATGGGCAAAAATTCCAGAAGTCCAGCGAAAATATTTTTATGTAGAACTGCTACATTTTAAATCTATGATCCGTAACTGTAAATTTGTAACGAACACAAGTTATTTTTGGAAAAAAATGTGTCTAAATTATCAAAGACATATTTTAAGAATTGTAAAATATTTAAAGGGGTTTTAGTTTTTTTTTTTTTGCTTTTTCCCAGAAACAGCGCCACACTTGCCAATAGGCTGTGTCTGGTATTGCAGCTCAGACTTAAGGGTATTTTCCACTGGGTGATTATCGAGCAGACGAGCGTTCTTAGAATACTCTTTGCCGATAATTGCCCTGTGTAATCGGCACAGAGTATTGATTATCGGCCGGTGTAAAAGGGCCTTTATTCTCTTTCTAATCTCATGCAACCCCTTTAAGAAATGTATATCCACTTAACCATGTGGAAGTTATTATCATATAGTATAGACTTTTTATACCTGTCATTGCGCATGGCAGAGTCAACATGTTCTACAGGAAGGTGGGTGTAGAACATGTCTTGCCTATAGATGTGGGGGTATGTTTATAAATCTTGAAATTTTTTGACTGGTTTCAAATTTGTAACTAGGCTTTCCTTCACATAATGCAAGCTTCACTTCACTGTCCTAAGCCTATATCTAAATACACTGGTCAGTGGCTTTCTTGGCATCCCCCACTCCGGACACCCTGTAAGTGGGACACATGCCTCACAAGATTACCTTAGCTATGCCCGTGAGTACTTTGATTGCTCCTGAAGCCAGTTTTCCATCTTACTTTATTTTATTACCTTTAGGCCTCATGCCCACTTCAGTTTTTTCCTTCAGGGTGCTATCCATTTTTGTCACTGATAGCACCCTAACCCATTCATTTCAATGGGCCCATGCACACTTTCGTTATTTTGACGGATCCGTTGTTCCGTTCCATCGAAAGTAGAGCATGTCCTACTTTGGTCAGTGATTCCGTGACCGTGGGGCCCATAGAAGTCAATGGGTCCGTCAAAAAAACGGCCGGCACACGGAAGGTTTCCGTGTGCCGTTCATTTTTGATGGAACCGTTGCCATAGCAACGGCAGGGAGTGCCAAAGTTCACAGACTGGGACATGTGAAAAGTTCAAGTAAAGTTCAATACCTTCCGTTTTTTAACGGAAACACGGAAGCGAAACAGAGGCACAACGTCCGTTTAAAACGGAAACACGGAACGGACACGGAGTACACACAGATACCAAAACGGACACACGGATCCGTCAAAAACGGCCGAGAAAACGGTGATGGAAGTGTGCATGATGCCTTAAAGTGTTATAATATACAGATCATAAAAACAATTCCCTCAGAAGAAAGATCAAATATCCGTATTTATATATTTTTATTTGCAACCCACCTAAACCATACCCCAGTCTCCCTCATCACTCCCCAGAGGGCGGAGAGGAAAAGAAAGAAAGAAAAAAAAGTACGGGAAAAACACTAGAGAAACTAACTGTTGAATATACAGACCCATTCCATGGTCCACACACTTGGACTGTAAAAACATTTTTTGGAGATATTGCCAGTAGATTAATTTCTGCTTCCATATATCAAAACTTGGTGGCACAGTATCTTTAAAGCGAGATAAGATAGTTTTTCTTGCATCAAAAAGGCTTTTATGGGCCAGTTATTTTGTGCCATTGCCTCTGTGGATGTTCAAGTCCGATCCAGGATACATATTATTTGGCTATATGGTATATTAACTTGTAACAGCTGACATTGCTATAACAATATTTTTCTAGTACTGGAAAAGCTTTGGACATGGCCATAGAAGATGGAACAAATCGGCTCACAGAGAATTACATCTTCCCATCTTGCAGCTGCTGTCTACTGGGGAACTCTTGACCATGTTCTGGGGGAACCCTGGCTAAGAAACACTGGCCTAGCCTGCACCGAGCGGACCAGATTTGTAATTTGATATACGGTATCATAGAGTACATACAGTTTAACTGGAAAAAAATTGAATTTACTTCACTTATGCGCGATCAAATATTTGGGGAATTTCCCAGAATGCCATTCTTCTATTTTGCTTTAGGTTGTACCCCCCCCCCCCCCGCACTCCCAACCTAAATTCTAAATTCCACATAAAGCAGTGTCCACGGATTGTTCTATTGCTAAGAAAACAGCTTAATCATGGCTGGTAACAATCGTCAGTCCTGTCAATTACGTGGCCTCACTTTATATTAATGACTGTAAGTATGAGAGTTCAAGACACAACTCATTGCTACACAGACTGTAAAAGCCTGTAGGGAAAATAGATATCAATTAAATAGGCCTTTATTCCTCGCAAATAATTACAAAAGGAAGACAAAGCAGAACAATTGTTTTCTTCAACGTTGCAGCTAAGGAAATGTGATATCTACCGATCAGCCTACATGTAGACTGTGGGAAAATTCACACGTCACAAAGTTTTGCAATACATGTTGCAATACACTGTATAGCAATGATGCGTAACCCTTGGCTCTCCAGCTGTTACAAAACTACAACTCCCACCAACCGATGTTGGGTGCTGTAGTTTTGCAAATAGCTGGAGAGCCACGGGTTGGACATCCCTACTGTACAAGTTTTCCAAGGTGATGTGGCCATTTATCCAAAAATTCCAACTTGTAAAAGGGTTTTCAGGAATATTGAACTAATATTATACTATAATATACTGTACTATAAAATAAACCAAAGTGTAATATACTAATCTCAGTAATTCTGGGCTGTTTCCACATCTTTATAATTATTGCATAATTGTCCCATTAATCACAGCAGTCCCCTCCCCCTTTGTACTAGTTCTCAGGCTAGTACTAGTGCTTTATATGCCCTTTAAAATGGTCCTATTTGGCCACCACCCGTCTTCCATATGCGCAGAATATTCCCATATTCTGTATAGATCTGCACCCAGCCCACAATGCACGTCATCAGAACTGTGGGTTTGCAATGCTCTTTGATGTCTGTATATTTGAACGCCTTTCAACCTCATTATAAAGTTCCCGGGATGGATAATGTTGTGATCCTAAGATCCTTTTATTTTTTTTCTAAGAATCAACAACTAAGAACAGCAGATATATGGCAGGAAGTATTTATTGTAATAGTAGACCTACACTTTATGGGCAGCAAAACAATTAACAAAGCTATTAGACTTTTAAATGTTTTCTATTCATGTGGTAATTGTACAGTGCACAGTTGTTTTAACCTGGCATTAGTCCAATACGCTGTGAAACTGTACGCAACCATTCAGCATATTAAATGCGTGTTATGAACTGAGCTGTTTAAAAAGAGCAAACGAGAAATTTGTCTTTTCAAAAGGATGTAACAATTACAAACCCCAATCAAACTATTAGTGCAAGTGGCAAGAAATAACAAACTTGTCAAAAAGCATGAAGTAACAAAAAGACAAAAACAAATCAAAACCTACGTATTAAAAGATCAGCATGTAAAGACATTTTCAATAAATTTTGTTAAAGTGAAGTAAAACACCAAGGCACTAGAGCTGTCAGATTGTAAGGAAGGATGGTTTTTAATATATTAGAATATCCAAAAATAAACATCTTTTGGGGATAGCCCCTACCCCAGATTAACAGGACAAGGTACTGTACAAACATAGAAGGATCATGGCAGTTTAAATATCAAGAACAAATATACAATTGTCTAATAGGCATCTAGTCAACCTCAGACACTCGATATTGCATAATGGTAAAAACATACAAACTTGTCAATAATCAATGGCCGTGGTGCCATTGCTGATGGGTATAAGAACTGTGCACGTCTGATGGCCATTGCTGTGGCAACCCAGGATTTAGTCTCTGGGCAACCTAGGATGCCATCTGAACCGTAGTCCATGTAGTGCGCACGTCAAGCTGTTACTGGGCCTACCATAGGCATCATCTATGTGGAAGAGTATTGTGCATGATCGGGACTGTGTCAGTAAGCTGCCAAGGAGGCTTTGTACATGACTTATAAACTCGAAAGAGATATCTTTACAGGAGAGTAGTAGCTAATGATACATAACTTATCCAGAACATCAATTACTTGGCCATGAATCAGGTGGATCAATATACAGTAATCACATAGAGCACCTAAATATAAAAAGGTATATCAGGATCTGTATCAGCGGAAAAAGGCTAGAGCACTATCTGTCAGATAGATATTAGTTTTAAGGCCCTTTCACATGGGCCAATGATTGGAAAAACGAGCGTTCATATGAAGGTAACGTTCAGCCGATGAACAGGCAAACACTCATTCGTATCGTAATCGTATCGTTTATGCAGGATGAAATATTATTATTGTCGGCAGCACATCATAGTAATGATCGCTCGTCCCCATGAAATGAGAAATCGAACGCCGATCAACGAGCGGTTTCGTTGATCAGCACCCGTTTACACGGCATAAGTCGAGCCGTGTAAGAAGACCCTTACTTTCCCAAGAAAAAAACGTTTTAGCTCTGTGGAATTATCTGTTAAAAGGAAGGGCTTGGCCAAAGTTCAAAATCTGTTAACAGTTGTATAATTTAAAAAATGTAAAAAAAAACAAACACAAATTTACAATTGAATTTTAAAAAAAGTATGTATATTCTCATTTGGGAAACATTTCCTAGAATATTCCGATAATAAAAATAAAACAGTCTTTGAAAACAATATGATTCACAGCCTGCTGAGTTTCACCATCTGGACCAGTCAAGGCCATTTCCATGTAAAAAGGTCTGTTAAATAATCCTGTGTCACAGAAAGTACACAATCAATAATGTTGAGAAATTGCCCCTAAAAACCTCAGTTTACAACCCGTCAATGATTTATCATTGGGCTGTCTAGAAGTCATCTCGTGTCTGAGAACTGGCCAGAGCCCAGCTTTATGCCACTTCCTAAAAAGGGTTTCTGTTTACACTGGTATAATCCCACCTTGAACCAGCGCATCAACAGAAGTAACACGTCTTTCTGGGTAATATTTTTGAAACATCTCTGGTGTCTTAAAAGACAGAAAATCCCAAATAGACGTGAAAGCAAAAGTGATGGATCAGGATACAAACATCCAATGACTGGGTTATATAAATATTTAAAGATGTTTTTGAGGAAAATAACTACTTTGTAGCTACCATGGGTGTTAACATTAACATATTGAGGTTCTAAATACTGAATATCCATATAAGGAACTTCTGGTTTTTTTCCTTCCCTTCCAAACAGATGGAGATTTTCTCGAGAAAGGATTCAATGAAGATTTCAGTCTTTAGGAACTCAATGTTCAAGACATTTGAATTCATCACATTGTATTTATTAACAAGAACGCAAGTCTGGGTTTTTATTCCTTTTCTCCATTGTTGCCCTAAGCAACTCCATCCATTTATTGTTGTTAATGGGAGACTACAACGGCGAACACGAATCCAAACACTTTGCAAAAAGTGTCATTCAGAATGCCAACCTCAAGAATGAGTCACGGGACTGATAAAAGTCTATTTAATTGTGTAACAAAGATAACGCTGTCTTGTGACTCACTCTGCTTTTCTACTTTCTAAATACAAACTGCATAAATTATGCAGAAATGTTTAATGAAGTGTAACTTCTGAGTTAAGGAAGCAATAAAGTCCAAGGAAGGAATTAATACCTTTCAGGAGAAATCTAGGGAAAATTTAATTATGTAAAGGAAGTGGTGACTAAGCCAATATGTTTGAGTATTTTAAAAAGGGTTGTGCTGCTGACTGCCACTGACTTATTGCCCTGTAACTTTTACTAAATATAGTACACAGTTGCCATTTATTTTCACTATAATTCGTCATTAGAGCTGAGCGAATTTCCAAAATTTGTTCGGTGTCCTATTCGGTTGAATCCATCTTTCGATTCGATACACTCCGAATAAATTTGCTACTAATGGCAAGTGCCCCGATTTGCCTTGAAAACTTGTGTCCGACTCTCTGATGTCTTCTATGACTGTATTCCACCCCTTTCAAGCTCTTTAACACCAAGTCAGAATTAATAATATCAAAGCGACAGCAACATATATGCATTTTGGGAAGGCTGCCTGCAAGGAATTATGGGGACACCCAAGGTCATTTCATCCTTTTACTAAAGCCCCAGAAGTTTCAGAATTCACCAAAACCCAAAATATTGGGAAATTCAGACACAAATCAATATACTCATCTCTATTCATCATAGCGTGTACGTATTTTTTTTAATTTAAATGGATCCAAAATAAATTTTACACTCTTCAACATTGAAATTGCAACACCAAGAAGGCCAAGCCGTAAGGTTATGCAAATCGAGGAAATAGCAGGTGTCGCTAAGATCTTCAAATTATCAAATTTTCAAGTACCTGGCACCAATGTGTGGCATATGGGAGGCATAAAAGCCAGATGGAAAGCAGAGTTTTTTAGCCACATGAAACCTCAAAAATCGGATCAAGTGGTGTGGGATGATTGTGTGATTCCTCCTGTTCGTGAACGTGCCACTTGTCGCAAACTGAGAGACAAGGAATCTTTGAACTGAGAGACCTTGGTTATCATTCCGGCAGATCGCTACGTGCCTAGGCCGAGATGTCAGCACTGTTCAACGTTGTGTGTCCTGGAAGTTGGGAGAACAACAACAAACGGAAATGATAGCAAGAGGTGTGCAGAGGCATGGACGGACCATCTGATTGGAAGAATGGCCCATAGTGATCCATTCTGCACTGTAAGTGAAATTGGACGTCACAACCCAAGCCTAGGGCGGAAACCTGTGTCAACTTGTCTCCCATTAAGCACATCTGGGACGTCATTGGTCGACAATTGTAAAGGGGCCTGCCAGCAGCCAATCTTGATGATTTGCGTGCCCAAGTGAATTCAGCGTGGCATAACATTCTTTAGACAACCATTAATAAATTCATTGATCGCATGCCAAGGCGTGTAAGTCCGTGTATTTCTGTGTGTGCCGCTTATACTCGATACTGAATGATGTTTGGAACATTTTGTTTCCATTTTTTTATTATTTGCATATCATTAACATGTCTATAGATCCTGTGATTCCCACAATTCATAAACTTTTCCTTCTTGGAGTTGCAATTTCAATGTTGAGGAGTGTATAATATATATTTATAGAGATTCACACTCTATTTTTTTATACAGAACACTAAGGCTGGGTTCACACGACCATGTTACGTCCGTAATGTATAGAACGTATTTCGGCCGGAAGACCCGGACCGAATACAGTGCAGGGAGCCGGGCTCCTAGCATCATAGTGATGTACGACGCTAGGAGTCCCTGCCTCTGCGTGGAACTACTGTCCCGTACTGTAATCATGATTACAGTACAGGACAGCTGTCCTGCAGCGAGGCAGGGACTCCTAGCATCGTACATCACTATGATGCTAGGAGCCCGGCCCGGGTCTTCCGGCCGAAATACGTTCCGTACATTACTGACGTAACATGGTCGTGTGAACCCAGCCTAAATCTCCCCAATTTCCCATGTCACAGCTGTAGAGTCAGGGTATGTTCACACAGGGTGGATAAGCTGCGTAAAAGTACACAGCACATCCGACAGGGAGGCCACAGGGTATTACGGACGAAAGATTGCACCAAATTGTGGTGCAGTATTTCAGGCGGAATACAGCAGAAGAAGCCTATACTTACCCATAGTCATGGTGACGCGTCTCTCTGACGTCCTGCAGCCCGGTCTCCTGGGATAGTTTCATCCCATTTCACCGGTGCAGCCTGTGATTGGCTGCACGGGTCACATGAGATGAAAGGTCATCACTGGAGGCCGGGCTGGACGTTGCGATTCTTGCAGCGGAATTGCAGCTTTTCCGCCACAAAAAGCGCAACATCTGCTATTTGTTGTGGATTTTACCTCCCATTGAATTCAATGGGGAAAACCTGCAACAGAAAAGCAGCGATTCTGCAGCATAAATTGACTAAATTAACAAAATGCACCGCATGTCAATTTATGAACAGTTTTTCAGGGAATTTTTTTTACGCAGCGTGTGGATGAGATTTGTTCAAGTCTCATCCCCTCTGCTGCTACTGTATTACGCTGCGGATTTTCCGCAATTAAATACGTTGTGGAAAATCTGCAGTATTTACGCTACGTCTGGACATACCCTTACTGATGCAACTAGGGGAAGCTTATTAAAGATGGATATGTCATAAATGTCAGATAGATGCGGGTCCCACCTCTGGGTCCCACACCTATCTCTAGAATGGGGCCCCCTAAACCCTGTTCTACCTTTGTCTGATCTCAATGACTCCCGGCCACTTTCTGGTTCTATGGTCGGGAGTTACGAAAACAGCGTAGCTTGCTGAGCTACGCTGTTTCTGTAACTCCCAAAGCAGTGAATGTCAGTTACGGAAGCAGCGAGCTACACTGTTTACGGAACTCACGACCATATAACCTTTTTCATGTTCAAAATTCATCTCATTCAGCCGCAACACAGAGCGGCTGAACGGGGTTTAGGGGGACCCGTTCTAGAGATAGGTGCGGGTCCCAGACGTGGGACCCACATCTGTCTGACATTTATGACATATCCCGTGGATATGTCATAAATGTCCCTCGTGGGAAAACCCCTTTAACTCTAGGGCTGTGTGAAGGAAAGAGGTGGATTTGGGTATGTGTAGAAAGAAATCTCAACTCGGACCCCTATAAACATATGTGATGAACTTAAAGGGAAAGTGTCACAAATTATTATTTTTTTATATGTTATTGCTTTTATTATGTCATTAAAATAAATTTTATTTATTTGTGTTTTTGTGTTGTACTTTTTCCTTTCTTTTACTTCTGTATGGGGGCTGCCATTTTTTTTAAATCTCTGTATGTGTCGATTAACGACACATACAGAGATGGAATACGGCACATACATCCCCATAGAGAACGCGAACGGGAGCCGTTCCATTCACTATAGTGTACGCCGTCTATGTGGGAACGGCGCATGCGCAGCTCCCACACAGTCCAAAAGGAAGGTCTTCGGCAGAGCGACATCCGGCACAATTTTCATGTGGACCGGAAGCCGCGGCCGGACAGTAAGATGACTACTTCCGGTCACGGCTTCCGTCCATATGTTCAGAAGCAAGGACAAAGAGCGGAGCCAGTGGCAGCGGCGGCGGCAGGAACAGGTAAGTTATGTTTGTGTATGTGATGTGTGTGTATGTTCGTGTTATACTGTGTGATTACCACTGTATCTAAGGGTATGTTCACACGATGAGAGGCATTTACGTGTGAAAAGACAGACTGTTTACAGCTGCCTCGTTTCACACGTAAATGCTCCTCCTCGTAATTTACGAGGCGTCTGAGACGCTCTGAGACGCTCGTAAATCTTGAGCTGTGCTTCATTGAGTTCAATGAAGAACAGCTCAAATTACGTGGCAAAGAAGTGCCCTGCACTTCTTTGCCGAGGCAGTCCATTTACGCGTCGTCGTTTGACAGCTGTCAAACGACAACGCGTTAATTACAGGACGTCTGCACAGTACGTCGGCAAACCCATTCAAATGAATGGGCAGATGTTTGCCGACGTATTGCAGCCCTATTTTCAGACGTAAAACAAGGCATAATACGCCTCGTTTACGTCTGAAAATAGGTTGTGTGAACCCAGCCTAATCCTCCTACACTGTGCATTCGCTCAAAAAATGGCGGCACACAGTGTAGGAGGTTTGAACATTCAACCCCCTCCTTTCTCCTGGCACTAGCCAGGATAAAGGAGGGGGGATTGTTTGAGCACACTAGAGCGAGTGTGTCTTCTCCAATTTTGTAGCATAAACCAATGAGGTTGCTTTACCACATACCAATGCTGTAATTTTGGGAATTGCTCCCTCTAGTGACCAGCACAT